>NW_006408641.1:8690489-8692474 GCF_000296735.1 Chrysochloris asiatica
GGCTCGTATTTCTTGTGGGTAAATACCAAGTAGAGGAATTGCTGGATCATAAGGTATTTCTATTTCCAACCTTCTGAGGAAGCACCATATTGCTTTCCAGAGAGGTTGGACCATTTTGCAGTCCCTCTAGCAATGCAAAAGGATCCCAGTCTCTCCACATCCCCTCCAGCATTTATTGTCCTCTACTTTTTTGATCTTTGCTGTTGTTGCTAGTATGAGATGATAGCTCATCATTGTTTTGATTTGCATCTCTCCAATGGCTAGTGATTGTGAACATTTCTTCATATGTTTGTTGGCTGCCTGGATCTCCTCCTTGGTGAAGTGTCTGTTCATGTCTTGTGCCCATTTTTTAATTGGGTTATTTGTCTTTTTCTTGTAGAGTTGTTGTCGTTTCCTGTATATTTTAGAAATAAGTCCCTTGCCCAATGTGTCGTTGCAAAAGATTTTCTCCCATTCTGTGGGTTTCCTTTTTAGTTTTCTGGTGAAGTCTTTTGATGCACATAAATTTAAAATTTTTAGTATTTCCCACTCATCTATTTTGTCTACTTTTGTTTGTGTAGTTTTCAAAATGTTTAGTAGTCTGTATATTCCCTGAATTAGTGCCTTCACATTTGTCCCTATTTTTTCATTGATGGCTTTCATAATTCTGATATTCACATTTAGGTCTTTAATCCATGTTGAGTTGGTTTTGGTATAAGGCGTGAGATGAAGGTTTTGTTTCAGTCTTTTGCATATTGCTTTTCAGTTCTGCCAGCACCATCTGTTGAAGAGACTATCACCTTCCCATGAGAGGTTTTGTCAAAAATCAGTTTGCTGTATGTAGATGGATTAATTTCTGGATTCTCGATTCTGTTCCTTTGATCTATATATCTTTCATTGTACCAGTACCAAGCACTTTTGACCACTGTAGCCATGTAGTAAACTTTGAAGTTGGAGAGTGAGAGGTTTCCAACCTTACTCTTCTTCTTAAGCAGTGCTTTGCGTATCCTGGGTCTCTTTCCTTTCCATATAAAGTTTGTAATTGTTTTTTCCATCTCTTTGAAAAATGTCGTTGGAATCTGGATTGGGATTGCATTATATGTGTAAATTGCTTTGGGCAGTATTGACATTTTCACAATGTTAAGTCTTCCTAGCCAGGAGCATGATACATTCTTTCAGTTTTGTAGGTTTCTTTTGGTTTCTTGTAGTAGTGTTTTGTAGTTTTCTTTGTATAAGTCCTTTGTTTCTCTGGTTACATTTATTCCTAGATGTTTCATCCTTTGGTTGGCTATTATAAATGGTATTGCTTTCCTAATATCTTTTTCAATGTTGTCATTTTTGGTATAGAGGAATCCAACTGATTTTTGTATGTTGATCTTACATCTTGCCACTTTGCTGAATCTTCCAATGAGGTCTATCTAGTAGCTTTTTTACTGAGTCTTTGGGGTTTTCCACGTACAGGATCATATCATCTGCAAATAGAGAGAGTTTTACTTCCTCTTTGCCAATTTGGATGCCTTTAATTTCCCTGTCTTGCTGTATAGCTCTTGCTAAGACTTCCAGCACAATATTGAATAAGAGTGGTGACAACAGTCATCATTATCTGGTTCCTGTTCACAGAGGGAAGGCTTTCAGTTTCTCTCCATTGAGAGTAATGTAGGCTGTTGGTTTTGTATATATGCTGTTAATTATGTTGAGGAATTTCCCTTCAATTCCTACTTTGTTGAGTGTTTTTATCAGGAATGGATGATGGATTTTGTCACGTGCCTTTTCTGCATCAATTGACATGATCATGTGGTTCTTTTCTTTTTTCTTATTTATATGGTGGATAACACTGATTGTTTTTCTAATGTTGAACCATTCTTGCATCCCTGAAATAAATCCCACTTGATCATGATGTATTATCTTTTTGATGTGTTGCTAGATTATGTTGGCTAGGATTTTGTTGAGAATTTTTGCATCTATGTTCATGAGGGATATTGGTCTATAATTTTCTTTCTTAGTGA
>NW_006408641.1:8693425-8785195 GCF_000296735.1 Chrysochloris asiatica
ACACTGGAAAAGAATGTGTATTGTGCTGTTGTTGGGTTGAATGCTCTGTACACATCTATGAGGTCCAGTTGGCTGATTGTGTTGTTTAGTTCTTCTGCAGCACTATGCTTTTTTAAGAACTTTTTATATGAGATCAAACTGACAAAAGCAACTCAATAGATTTGATAGGAACTTTAAGGGGCAATAAGGTCAAGTTAATGATGGATGAACACATCAGAAAAGGAGGGAGAGAATCACTGTGCAACTTGAAGAATGTCATCAGTGTCACTACATTTATGTGTAGAAACTCTTGGATTTGCATATTCTTTGCTGTGTACATTCTCAACAATAACAACATAAAAAATTGTAAAAAGTTGAGTGATAGATATATGTACGACAATATCCCAAGAAAAGGACAGCTGTGGAGGCTGTTTATTTATCAAACACCTCATGGGATTTGGTTCCTTGGTTTGGAGGTTTAGGGTCATTGTTTCATAAGACAGCCAAGCAATTGAGATAATAAACATGTTTAGTTCTTCTGTTCTACTTCAAACTTCATTGCATGGTGCCTGGGGTCTTAAGAGATTGCAAGCGACCAATCACGGCACAACATTTGGTCTCTATTCACCCAAAGCAAGAGAGGAAGAAAGAGAGTCACACACAAGAAGTGGGTGTGGAATGTGTGGCTGATTGCCAATATGAACATCTGCCTCCCTTGTAACCAGACTAGAAGTAGATGATACCCAGCTACAATTACTGAACATTTTGATCAAAAATTCCATAGAAGAATCCTGACTGAAAGGGGGAAAATGCAGAATACAATTTCAAGTTCTTATAAACTCCAGACTTCCTGGAACCATGGATGGTGAACGAATTCCTGAAACTATTACCTTGAGATAATCTTTAAACATTAAGCCAAAAATATTCCCTGAAGTCATCTTAAAACCAAACAATGTTATTGTTGTTTTTAAGTGCTGCTGAGTCAGTTCTGACTCATAGTTACCCTGTATAGGGTTTCTGAGACTGTAAATCTTTGTGGGAGCAGAAAGCCTCATGTGTCTCCTATGGAGCAGCCAGTGGGCTTGAATCGCTGATCTTGTGGTTCTCAGTCCAATACTTACCCTGAGCCACCATGCTTAAAAGCAAACAACAGTTTAGCTTAGCTAGTTAAAAAGGTCTGTCTTGAGCATTATGCTCTTTCAAGAGCTTTCTATGTGAGATCACATTGACAAAAGCAACTCAATAGAATTGATAGGAACTTTAAGGGGCAGTGGGGTTATATTAATTAGGGATGAACAAGTCAGAAAAGGAGGGTGAGAATGGTTATGCAACTTGAACAATGTGATCAATGTCACTACATAGTACGTGTAGAAACTCTTGGATTTGTGTATTCTTTGCTGTGTACATTCTCAACAATAACAACATAAACAAAATTTATAGAGAAATAAAAAATAACAGACATATCAAAGTTATCTCTCTAGGAGGTAGTTTCCACATCAGGAAGATGGAGCAGATGTTCTTTCCTGTTTCCTCCCTCTAAATAAAACAAAACATTTTTGACTTTACATATAAAAGAAATATGACAAGAGGACTCTGAAGGGTAGAGAGAAGAAAGGAGACCAGTAGGGGCCTTGGGACCAATGAACAACAGAGTGGTGAGTTCCTTGGGGTTTCTTTTTGACTTACTTGGCAGTAAAGAGGCTAGCAATCCACTAACACCAGTGGGACAGAAAACAAAATGTCCAGCAAAAGCCTGCTCTCTCCAGCCAAAGAAGCAGAAAATTTACAGTTTAATAAGACAGACAACTTTTAGAGAATAACTACCTTAATCCACCACAGAAAACAATGATGACAACAAAACACAAAATTGTGGCCTCACCCCCAACTCTACTATCAAAGTCCAGCCGTGAGCCTCAACCTTCACCTTTTTAAGACTGTAATGAGGCACCTGGACACCCTTCCAAAGTCTTGTTAGAGGAGGCCTAGTGTAGAGTGAGGATTTTCACCATTATCCAAAAATAGTGAGACCACCCCCAACTATGTCCCAATGAGAACCTGAACTCTCAACTCCACTCAAGAGAAATTAGGATTCTCCATCTGGTGTCAGTGGAGGCTAAGTGAAAAAGCTGGACTCCTGCATCCATCTTGCAGTAAGGAGGTGGTGGCTTCTCTTCCTCTGATGGAGTAGTGCCAGAGAAAATCTGTTAAACAGAAGGTTTAAATAAGACATACAGCTAGTGGGCTTGACCCACCAACTGCTCAGAACATACTACAAAAATGTCTAACTTTTAGTTAAAAATCACTCATTGTATAGAACAAAGATCTCAAATGAATGAAAAAAGACAATCATTAGGTACCAATGCCAAAATGGCAACTATCTGATGGAATTATCTGGCAAGTATTTTAAAGGAGCCATAATAAAATACACTTCAATAAGCAATCATGAACACATTCAAAACAAATGAAAAAAAAAGAGAAAACATCAGCAAAAAGAAAGTCTCAGCAAAGAAATAAAGATACGCAGAACCAAATGGAAGTTTTAGAACTGAAGATGTAATAATAAAAATAAAAAGGACAGAGGGTAGAATCAGTAAATCTTGAGTTAGAACAAAAGAAGTTATTACCCTTTCTGAACAACAGAGAAGCTATAACTGGGGTGGGGGTGGGGGAGGAGACAGAGCTTTAGGCACCTGTGGGAATATAACAATATATTTAACATTTGTGTCATTAAAGTCTCAGATGAAGAAAGGACAAAGAGGGTAGGACTGAAAAAAAAAAAAATCAAAGAAATAATGGCTTAAAACTGCTCAAGTTTGGAGAGCTGCATAAACCTATAGAGTCAAGAAGTCAAACAAATGCCAAACAGGAGCTGGGGAGGAAAAAGAGATTTATGCTAAGACACATGATAAACCTCTGAAAACTAAAGGCAAAGAAGAGCTTTGAAGGCAGCCAGATAATAATGACACCTCATTCCGATAGGAAAATAAAATAAAATTTAGATGATAGTCGATTTCTCATCAGAAACCATTGAGGCCAAAGTGATGTGGCACAGTATATTTCCAGACCTGAAATAAAAGAACTATCAACCCAGAATCCTATATACAGTGAAAGCATTCTTCAAGAATGAAGGGGAAACCAACATATGACCTGAAGGGGAGCTAAGAGAGTTTGTTGCCAGCAGATCTATTCTAAAAGTAGAACTAAAGAAAGATCTCAGAGCAGAAAGACAACTAGGAAAAGAGAGTCCCTGGATCATCAGAAAGGAAGAAAGATTGTAGCACACAAAAATGTGGGCGGATATAATATGCTTTCCTTCTCCTCTGGGACCCTCCCACAAAATTATCAAATACAATGTCGTTGAGTCAGTTCCCACTCATAGCAACTGTCTTAGGCCCGGTTATCTAGAGATGCAAAATCAGTGAAACATATAAATGTATATGTATAAAGAGAAGTTTATTATCATACAATTGTAGATTCCTAGGTCCCCAGTGGAAGAGAGAGAGGGAGAGTCCCTCCCATGTGTCCATTATATTGGGAGCAGGCCACACCCTCAAGGAAGCATCCTTTCAATTGATTGGCTACCTATAGCTGCTTATCATAAAGCTAACTATGCCTATATTAGGTTTCACCACCTTGGCAATAAGCACATCCTAACTGCTAAACCGTGAAATCCTGGCCTAGTTAAGTCACCATAAAACTTTAACTATCACAGTAACTGTATATAGGGTTTCTGAGATGGTAATCTTTAAGGGAGCAGACAGACTCATATTTCTTCTGCAGCTGGTGGGTTTGAATCACCAATCAATTAGCAGTCCAGCACCTAACCCACAGCACCACTAAGGGTTCCTTTCTAAATTATGATTGACAGTTCAAGCAAAAATTATAATGCTGTCTGATGTGACTCTAAATGCATGTAGAGGAAATACTAGGAATTATGAATAGGATGTAGAGAGGTAAGACTTCCATAATTCATTCAAACTGATAAATGATGATACCAGTAGGTTGTGATAAGCTATGTGTATATATAGTGTAATACTTAGAGAATATACTCAAAACCATTATATAGAAAATCACCAGAGACAGAGTAACATTATATAACAAGCATCAATCCAAAGGACTCTAAACTCATGGAAAGAGAAAGGCTGTGTGCTGGCAGCCAGGAGGCAGGCTAGCAGAATGTGCCTTTTAGTTGTTTAAATTATTATATATTCCTGAGTGTTTTTGTGTACATAAAAAAAGCAAAAACGAAACAAAATACAACAGAAGGAATGGAAGCAAATACTGTTGAATGACGATGCACAGAGGGGATTGTAATCATTGCAATAAGACAAAATATGATAGAATGAGTGCAAAACCAGTGTTGTCCCATGTAAACTATAATTCAATTCACAATAAAAACTTGTGTTTTTTTTTTAAAGAGTCAATCCACCAAGAAGACACAGCAATCCTAAATGTCTGTGCACTGAACAACAGAGCCACAAAATATGTGAAGCAGAAATTGAGAGAACTGAAAAGAAAATAGACAAATTTTCAATATAGTTATAAAATCCAATACTCCTCTTCCAACAATTGATAGAACAACTAGACAGAAAATCACAAAGGATATAGAATTCAACAATAACAACAAAAACGGGACCTAATAGACATCTATAGAACACTCTACTCAACAATCCACTACTTGTCTGTTAGTTTGTTATGTTGTGGTAGTTTGTGTGTTGCTATGATGGTGGTAACTTTGCCACTGGTATTTAAAATACTAACAGCTTCACCCAGAGTGGACAGGTTTCAACGGAGCTTACAGACTAAGACAGACTAGAAAGAAGGGAGCATGGACTACTTCTGAATACTTAGCTACTGAAAACCTTACAACTAGCGGCAGAATATTGTCAGCTATAGTGCTGGATGATGAGCACTTCAGGTTGGAAGGTACTCAAAATATAACTGGGGAAAAGCTGTCTCCTCTAAGTAAAGTTGACCATGGTGCAAAGCTTTCAGGACCTTCATTTGCTGATAGGTCATAAGTCAAAATGAGGAGAAATAGTTGCAAATACCCATTGATAATTGGTACATGGAATGTACGAAGTATGAATCTAGGAAAATTGGAAGTGGTCAAAAGTGAAGTGGAATGCATGAAGATCACTATTCTAGGCACTATTGTTGCTGTTGTTAAGTGCCATCAAGTCTGTTCCTACTCATAGTGACCCTTTATAGGACTTCTGAGGAGTGGCTGGTGAGTGAACTCCTGACCTTGTGGTTCAATGGACCTTGAAGTGGAGTGCTTATCCTAGGGCACCACACCAGGACTCCATTCTAGGCATTAGTAAACTGAAATGCACTGGTATTGGCCATGTTGAATCAGACAATCATATAGTTTACTATGCCAGGAAGAACAAATTAAAGAGGAATGGCACATTCATCATCATAAAGAGCATCTCATGATCTAACTTGAAGTAAAATGCTGTCTCTGACAGGATAGTACCCATACACCTACAAGAAAAATGGAGAAAAGATTGAAGTTGTCAAAGACTTCATTTTGTTGGAATCCACCATCAATACTCATGGAAGCAGCAGTCAAGAAATGAAACAACGTTACATTAGGCAAATCTGCTGCACAAGATCTCTTAAAAGTGTTGAAGAGCAAAGAGGTCAGTTTGAGGACTAAGGTGCACCTGACCCAAGCCATGGTATTTTCAATAAACTCACATGCATATGAAAGTTGGACAGTGAATAAGGAAGACTGTAGAAGAGTTGGTGCATTTGAGTTATGGTGTTGGAGGAGAATATTGAAAGTGTCACAGGCTGTCAATAGAACAACAAGATCTGTGTTGGAAGAAGTACAGCCAGAGTGTTTCTTGGAAGCCAGGATGGTCATGCTTTGGACATATTATCAGGAGGGACCAGTCACTGGAGAAAGAAATCATCTTTGGTAAAGTAAAGGGTCAGAGAGAAAGAGTAAGATCCCCAACGGGATGGATTGGTGCAGTGGTGGCAACGATGTGTTCAGGCCTAGCAACGATTATGAGGTTGGCCCAGGACTGGGCAATGTTTTACTCTGTTGTGCATAGAGTCTCTATGAGTCCATACTGACTTGATGGCACCTAACAACAACAACAACGTATGCATGTGAAAGTTAGACAATGAAAAATTGTCCTTAGAAGAATTGATAGATTTGAATTAGGGTGTTGGAGAAGAACTTTAAAAGGGCTCTGGTAGCTCAGTGGAATGGGGCTGCAAACCGCAAGGTCAGGAGTTCGAAACTACCAGCTGTTCTGCGGTAGAAAGATGAGGTGTTCTGCTCCCACAAAGATTTACAGCCTTGGAAACCCTGTACAGGGTCACTGAGTTGGAACCAACTCCAAGGCACACAGCCACCAGCCACCAGGGACTGCCAGACAAATAAATCTGTTTTGGAAGAAGTGCACCCAGAATGTCCCTCAGAAGAAAGGATGGAGAAAAAGGAAGACACCCAATGAGATGGATTGTCACAGTGGCAACAGCAATGGGCTGAAGCATAGCAACAATTGTGAGGATGGTTTAGGACCGGGCAGTGTTTCCTTCTGTTGTGCAGAGCGTTGCTATGAGTCAGAACAAACTCGAAGGTACCTGACAAGAACAATGACCTGACTACAACAGATTATGTATTTGCTCTCAGTGTCAGAGGGATATATACCAGGGTAGTTCACATTCTGATGAAACAAATCTCATATAGAAAGAAGTCAAATCATGCAGTGATCACAATGAGATCCAGCTTGATCAAAATGAGCTCAAACTAGAAATTAATAAATAATTCATGAGTCAAAGAAGAAGTTTTGCCCAGAGGTGAAGTTTGAGTGGTACGAAACCCCCAACTCCCTACCTGGCCTTCTTGAGTACCACCTAATGGAAGACTAGAGTGCCTTGTTACAGCCTGGATGGAATAGCTTTGCTGGTGGTGATGGAGATGAAGCTATGATGGTTTTTTTTTTTTTTTCCTGTGGTGTTTGACTAGAGTATGGTGGTTATTGTGTAAAATTTTTGTTTGCTTTGCTAGACTCTCTTTTTTCTGGTCTTTCGGCCGGAAAGAACAGGCTTTTGTTGAGACTATTTTTGTCTGTCCTTATTGGTGTTTCTGGGTTACTAGCTCTTTAGTTCTAACTCTGGGATATGTGAAACAAAAACAAAACCAAGGGAATTCAATTACTTTTTGTATTGTTCTCTGGGTCCTGACTTCTTAGCCAATTTGCTTACAGTTGTTTTATTCATAGTATCAGACTGTTTAGTTGTATTTAGCAGACAGAATGCAGTGCATCTACTTCACCTTCCTGGAAGCATAAGCCTTTTGCATTTTTATTAGCTCTCCAGGTGGATCTGGTACTCACCAAGGCCTGGGAACTCCTGAATTCATATCTGGCTTCTAAGTGTCCAAGCACAAGGACTGCTCTGTCTTGTTTATAGTGAATTCTCACAGCTGGTGCTGACTTCTCTGTCCAGAGGTCCCCCAAAAAGCCTGTGTGGTCCCCCAGGCTATGTGCCTGGCTGTCCATCCTAGTGTTTCATGTGCGCACGGATCCACTCACACACATCTTCAGTCACTCGTTTTCTCTTGTTCTTCTCTTTAGACTGCCCCCTCCCACCCCACCCCACCCCCCACCCCCCACCAAGGAAGGTGTTTAACGGTGTTTGAAAGTTCTGAATGGAAAGCATAGCAGTGAGCTTCTTCCCACTCTTCTCTAGGCAGTCAGGTCCCAATTCACAGCCAAGCCCACTCCACAGAGGCTCATTTTCATCCCAACATCTTCCACTCTGCTGGGACCCCATGGTGCTGTTTGCATTTCCACATTTATTGGGGTCTTGCATGTGAAAGTTATAGTACTATCCTACTTCATGCCCAGGCCTTAATGAGGTTCCAAGGAGGATAGTGACAAGGCTACAGCCCTACTGTGGCCCAGGGATTTGTTGAGTGCATACTCGTCCAATAGTCCCTGTTCTTCAAAGGTGGGACACTGTATGTCAATTCACAGAGGAAGAAATGGAGAAGTTAAGTAACTTGCCCAAGATCACACAGCTGGTGAATGGCAGGGCTGGGACCAGGAGCCAGGTAGACCTAACTGTAGAGCACAGGTTCTTTCATACATAAGATGCTCTAATGTGGTCTTGTTTTAGGGAGCCAGAGCCTCACTGAGACTCCAAGCATTACTCTAGAGATCATTGTAAGGCCCCAAGATCAAGTCCAATTTAAGATCTGACCTAAGTCCTCAGGACTGTAACCTTTGCTCTTCCTAGTTCAGGCAACAGGTGTCTTGTAACTTGAACACCAAGAGGAGGAGCAAGAAGTCAGTTGATACTGGATTTCCTGAGGACGCTCACCTGTTGAGTTGACTCTGACTCATGGCAACCTCATGTGTACGGAGTGGAACTGTGCCCCACAGAGATTTCAAGGTTGTGACCTTTAGGTAGTAGATACCAAAGCCTTTCTTCGGAGCATCTATAGGTGGGTTTGAACCACCAGCTCTTCTATTTATAGTCAGAAGCTTAACTGATTATACCACCCAGGGACTAACTTGGCTTACAGGTTTCTATTGTCCCCCACTTGGAATGCCAAATTGGGTTTAGTATTTGAATGACCCTACGCTCTACAAAGTAATCCAGTTGCGTCAGAGAAAAATGGCTTTGTTTGGCCCTTGGATCCCATTTTTAAGAAATGATGGTAGCAAATAATGGATATTCAACAAACATCTTCTCTCTCCACAACTGACTGGCTTTGGAATGGCCTAAGAACGGACTTTTGGTGTGGTGTTGTGGGTTAATGCGCCAGACTGCAAAGCCGTTTGAACTGCAAGGTTGGCGGTTCAAGTTTACCAGCTGCTCCTCGGAAACCCTATACAGGGTCACTTATGAGTTGGAACCGACTCAACGGCACTTCACAACAAAAACAACAAGAACTACACTAATATGTTGCTGGTCTTTGGTTCCAGTCCAAGCTTGATGTCCTGGATGGAAGTTTTTAAGTAGGCCAGAGGTTTGGGACTTGATTTAATACATCCCAAATGATTTGAGTTTTCTGTTAAAAACAGACAAACACTCCATGAAGTCTGTGGCAGTCATCCTCTTCCTCATACTGATAATAGGATGCCAGCAGCCATGTCAACAGCAGCACAGCCAGCTCTGATGGCGGTCTACAGAGTGCTAGGCCATTCAAGGTGTCTAACTGTTGGCCCATTTTACAGATGCAAAAAATGAAGGCAAAGAGCAACTTCAAAGAGGCCCTGTATCCAGGGAATGCTTCCAGAATCCATGTTATTTTCTTAGTGTAGGCTGTGCACACAGGAGAAGAGTTGGCACAGAATAAGACAATGCAAGCATTTAATGATCGATATTTGATGAATGAACGAAGAAGTGAATCTCTGGTTTTTTCTTTGTGCTATGCTTATATCTTTGATGTCCCATTCAGTGCAGAAATTCCTTCTAGAACATTCCTGGTGGATGCCCACTGTAATGGTTAGGGTTCTGTGTCAACTTGATGAGGCCAGGATTTCCAGAGGTTTAGCAGTTGGAATGTGCTTTTTCCCATGGTGAAGAATCCTAATACAGGCATAGTTAGCTCTATGATAAGTGACTACAAACAGCCAATCAACTGAAGGGATGCTTCCTTGGGGGTGTGGCCTGCACCCAATATAATGGACACGTGGAAGAACCTCTTACTCACTGGGGGCCTGGGACTCTGCAATTCGTAAGCCATTTTGTTGTTAATAAACTTATCTCTCCATATATGCATATATATATATATATATATTTCACTGGTTTTGCTTCTCTAGAAAATCCAGTCTAAGACCACCACTCAGCTAGAATACTTGCAGGGATGGAAGCTCACTCTCTCTGAAGATAGCCCTTCCTGCCTTTGAACAGTTCTAATCCTCAGAAGGAGTCCCTGGGTGGTGCAGATGTTTCAAACTCTTGGCTGCTAACCAAAAGATTGGAGATTCAAGTCTACCCAGAGGAATCTCAGAAGAAAAGTTTAGTAATCCTACTTCTGATAAATCACCCATTGAAAACCCTATCCAGCCCCGCTCTATTCTGACACACATAGGGTCACTGTAAGTCAGAACTGACTCAGCAGTTGGTTTAATCCTTAGAAAGGAGGATGGCTTATTTTCCAGAGTTGAGTCCTGCCTTTCCACACCTGTCTTCCCATCCCGTTGACTGGCCTGGTTTTGATCTTTGCTGCATTCAAGCTTCTACTATTTCCAAAGGTCTGTCCTTACAAATCAGAGGAGGGCTGCTCTGTTTCCTCCAATTTTCCCTTTGGGGTTCCTGGGTCTAAGACCCAGCTGCAGGGTGGATGCGTGAAGCAAGGGTTATGTATGCTCTGCCTGGAGAAGACAAGTTAACAGTGATGGAGGGCGTATGGCTAGAGTTCTCAGTTATGTTTCAGGTATTAGAGATAACAACAAGCAAAGAGTAACATTTTATGAACCATTCATTTACTGCAGTGCTGGGCGTGGGGCTGAAAACTTGCCTTTTATTATCTCAGTGAGTACAGTAAGGAGAATCCCTCTGAGGTAGCTCTTAATACCTCACTTTATAGGGAATGGGCTTGTGCAGGGTCACAGTGCTCATAACGGGGAGCTGGGTCTGACCAGAACCCGCATGCATGTGTCTGCACCTGAGGGAAGAGAAAACAATAGATCTGGGTGACCAGGACCCTGCTGACTGGCAGACGTCACAGGGAGACAGTCTGATGTCTGCTTAATAGAAGCACATTGTAAAGATCAGAGTGTTAGGTGGCTAGTTTTAGCATGTGGCAAGCACCAATGTGGCAGAAAGGTAGAGAAGGGTCTGTGTGGTGGACAGGTCTTCAGGGTACACTCACCTAGTTGACTCAGATGAAAATAGTGGCGAGTCAGGAATAGGAGGAAGAAAGGAAATGTTTGAGTAACTGCCTCCTTAATCATGAGACCAGAAGAACTAGTTATCCTTATTGAACATTTGATCAAAAATTCCACAGAAGAATCCTGATCAAAAGGGAGAAAATGCAGAACCGAATTTTAAATTCTCATGGAGTCCAGACTTTCTAGAGCCATGGGCCTGGATGAACCCCAGAAGCTAGTACCCTGAGATAATCTTTAAACCCTAAGCCTAAAACATCTCCTGAAGTCATCTTAAAATCAAGCAATAGTTTAACTTAACTAATAAAGAATATCTGCTATGGGCAACATGCTCTTTTAAGAGCTATCCATATGGGATCAAATTGACAACAGCAACTTGAAAGATTAGATAGGAAACTTTCAGACCAGTGAGTTTAGGTTAATGGGGGAAGAGCAACTCAGAAAAGGAGGGACTGGTATTTGGCCTGGAGTAATGGAACTGGAGTATTTCAACCTCCTGTTCTTTCCTGTGAGTGGACTCATGACGTTAGGTTCTGAACCACTGGAGAGCTGTAATCCTGTTGTGTGTGTGTGTGGCGGGGGGGTTGTATTCAAGAGTGGACACATGTCTGGCCAATGGCTCCCATCAGGGATGGAGCCAATCTCCAGGCTGTCCATAGGCCCACCTTGGAGGCAGTTTTGCAATTGGTCTGTGAGGTCAGTGCTCTGGGCTTTTTTTCCAAATAAGAGATTTTTTTCTTTGAGCTCCTTCTGTATGTACTTCGGGACAGGGTTAGGTATTTCTAGGCTTCTGGCTCTGTCCTCTGACATCCTAAGAGAGGGCATGGCAGGGATTGTCTGGGAGAAGGAGAGCTGAGGGCCAAAAAGAGGGTAGCAACAACCCAGTGAGAACAACCCAGCTCCTGCCTCTCCAGGATCCCCTGGGCCGGGATGTGGAGGGACACTGAGTCACTTGCCCAAGGTGAGATGAGTATGGGCTGGCAATCAAACCCAGGTTAGCTTGACCTTGAACCTGTAGCTTCACCTCACCACCGGCTCTCTTCCTTATTTGCCCCAGAGCATTTATTCCCATTGCTGCATACACCCTCAAGCTCAGAACTAGGCTGCCCCTCTCTCAGAAGAGCTATTCACCTTCCTCCAAAGTCCTCCTAAATGGAGGCCCAAGCCCTCACAGACCCTACTGATGTTAGAGGGGCAGGGTCAGCCCTGGGAGAGCATCTGGTTTCTTATTTGATGGACAAGGACCTGCAGTTCCAGAGAGGGCCACAGATGTAACTGAGGGCAGAGTTGAGCCCAGAACACAGATACCAGCTCCTGGGCACACATACCACACTCTTCTTCCATGGTGAGACCTTGCCACATCAGTGTAGGTGGGCCAGACACAGCCATGGCCAATCCTCTCTATTCAGCTGTTCAAACACTCTACAAACCTGTCTAATTAAACAATCTATTGGAAGATGGTTGTGACTTGCATGTGCTCCCCCTACCCACAAGAGGCTCCAGGAAGTCTCCATTGTACAGGTCACTGTCCTCTACTCTCTCATCTGAAGAGCCGGTGGTTAGAACATGTTCTTGTGTTTCCTTCCAGCCACCACATCCTGGAATCCTGGAAACTCTGTTCTGCGCTGAATAAACTCCAATCAGGAGTCCTGGTGTGGTGCTACAGGATAAGCACTGGACTGCCAACCACAAGGTTGGTGGTTCAAACCCATCAGCTACTCCTTGGAAACGCTTTACTGGGTCCCTATGAATCAAAACTGACTTGGCAGCCTTTCACAGTAACAGGCCTTAGCATCTTCATGTGTAAATAGGACTCCAAGGAGATGAGAGGGTTGTGAATGCTGGTGATAATTAAAAGAGGGGTCAGGAATTGTCCTGTGCCTGGATAGCACAAAGACTTTTGTGATGTTGTTGTTGTTAATATTGCCAAGTCCTTTCCAACTCATAGCGACCTGGTATAGGGTTTCTGAGGAGCGACTGGTGAGTTTAAATTGCTGATCTTGTGGTTCTAACTGACCTTGAGGCCCAATGCTTTATCCTACAGTGCCACACCAGGACTCCACTAAGTGAAAGGTTGGTGGTTCTAACACATCCAGAGGCACCTTGGGAAACGAATGCTTTCCTCAGTGGGCCTGGTAATCTGCTTCTGAAAGGTCACAGCCTTGAAAACCCTAGAAACAGCTCTCTGCATACATGGGGTTGCCATGAGTTGGAATCGATTTGACTGCAACTAGTTTGGCTTGGTTTCCTCCCTCCCTCCTCCCCACCCCCGCCCCCGCCTTTGTAACTGCAGCAAAGCTACCTGTCTTTCAGTCAAGGCCTCTTATTTCTCTGTCAACAAACACTCTCCCCCAGCAAGTGAGGGAAGGAGCTCCTGACCTCAAAGCCCGCCCACAAAGGGGCCCTGACATTGTCCGGGAACAAAGCCCCTGTCTACCTGCCAGATTGTCCGCTTTCTTTTCATCTCCTAGGAAAAGAGCTCCCGCTGGGAGCTACTAATTCCAGAGTAAACAGATGACCTTGTGGTGCCTTTCTGCCACAGGTGGGGTGCTGAGCACAGCGCCCCAACTGTGCAAACAGGCCCTAGAGGCTTCCAGGCATCTGTGGGGGAGGGAATGTGGCTCCCAGGCTGAGGTGGAGAAGGGTCTTCCCCTCTTGCTAGCTCTCTGGTCTTTCTTTGTCCTTTCTGATTAAATGGGAAGACGCTCAAAGGCAGGGACATGAAAGATCAAAGCCAATTTGCATGGCCACGTGTTGGGGAAGAGAGAAGGGGCCAGACAGCGGGTTTGGGAAGCTGACCTTCACCTTCCTGCAACTCCTGTGGCCTTTCCCAGTCTTTAGAAGGACAGGAACCCCAGCAGAGTTGGCTTTGCATCCTCGATGCTCCCCTGACCAGCAGTGTGACTGACAAGGGCAAGCAAATACTCTTTTCTCCGAGCCTCAGTTTCCTCCGGTGGGAAGCAGGGATAAGGACACCAGCCTGACAGGGCAACTGCAAGACATGTCCAGTGTGTGGAAATTACTTGTGATTATGAAGAAGAGTCCTGGTGTGGCGCTGTGGGTTAATGCGTCAGACTGCAAAGTCCTTTGAATTGCAAGGTTGGTGGTTCGAGCTCACCAGCCGCTCATTAAAAACCCTATACAGGGTTGCTATGAGTCGGAATCGACTCAACGGCACTTAACTACAACAATAACAACTGAGAGGTAACTGAGTCTCGACAGTGGGTAGGCATTCCAAATCCAGGCACTCTGATGGGCAGAACAGGGCCTGTTATGGGAAACAGAGAATAAAACAGTATTTTGGGGTTATCTCTGGAAAGGAACTCAAATTCCACCCCCCACCCTCCCCCACACACTTACTAGCTGTGACCTTGGACAACTTATCTGACCTTTCTGAGGTTCAGTTTCCTTGTTTGTAATTGAGAATGAGAAGTCTTACTTCAAAGCACAGCTCGAGAAGACAAAGTCAAGTGTTAAAATGAAGTGTGCAAAGACCTGGAGTTAGAACACCAATGGAGAAGAATATGCTCAGCATTTCTCAAGCTGAAAGACCTGAAGACAAAATTCAAACTTCAACTTGCAATATTGAAGGACTCCATGGATAAATTATTGAATGATGCAGAGAGCATCAAAAGAAGATGGAAGGTATACACAGAGCCACCATACCAAAAAGAAATGGTCAGCATTCAATTATTTCAAGAGGTAGCACATGTTCAAGAACTGATGGTACTGAAGGAAGAAGTCCAAACTGTACTGAAGGCATTGGCAAAAGACAAGGTTCCAGGAACTGACAGAACACAAATGGAAATCTTTCAACAAACTGATGCAGCACTGGAGGCACACACTCATCTATGGCAAGAAATTTTGAAGACAGCTATCTGGCCAACCAATTGGAATAAATCCATATTTGTGGCCATTCTAAAAAGAGATGACCCAACAGAATGTGGAAATCATCAAACAATATCATTACTATCACATGCAAGTAAAATTTTGTTGAAGATAATTTTAATACGGCTACAACGGTACATTGACAGGGAACTTCCAAAAACTCAAACTGGAGTCAGAAGAGGACATGGAACTAGGGATATCATTGCTGATGTCAGATGGATCTTGGCTGAAAGCAAGGAATACCAGAAAGATGTTTACCTGTGCTTTAGTGACTATGCAAAGGTTTTCGACTGTGTGGATCATGACAAGCTATGGACAACACTGCAAAGAATGAGTATTACAGAACGTTTAATTGTACTCATGTAGAACCTGTACATAGACCAAGAGGGAATTGTTTGACCAGAACAAGGGGATTCTGAATGGTTTAAAATCAGGAAAGGTGTGCACCAGGGCTGTATTCTTTCACCATATTTATTTAATCTGTATTTGTTGTTGTTAAATGCAGTTGAGTCAGTTCTGACTCATAGCTATCCTGCATAGGTTTCCAAGGAGCAGCTGGTGAGTTTGAACCAGTGAGTGACCTTGTGACTCAAATTGACCTTTTGGTTGAGTGCTTATCCGATAGCACCACACCAGAACTCAATCTCTATGTTGAACAAATAATCTAAGAAGCTGGATTATATGAAGAAGAGTGTGGCATCAGGATTGGAGGAGGATTTATATGCAGTTGCTACAACCTTGCTTGCTGAAGGTACAAAGGACTTAGAATATTTACTAATGAAGATCAAAGACCACAGCCTTCAGTATGGGTTGCACCTCAATGTAAAGAAGACAAAAATCCTCATCACTGGACCAATAAATAACATCATGATAAATGGAGAAAAATTTGAAGTTGTCAAAGACTTCATTTTACTTGAGTCTGCAATCAATATACATGGAAGCAACAGTTAAGAAATTAAATGATATATTGCATTAGGTAAATCTGCTGCACATAATCTCTTTAAAGTGTTCAAGAGCAGAGATACCAGTTTGAGGACTAAGGTGCAACTGGCCTAAGCCATAGTATTTTCTATAGCCTCATATGCATGTGAAAGTTGAACAGTGAATAAGGAAGACCATAGAAGAATTGATACTCTTGAGTTATGGGGTTGGAGAAGAATATTGAAAGTGTCATGGAGTGCCAGATATACAAATAAATCTGTGTTGGAAGATGTTCAGTGAGAATGTTCCTTAGAAGCCAGGATGGCAAGACTTTGTCTCTCCTACTTTGGACATATTATCAGGAGGGACCAGTCCCTGGAGAAGGACATTATGCTTGGTAAAGTGGAGGGTCAATGAAAAAGAGAAAGACCCCCATCGAGATGGATTGGTACAGTGGCAACAGCAATGGGCTGAGTGTGAGGGTGGCACAAGACCAGGCAGTGTTTCCTTCTGTTTTCAGGGGGTCTCTTTGTGTCAGAGCCTACTCAACAGCACCTAACAACAACAATGTATGAAGAGGTGCTCATGTAAAAGAAAAGCATAGAATATTCTCGATAAACACTAGTTCCTTGGGACTTAGAAGAGGAAGTTCTAGAAAGTTCTTCTGAAAAGAGATGAGGAATCTGGACAAGCAAAAAAAAAAAAAAAAAAGCTGGAACCATGTGCCAGTTCCCAGGGCTGCTAGGAGCCAGGAGGTTACTTCTGTTCTGCCAGGTCCTTTCCTTAGCACTACTGGGCATGCTCCTGTTGTTTAGATGGCCAGGGCATCCTTGACCTCCAGATCCTATTTGAATAAGAAAGTGAGAAACATTTAAGTTAAATTCTTCCAATGGAGAGGCCATTAGGCCTGTGGTTCAAATGCCTGGAGTGTTCCTGGAGTCCTCTGTTTCCCCCAAGGATCAACAAAACTAGATGCTATCAATTCAACTTTGACACATAGCAACCTCATGAGTATCAGAGTAGAATTGTGTTCCATGGGGTGCCACCAAGATTTTCTCCAGGGTGCCTCTGAGTAGACTTGAACCTCTAATTTGTTTGTTAGCTGCAGAGTATGTTATCAGAGATTTCAAAGGTTAGCAAAAGGACTTTTAAAGAAGAAGAAGGAATGAGAAAATGAAAGGCAGAGAGGGAATGCAATGTTTAATGAGCACTTGAAGCAAGCTGACAAGTAACTGTTAGAAATGTTTTAGACTTAACAGTAAACCAGGAGTTCCTATGTGGCACAAATGCTTAAACACCTGACTACTAGCTGAAAGATTGGCAGTTTGGACTCACCGCAAGGTGTCTTGGAAGATAGGCTTGATGATCTCCTTCCAAAAGTAGGTGCAGTAGGAAACAGGGTCACTCACTATAAGTCTGAATGATTCAACAGAAAATACCACACCACCACCAAATCTAGCTCACTAAAGAAATGGAGGCTTATTTTTGTAACCTAATAAGAACTCTAGGAATGGAGGGAGGGGAATTTGCTGGTCTTGGTAAGCTGTTCATGATGCCATCAAAGACAGGGCTCTTTCCACCTTTCACCTTTCTGCTCGGCCTCTTAGGACATGGATTACTTGTTGCTTTGTGGTGACAATATGGCTGTCTCAGCTCCATCAGGAAAATAGAGATTCCAAAGAGCTCCTGTATGTCTCATTGGCCAGAGGTGGATCATGTGGCCACCCTTGACAGAAAGGGATGCTGGGGATGCAAATACCTATGATGGGGTGGGCAAAGATGGTTGGTGAGGTTTGAATGAGTGTGAGGTCAACCAACACCTGGCAGCCGGAGGAGTTACGACTGCTTGAATCCCTGTCTTCCAAGAGCAGAGAAATGCTTACTCAATAAGCAGTTTGATTGAGTTACTATGACGTTCTGGGCTAGCAAACAGAGATGCATTCCAGTAATAGTAGTAATAATAATAACAAAATAATAGCTAAAATTTTACAGAGCACATCCCATGATGTGCCTGATATTGTTTGTTGTTAAGTGCCAGTTAGTTGGTTATAACGCATAGTGACCCTGTACAGGGCTTCTGAAGGGTTTGAAATGACAATCTTGTGGTTAGCAGTCCAGTGCTTATCCTACAACGCCACACCATTGCTGGATGCTCAAAATGCACTATACAGACTTTGTTTCAACCACGCCCACACTATCTGCACCATTAGCGCTGCTGTGGCGGAAAAAAGGCTCCTTGGGGCCCAAGGCACACAGGCCTACTCACCCATGCTGTGTGAACTGGTGGATACAGCAGTCCAGGTGTGAGCAGACAGCAGTGTATGGAAGTGGGTGTTGTGTTCCCCAGGAGGGCAGGGAAGGTTTCTGGAGGTGGGGAGATGTGAGTTGGGTCTTGAACCACAAATCAGAGTTTCCCAGTCAGACAAGGTGGGGAAGATGCCCCAGGTGAGGAAAGACACCTGCCAGGGCACATTTGAAATGGCATTAGCATTATCTGAGGCACCCGTAGGTCTGTCCACCCACACTTTCCCTGTAATTTTTGTATTTAAATGAGAGGATTGAAATGAAGTTCAGACTTCCAAAATCAACATACAACATGAATAATCAAAGTAACGTAAATACAATAGAAAATGTATAGATTTTTAGCTTATTAAATTGTCAAGGATTAGAAAACCAAACAAAAAACCCAGCCTATTAGATGAATGGACAAACAAAATGCGGTATATACAGATCATGGAACATTTAATATTGTTAGGTGCTGTCAAGTCAATTCTGACTCATAGTGACCTTACGCACAACAGAATAAAGCACGGCTGGGTTCTGCACCAACCTCACAATGATTAAGCTTGAGCCCATTGCTGCTGCCACTGTGCCAGTCCATCTCATTGTTGGGGTCTTCCTCTTTTTCGCTGATCTCCACTTTACCAGACATGATATCCTTCTGTAGAGACTGGTCCCTGCTGACAGTATATCTGAAGTATGAGAAACGAAGTTTTGCCATCCTGGCTTCTAAGGAGCACTCTGCTTGTACTTCTTCCAACACAGATTTGTTTGTTCTTCTAGCTAGTTCTTTTAATATTCTTCTCCAACACTATAATTCAAATATATCAATTCTTTTATGGCTTTCCTTATTCACTTATTCAGCCATAAATAGAAACGAATCCCTGAAGCATGCTTCAACCTTTGAAAACATGCTGAGTGAAAGAAGACAGACACAAGAGGACAAAAAACGAGGGGCTTCACAAAGTTCATGAAAAATTCCACTATCTTGCAATTCCATTTCCCCATTAACTTTCTGAAGCCCCCTTGAGTTGCATGATCTCATTTGTATGAAATATCTAGAATCTGGCAAATGCATAAAGCCCAGAGTTTATTCGTGGCTTGCAGGGGTGGAGGGAAGGGAAAGGAGGAGTCATTGCTTAGAGAATGCAGAGTTTCTACTAAGGGTGATGGAAAAATATGTAAATGGATACTGATGATGGTTGCACAACATGAATGCAATTAGTATCACTGAATCATACATGTAAAAATATTTAAATGTGAAATGTTTTATTTTATTTATTTATTTTTTTTACCACAATAAAACAAGCAAACACAAAAGCCCTAACACTTGGTACTGGTGATGCTGTGGTGAAGTAGACAATATTCATACACTACTGACAGGAGGGAACCAGTGTAAACCTTTAGAAAGACAGCTTGAAAAATATTCTTTAAAGTATGCCAATCTTTTGATTTCACTTCTAGACATATATCCTAGAGAAATTACAAATAAAAGTAGGCAGATACTTTTGTACAAGGCAGGTAATTTATTGAAATATTAATTTGTGTTTTCTCCCCCTGTATTTTCCCTTGCTATGCCTCAGATATGTAGCCAGATCCTCTTCTCCTAGCCCCAGAGACATGTGCAGAACTCAAGCAGAAGCTACTTGAAGACAACATCTTTTGTGCAGGATTAAGGTCAAGAAAGAGGACATGCAGGCAGTCACCTAAAATAGGGAGAGTGAGGACGAATAAGAGTGAGAGAGCTTGGAGAAGGAAGCAGGGAGGTTCCTGGTATCTGGGGAGGGTCTCCAGGTCTCCAAGGCAGGATCTGGGACCCCAAGATGCTCCAGGAAATAGTACGATTTCCCATAGGACAGCTGTGCCTCGTGTCCAGGAAAGCTGGAATCTAAGCCAAGTCACACCCCAGAATACTGAGCCCCCAAATGATAATCAACTGTAGTCGCTGGAGTCAGAACCATGGATTCTGGGAGGATGGGCATCCTCAGGTAACCGTCTCTGTGCCTGGCTGAGTGGACCACTTCAGCACCTTTGCACGGCCTGGAAATGACTGAGCTTGATTTTCCTGTCCAGGTTCTAAAGGCAGATATGCAAAGAAAACTTTGAATGTAAACTTCTTACATACTCACATTCATGAGAAAATGTGCTTCTACAAATAGTATAGAATGATTATCTTGTTTTGATTTTTTAAACTAGTAGTTAAATATTTTCCATACAACGATACCAAAGTGCCCACAGGCTTTGAAGAGCAGGCACATACCTTTACCATTACACCCACCCTGCCGGGAGGGTCACTATCTATATTTAGTACCTCAATGTTTGGCAAGGCTTTGGGCCCTGGAGACTCCTCAAGACACTGTCTTGTTTACCTCCAAATCCCCAGGGCCTTGCCCAATGTCTGGCAAACACCCAGGGAATGAATGATGAACAAACACATAAATAAATGAATGAGCGAATGGAGGCACAGGTATCTTATTATTTGGTGTCTGAGGTTAAGGGCCTGATGAGGCCCATCCTCGTAGTCCCCACATGGACCCTTAAGACTGCCCTCCCACTGGAAGCACACACTCAAGGAGGGTAAACGGCCCACCCCGGGCCAGAGCCGGCTGGCAGCCCGCAGGCATACTTGCATAATCCTGTGGGCTGCTATGATTCTCATTTTTTGGGCATGGAATCATCTCTGCTATGAGCCTCTCCCACCTTGCCCCGGATTGTCTCTTGGCAACGTAACAGGAAGTGACTGTCTGTTGTTAGTGGAAAGAAGTTCTGACCACTAGCCCCCTCACCCCCGCCCCCATGAAGCCCCTTCTGTCTGTCCAAGTATCTGAGGTGGGGGGAGCAGGTCACTTAGTCCAACCTCTCGGTTCCACAAACCTGAAGAGGTGAGGACATTAAGGCCATCGTAAGTGACGAGGATGGCAACTAGTTTTAGAACCAACCACACAGTCACTGTCTAGCCGTGTGGACTTGGGTTAGGGACCTCTCCTTTCTAAGCCTCACATTCTCTTTACACCAAACTGTAGGCAAGAGTGCCCTGAAGACTTAATGAGGAGCAGTTCCCCTAACAGAGGGATTCCCTTCCCTTGCTTCCTCCTGCCTTCTCTCACTTCTTCCAATTCCTGCTTCTCCCTGGCTGGGCAAGAAGTACCCAGGCCTCACTCCGAACCCACTCCAAGGAAAATCACTTCCCTCTGTTGGATGTCAAGGGCTCTGGTGTGGTGCAGTAGGATAAGCAAGGGACTGCTAACCACAAGGTTGGCAGTTCAAACCCATCAGTTCTTGAAAACCCTATCCAGGGCCCCTATGTGCCAGAACTGACTCGATGGCACTGAACCATCACCACAACAAATTGGATGTCAAACAGTTTGCATTCCACTCCTAATCTAAAGGTTGGGAGTTTGAACCCATCCCACAGTGCTGTGGAAGAAAGACCTGGCAATCTGTGAAGATTACATCCTAGGAAGCGCTATGGAGTGCAGTTCTACTGTATGATACATGAGGCCGCTGTGGGTCAGAATCAACTTCAGGGCAAAAGGTTGTTTATTTTTTAAGTTTTTATTATGACTTGAGTGAAAGTGTACAGGGCAGATCATCAGGTTTACATTCAGCAAATCACATACTTTGTTTCATTACAATGATTATAATCCCCTCCATGCACCATCATTTGATAGTATTTCTCTCTATTCACGTTAGCTCTTTTTCTTTCTTTAAACACTCAGGCATATATAATAATTTAAACCACCAATACAGTGCATGATGGAGCTACCTCTGTACTCATAATTATCTGCCTGCTTTCTCTCATGCTGTTTCTGTCCTCACATACCTCCTGATCTTATCAATTTCATTCATTTTCCCCCTTTCTGTCTTCCTTCCTCCAAACCTCCCCAGGCCCCTGTTGTGTGCTGGTATCCTACTGAGCAGAGGTGGCTGGCACTTTCCCTTAGGAAGTTCATTTTCCCCAGAAAGGTTGTATGAGGAAGGGTGGTAAATTGAGGACCACACAGTGGCAAAGGCAGGGCTGCATGCTCACAGAATTCTGGGTCATGTCCCTCTTTCCTGGAACACTGTGCACCCCAAGGATGTCCCTGGGATCTGTGAATATGCTACCTCACATGGCAAAAGGGACCTTGCAAATGTTATTAAACTAAGGATCTTGAGATGGCAGATTATTCTAGATTATCTAGGTGGCCTTAATGGAATCGTAGAAGAAGGCAGGAGCTAGACAGGAGAGAAGATGCTAGTCTCCTGGCTTTGAAGATGGAGGAAGGGGTCATGGGCCAACAAATACAGGCAGGTGCAGGAACTGGAAAAGGCAAGGAACCTATTCTCCCTTGGTGCCTCCAGAAGACCTGCCAACACCTTGATTTTAGTCCCCTATGACTCATTTCAGACTTCTGACCTCCAGAACACTAAAAGAACGTCATTTTAAACCATTACGTGTGTGCTAATTTGTTACAGCAGCCACAGAAAACTAATACACACTTGAAAGACTATGTTCCAGTCTCCCTGTAGTTAGCTGTGACCATGTGATTAGTTCTGGCCAATGAAATGTGAGTGTACATGACATACATATGGCTACTAGGGTCCTGATTCATATATGTACTGTTTTATTTCAGACAAAACATGTTTAAACATGTCTTTGCAGTCAGTGGAGGCTGCAGAGTTCTCTCGGTGATAGACTTACTTGCCTTGCTAGGGGGCCTTCAAAAAAGATCCAGTGCAAACAGCACTTCTGAGGGGATCTGATGGGCGAGTGAAATTCAAGACAAAAAGCTTAGTTCAGAAGGTTACAGTGACTATTTTAGTACCCAAGGGAGCACTTTTTGGTTATATTTTCTCAAAGGAGAAAGAACAATCATGGAAGGTGATTATGGAAAAGTTGTAAGAAAACTGAAAACTGCACTGATGAAGAAAATGCTAGGAAAGTTGCCAGGAATTTTTTCCCCCATCACAACAATGAACCTGCTTACACTTCGAGGCTAGCAAGTTCTGTTCGATGGGAATTTTGTTGGGAAACCTTACCTCATTGATCCCACAGCCCTTTTCTTGCCCGTTCAAACTACTTCTTTTTGTTTCCAAAATGCAAAGAGCATTTAAAAGGAGCATGATTTGAGTCCCTCAATGGTGCCTAAACCGCCGTTTTGGCATAGTATAAATGAAAACCAAAAACAAACATAGACATCTTTGGAGAAGAATTAGAGCGATGGAGACACTGCCTTCAGAAGCGTGTTTGTGTAGATGGGGAATATGTCAAGAAACACTACCTTCATGCTTTGATAGTTTTGTTTAATAATTAATGGTGTCTATGATTTTATAGCAAAACTTTTTGACTTACCCTCATCTATCCCTTCTACCTGTGGCTTGACTGTCTGGATTCCCCTTTTCTCACCACAGCCACTGAACATGCTCCGGATAGTGAAGGTACAAGGTGGGGGAGCTGCTGACAGCCTAGGTCTCCAAGTGACTCTGTGGAGCAGAGCCCACCAGCTGGCTGTGTTAGATGACCAAGGCTTGATGGATTATTTGTTACAACCTCACAACCTAGCTATTCCTGGCTACGGGAAACCTGAAGAGGTGACAGTTCATTCTGGAAAAGAGAGAGGCGCTCTAGGTAGCTGCATGAAAAAGGTCTGGAGGAACCCAAGTCTGGATGGCTGGTCCAGGGTGTAGTGGGGCAGAGGTGGGAGTGGAGGCTGGTGACAGAGGTCTCTCTGGCTATAATATCTCTCCCTGGCACAAATGCCTTTCCTACTGTGGGTTACTCAATATGTGTCTAGTTGACATGCAGGGCACATGTGTGTGTATGTGTGTGCAGTCAGAAGACCTCCACGTGCACAGGTACCTAGGCATACACCAAAATGTGTAATTGTGTGTCTGTGGGTTTCCTTAGGATTCTAGCTCTTGGAGGCCTGGTGCAAATTATGGCATCTGAGTGTGAGTGGGTTTTGCAGCGCGAGGGAGCTGAACAGAGCGTGTACAGGAATCCATCTGGATGTGAAAGCTTTAGAAAGGATCGGTGGAAGGAAAATTGTGAATCTTAGTGCCTTGCTGCCCCCTTTAAAACCATGCCCGCCCGCTCTCATTAACCTATGCCCTCTCCAGAGACAAGTAGTTGCTGTGCTCAGCATGGCTCCTTCTCGAGGTGCAAGTGTGAGGCAGAGAACACCGCTGTGCTTACTGCTTACACTGCGTACAATTTTGTTACCTGAAATGCGTCTAATCCCTATTAATCACATGCGCTGAAGGGCACATATCTCCTCACAAGCTTTAAGTTGCTTTATCACAGGATTCCTGTCTCCTCTGAGCGGCTGGAGTGAGGACTTTTACAAAGCGAGTGAGCAGCTGTGTGCACACATGAGGGTTCTCTCCTGCTAGTGTGGACATATAAGTGGCCAGTGAGAGTGATGGACTCCTAGGTGGACTGTTCCTGGCACTAAGTGGGAAGTCAGGCATGTACAGCATCAGTGGTGTCCTTGGGGCTGCTGGATTCAATAGTGTAGTGCCCTTGACCCAAGAAAGGAGCTTTTTTCAGTGATTGGTTTTTTGAAAGTAGATCACAGAACCTTTCTTCTGAGGAACCTCTGGGTGGACTAGAATCTCCAAAGTTTTGGATGCCAGCTGAGCATGCTCACTGTTTGCATGGCCCCAGAACGCAATCCTCATTTCACCTAGGAGGAAACTGAGGTTTACAGAGCCCACAGGACTGGCCCAAAGGGCTAGGGTGGAGCTACTTGTTTGAAACCAACCAGGTGTGGCCCCAAAGCTAGGGCTCTCTTTACTCTTTCATGCTACCTTGCAAATCCTTAGCCACTTGGTGTTCCTGTCAGTAAGATGGCTCAGCCTCCCATCCCTGCCAGCCCCACTGAGGGGTGGGCAGACTTTTAGGATGAGGTAGGGGAATATGTGGTATGTTGGGAGGCCTGCATGGATTAACTGGTTGGCTTCATATGGTTATTTAGAATCTTTATGCCAAGAAGACTCATTTGTAATTTTTGTTGTTGTTGTTTTGCAAGTAATTGTATTGAAACTATCCCCTGCTCTCCCCCACCATCCCCTTGGTGCAGGATTAAGAAGAATTGATGTCTGAGCTCCGGGTAGAGAAGACATGAGTGATCAGGGGGTTTGAGAGAACGGCTCTGTTCCTGCCCATCAAGCATACAAACTGCCTTTGCAAAGGCAATTTCCTCTTTGGCACAGGGCAGTGTTTGCCCTCGGACAGGACCTTGCAGTCCTGGTCAGGCCCTGTTGATTCTGGCACAAACCACGGTGATGTCCAAGTGCCCCAAGTTTGTTGAACTTCCTGGATTTCTTAGCATGCAACTTGCTTGTTGGGAGCAATCGAAATTCTGATCTGTACCTGGGAGAAGATATTAAGAAGTTCTGCAAATACACTCGTACCTCGCAAGGGGCAGGCAGCACTGGGTGTCTGTGCTGGTGGCAGAGGGCTCTGTTGAAGAGGGAAGTAGAATAGATAGATAAAGCCTCCCCTCTCCTTCACCTGGCCTGAACCTGCATTCCCCCTGTCTTCCACTGCCTGAATACTCTGCTGGCCAGGATGACCACCTCAGTTCATCTGGAACCTATCCAACTCCTTTGCCTGGGTTATGCCCTCCACTTGGAATTCCCTTCCCACCATCTCTCCCGGTTACAATTTACTTGCTTGGTAGAGTAAATGATTTATTGGATATGCTTAGAAAACGATGCTGGGGTAAGTGGCAGACTCTGCTCCCCCTCAACTACATTTATTTGTACATTTCCCTTCCCCTAGAGTCCCTGGGAAGAAGCCCCGTAGTGCAATGGGGTGCTTGGCTGCTAACTGAAAGGTTGGTAGTTCGAACCCACCATTCTTTCTGTGGGAGAAAAGTTCTGCTGACGAGCTCTTGTAAGGATTACAGAGATGATGGTTTCCCTCTGAGACAACTCTCCCCTGTCCTATAAGGTTGCAGTGAGTTGACATACAACAACAGAGTCCCTGGTGGTGTAGCTAACTGAAAAGTTGGAAGTTAGAGGCTACCAAGAGGTGCCTTGAAATAAAGGTCTGGCAATCTACTTCCAAAAAGCTAGTCATGAAGCCTGATTCTACCCTGACACACCTGGGGTTGGTCAGAAGTTACAGTCAAATTGATGGGAACTGGTTTTAGGTTTCCTGATTCTCAAGGGCCCTGGGATGTCAAAGTGACACCCTCTGGTGGCCTCACAGAGACATGGAAGAACTTGTCTCTGCTTTGTTAGGGACAAT
Source organism: Chrysochloris asiatica (assembly GCF_000296735.1). Lineage (NCBI taxonomy): Eukaryota > Metazoa > Chordata > Mammalia > Afrosoricida > Chrysochloridae > Chrysochloris > Chrysochloris asiatica. The sequence continues at coordinate 8,719,598 of NW_006408641.1, forward strand.
AAAAAAGTCCATAGAAGACTGGGGTTTGTGTAGGGTAGGGAGACCTCTGAAAACTGAGGGTAAAATCCTCACTCCCAGACTTCTAGCTTTGTAATCTAGCTCCCTCTGTCTGAGCACAAGGAACCTAATGGAGGTTAATGAAGGTGTCTCTCTATGAAGGTGGCATGTTGCATCCATCCCTGAGATCCTAAAGAGGCTGCCAGGCAAAGGGCTGGTTTCCCACCACCTGGGCTCTAATTGCTGCCATCTGTTGACTACTCCTATGAGGTCCCTGTATGCCCATTACTTCACAACTAACCTATCCTTTGCTATTCTCACCCTCTGTGCACATGAGGGGACTCAGTGAAGTGTGACCAGTGGTTCTAGGTCTCCCAGCTGACAGGTGGGGAAGAATGATTCAGGCTTTGACCACCAGAGTGCTGGGTGTCTGCAGGCCCCAGGAAGCACTGTCTCCTTCCTTCCCTCTGCTGACAAGCAGCCCTTGAGCTTACCCCAGCTCGCTGGATCCGGGGATGATGCAGCTGCCAATGTAGGATGAGTTCAGGGATGCCTTGGGGTCCCCCTTGCCAATCCTTCTCATCTGCCATATGGTCTGATTTTCTTTGGTTCTGCTCATGTGAGGGAAAATTGTTGTTGCTAAGTGCCGTCACTTACACCTCATAGCTATCCTGTATAAGATTTGAACTTCGGACCTTGTGGCCCAGTGTTTATCCTTCAAAGCTACAAATGGCTATAATAATGCAATCTACCTCCAGTTGCAGGTCACAGTCACTGACATCTAAGTACCTGTTAACTAAGGGAGAGAACCCAAGCCAAGGACATCTGATGGAGAGGAGACTCCAAGGTGGGTCCTATAGTAACTACCTGGGAACTGGGGATCATCATCAAAACATGAAAAAGACTAACAAAGGTGGATAGTGAGAAGAGAGGAAGGGAATGGGTTACTGAGTTCCTGCTGAGTGCAGGCACTCTGGGAGTTCTTTATGTAGTTGCCTCATTTGATCCTCTCAACAACCTTCTAAAGGGGTCCTTATAGAAGAATACGTGGAGTAGTTTGCCCAACAACACACAATTCACAAGACACAGGTGGGGTTCAACCCAGGCCACAAAGAAGCACTGTTGTTCCTCACAACCAGTCTTAAAATTTTAAACTTAAATTGTAAAGTCTCAAGTTGTGAATTTGTCAGGACAGTAGCCTCTAGTAAGCCTGCAATTACAGAAAGGCATTTGTCTTCTGGTAGAGGTAGCTCCTGAGAGAAAAAAAGGTTTAGAGAGAAGAAGCGTTGGTCTCCTGAGTCTAGGGCCAGTGCCAGTGGGCAGTCTAGTCCTGCGACTCTGGCTCCATTTGACATTGCAGAAGGCCTTGGTGCGTGCCCTCCAGTACTAGTGGGTATCCCAGGTGAGCAGTGGCCAGAGTTACTGCTTCCAGCCCTGAATTGTTCTCCAAACCCAGAGTCCTTACTCATTTCCTTCTTGTGACCCACTGCCCTAGGGGGTGCCGTTCTGATGTGAGGTATGTGCAGATGGGGACAGACTCTCTGGGACATCAGAAGGGAGCTGGGAGAGAGTAAATTCAGGGGTAGAACTTTCCAGTGTTACATGTTAAGCAAGCAGTAAAGATATTTGGCTCCACTTTAAAAGTAAATTATGCATTTTATAGGAAATATAGATAAAAGCGTGAAGTAAAGGGAAAAAATGTAGTCAGAGACCACCACTGGGTGGGGTCCTGCCCTTCTTAGATGGATACTTGGTAGATTTGCATGACTAATGCAATGATGGCTTTCACTGTGGGCTGCCTCCCAGAGCACCCCCTCAGGAGGCGTCCCTGGGTGGCTACACATACTCATTTTATTGCACGTAGCTTCATGTGCTGCGCCGATATTGCGATGTTTACAAATCGATGATTTGTGGTAACCCTGCATTGAGTAATGCAGGGCCCAAAATATGCAGGGCCATAGTTTCCAAAAGTGTGTGCTCACTGTGTCTCTGTGACACATTTTAGTAATTCTTGAAATATTTCTGCCTTTCTTAGAGTGCTATTTGTGATAGCCAAGCTTGTGTATCAACTTGGCTGGGCCAGAATTTTCAGTGGTTTGGTGGTTAAGACATAGTCACCCGCCATGATGAGATCTAATACAATCACTTCTATGATGGGATGGGCTGCAAGGTCAGATTGAACCACAAGGTTGGTGGTTCAATCTCACCAGCCACTCCTTGGGAATCCTATACAGGGTTGCTATGAGTGGAAATCAACTTGACAGCACTAACAACATCAACAATGATGATGTTTGCTATGAGCAACTAGTTGATTGAAAGGAAGTTTCCTTAGGGGCGTGGTCTGCTTCCCATAGATGAGGATGCTGTGGGAACACTTGTTTGCTTTTTGCTGGATCTGGATCCTGCATCTGATTTCTCACCCTTATAAACCAAACTGAGATGAGCTGCTTGGAGGAATACAAATGCTTATTTTGGGTTATTTTCCTTGGAAAGTTGCTCACAGGTGGAATTATGAGGTCAAAGGCTGCGAGCACTTGGATAAGCTCCTGAAAAAAACATAGTCCCCTGTGGATGTCTGATTTTTACAGGCAGGACAGAGCACTTCTGAGAACATACTTGGTCCAGTGTGGAGCCCTTATCCTGATGGCTTACCATCTATCCTGTTCAAAGGTAAGAACACTAAGATTCAGAGAGGGAAAGTCAGCTGTCCAAGGTCACACAGCATCTCATGTCAGGTGTGCAAAGCACCTGCTGAATGGACAGAAGATTGAGAGGGGGAGCAGATGGAGCAATCAGATGCTACTGTGCCAGACCAGGAACAAGGTGATGGAGAGAACCGGCAGAGCCTATATATAGTTCGGAGGACGACTGGCAGGAGGTGGGACTTAAGCCCAAACTCAGTGGGAAAATAACACCAATGATCCCTGTCACCATACTCCCTACTCAGCTGGGTTGGATCATTCATTGCAATGGTTACATAGAACTTAGACACATGATCACAGTTAAGGGGCTTGTTAGGAAAGATTCAGAGTTAGTAATGTTCAAGGCGCTGCGCTTCCAGTCAGGAAGTCTCTCCCTAGCCATGTCCACAGGCAGGCCTCTGCCAATGTTACAAAGGTTTTTGAGGGCTCCTGATAAATGCCCACAGGACACATTACTCCATCATAAGCATCAGTCTGGAGGCACTCAGCTCTAGCTCCATGGGTCAGCAAACCTATCTGTTCCAATTAAGTACCTCGAGGCCCTCTACAAACAAGCCTCCTGTCAAGTCACTCTTCTCGCTCCATGGGCTGGGAAGCCCACTGCTCTGTCTTGTGCTCTAGGTCTTGGTTCTGCTGCTGTTGCTCCTCTGCCACTAATATGGTGCCACAGCATTCTGCCTCTGGGTCAAAGAGGTTCAATGCACTGGGATCTCAGGGTCCAAAGGGCACATTTGCCTCCTGACTTTTCATCTGTGATGGTAATAAGATCCCCACCTCTGCTTCTGAGATGGCTCATTTAAAACCCAATAGGATATTAACATGGACCTATCTCCTCATTAGATTTCCATCATATAATCCATCAGCATCTCCCCCTACTTCTTACCCAGACCTAACAGGAACTGGTTATTTGTTTAGAAAGACTATGTCTAGAAAGGTATAACCACAGCCTTCAGTATGGGTTGCACCTCAATGTAAAGAAATCAAAGATACTCACAACTGGACCACCAAATAACATCATGATAAATGGACAAAAGATTGAAGTTGTCCAAGACTTCATTTTGCTCTGATTCACTATCAATACTCATGAAAAGCAGCATTCCAGAAATCAAACAATAAATTTATTTCATTAGGTAAATCTGCTGCAAAAGACCTCTTTAAAGTGTTCAAGAGCAAAGATACCAGTTTGGGGACTAAGGTGTGCCTGACTCAAGCCATGGTTATTTTCAGTTGCCTCATATGCATGTAAAGGTTGGACTGAATAAGAAAGAGCAGGAATTGATGAATTTGAGTTATGGTATTCGATAAGAATATTGAAAGTCCTATGGACTTCTGTGTTGGAAGAAGTATAGCCAGAATACTCCTTAGAAGCAAAGATGGCGAGATTTTGTCTCTCATACTTCAGACATGTTATCAAGAGGGATCAATCTCTGGAGAAGGACATCATGCTTGGTAAAGTGGAGGATCAGCAAAAAAGAGGAAGACCCCCAATGAGATGTGTTGGCACGGTGGCAGCAGCATTAGGCTCACGTATAACAGCAATTGTGAGGAAGAAGCAGGACTGGGCATTGTTTCGTTCTATTTTGCTATGTGTCAGAACTGACTTGATGATACCTAACAACAACAACACCATGGCAAGAAGGGGGAGTGAGGTGGCTTTGTAGGATAAGCACTGATCTATGAACAAGGTTGGCAGTTCAAGCCCACTATCTGCTCCGCAGGATAAAAACTAGGTTTTTTGCTCCCACAAAGATTTACAGCCTCAGAAACCATATACAGGGTCCATATACAGGTTGGATAGTATGACATATTGTCTGACTTTGGACATATTATGAGGAGGGACCTGTCGATGGAGAAGGATATCATGTTTGGTAACATGGAAGATCAGAGGAAAAAGAGAAAGACCTCTAGCGAGATGGATTGACAAAGTGGCAACATCAATGGGCTCAAGCGTGGCAACAGTTGTGAAGTTAGCCCAGGACCGGGCAGTGTTTTGTTCTGTTGTGCACAGGGTCACTATGAGTTGGTACCGACCTGATGGCACCTAACAACAATAACAACATAAGTTGGAACCAATTCAACAGCACAGTAACAATAGCATCATGTCTAGGAGAGACATTCAATAATTCACTAGACCACACCCAGCATCTGTGACAATCTCCTGAGATGCAAAAATGGTTAGGGGACAGCTGCAGGAAATAGTCTGGTACTCACAGACCCTGACTTCTGGAGAATGAGTTGCAGGTGCTTTGCATAGCCTGCTTGCTGCTGCACCCCTGCTCCACCTTAAAGGGTACCCTGGCTGTGTGTGAGCTAACTCATCGGCAAGTATGCTAAGATGGATGCAATCCAACAGGAGGAAGTTAGTTCCTGTCCTGTCCTGGTCACGGTGCTAGGCACTGTGAGAATGGCTCGCCAGATAGAGAATTTACAGGGAAACCAAAGCCTGCAGGATGACCTACTCAGCCTGCCGTATCTGTCACCAGCCCTCTTTAGACCTTGTCCCAGTCCATCTCTGCTGCTCTCTGGGCTCCTGCCCTTGGCCTCCCTCTGTGGCTTAGACAGGCCAAGCCCTGCCTTTTGCTGCTCCTTCAGTCTAGAATGTTCTTTGCTTTCAACTTCAAGGTTTGGCTGTCGTTAGCTGTTGTCAAGCCAGTCCCTGACTCACTAAGACCCCATGCATGATGGGATGAATCACTGCTCCATTTAGTTCCATCCCTGGAAGCCACAGGGCTCTCATTAGCTGATATTTGGAAGTAGAAAGCCAAACCTTTTTTTCCTAGTCCATCTTAGTCTGGAAGCTCCCCCAAACCTGCCCAACATCAAAGCAATCCACACGCCTCCACTGACAGGTGGATGGTGGCTGTGCACAGATGTACTGGCTGGGAATTGAACCTGGGTCCCCTGCATGGAAAGTAAGAATTCTGTTACTGCCCCTTTCCTCCCCAGAGGCTCTGCCTATTAGCTATGTCCTCCTCATCCCCAGACACCATCGCTAAAACTCTGTTGTCTTCATATATGTGTACCACGCCTCCTTAGGAGAATTCTCAATTCAGGGCCTTGAGTGGCATGTGAAAAAGGTTTAGAGGAATCAACTTGGATCATTTCCTCCTGTGTATGATAAATATTTTCACATTTGTTTACAAAATCCAACAATTGTTTCACCTTCAGAAAGGAGAGTTATGGAGTATCCATAAATCATCAATCAGGACACCATAAATTAGCAAACCTGTTGGTCCCATGGGTCGTCCTTAGCTGATTGGAAACCCTTCTGCATCTCCCTCCCAATCCCAACAAGTGAGCTAAGAGGCCTTTGCCCACTTTAGTCCTCTGTGATTTGAAGTCTGCTGTGGTCCCAGAGAAAATCTCACGGAGGGAATCTGACTGGCCTGAAGCCTTCTTGCCGTGGGAGGGTAGACATGCGGCTGAAGAACCCCTCCTTTGATGGGCCCTATCCCTGGCTCCAGCTTTTGCAGTAGCAGCCCTCGCCGGCATCTGCCCTCCTGATCACATACAAAGGGAGCTGCGAGGTCCAGTGCTCTTCTGGCTTCAGCTGGGCTTCCCTAGGCATCCGCACAAAGAGCTCTTCAACTGGGCCATCATTTCTCCTCTCTGCTAAACTTCCCAACTCTACTTTCCTTTTTCATTATTAACCTCAACTGGACACTACAGACAACATGCAGCAGTTAAACCCCATGTGCTGCAATGTGATGTGTAGTGGGGTTTGAAGGCAGGAGGATTAATTAGTCCTGAGCCCTGCCTGCCCTTCTGCAATTGAACAGGATGGAGTGTACATGATCCTGCGGGGAACACAAAGCAGCCCAGTGATGGACAAACAACTTCACTGACTCACTAACCACAACTTCCAAAACAACCAAGTTAATAAAGACATGGGCTGAGTGTGAGCTAACATGTCTGAACATATGTTGGAAGCAATCATTCTGATAAAGAAGGCAGGGGCCCACTGGGTGCCAGCCTTGTGCTAGGCACTAGGAAACAGTTACCCAGAGAGTTTCTATTTGCAAGAAATCAATGTTTGATCTAGAAGAAGAGGCTGGAACGAAACCTTTTGTTATGTGCTGTCTTAGTTATTTGGTGCTGCTGTTACAGAAGTACCATGCTTGGGTGGCTTTGTAACAAACAAATCTATTTTCTCATAGTTAAGACACTAGAAGACTGAACGCAGGGTAGTGGCTCTAAGGGTGGAAGCCTTTCTTTCTCTGTTAGCTTCTGAGGTAAGGCCTCTTGTTAGTGTCTGTTCCTTAGGTCTTCAGAGATCTTCATGTGCTGTGGTATTTGTCTTTCCCATCAGTACTTCCTTGCTTCCGTGCCTAATCAACTCTTTAGATATCTCAAAAGCTAACTCATATAAAAACATACCTTACACCAGAGATGGCTTTATTAACATAACAAAGAAAGCTCAGTTTCCAAATGGGATTATATCCGCAGGTAAAGGAGTTAAGATTTACAGCACATATTGTTGGGAACACAATTCAAGCTATAACATCACCTTTCTGCTGATGAGTGAGTTGTTGCTAGGTACAGTTGAGTCAGTTCTGACTCATAGTGACCCTATATGGGGTTTCCAAGGAGCGGCTGGTGAGTTTGAACTGGCGACCTTGTAGTTACAGTCCAGTGGCTTATTCTGCAGTGCTACAAGGGGTTCAGATTTATAACACATCTTCTGGGGAACACAATTCATTTTATAACATCACCTTTCTGCTGGTCACATGATCCACTGTGAGTTACTCTGAGAGTTGGTTCTCCTTTATGTAGGGACCCTTGATAAAGCCATGATCCTTCTGTCCAAGGCAGAGGTGAATTCTCCTCGGCTCTTCCCACCCTAGAACTCCCTGCCTGACCTATGGTGAGCACCGAACACTGTACCCATGCAGACACCTGGGCATCCCCTTTGCAGAAAGTGGCAGGGGCTGCATGTTCTTCCACCACATTCCAAGTTGCAGTCCCTTGGCTCACCTGGAAAAAAGGTGGAGAAATCTGTGAACAGGCCCCATATAGTACAGTAACTTTGTCAAAGACCAGATTTCAAGAGAGAGGCTCTTGGGGAAAACTCAGCATATGGAAATAGGCCAGGAGAGCTGGAGTCAGCCCCAGGACCCAGATCAAGAGATACCTGGTGACCATCCAACGTGCAGAAAAAGAAACACAGACACAGACCCAATTCTCTAGGGACAAGGGCTCATTTGACGGAAAAGGTGTGTATGTGTGTGTGTTGGGTAGAGAAAGACAGAGAACTAAAAGTGTTGAACTGCTAAGAGTTTTAGCTTTTGAGCCCAGGAAATGCTGGTGAGAGACCCCCTCCCTGGGACACAGCCCATCTGCTCTGACTCTGGAGATCAGCCCAGCTAGCGGCAGCACCAGCTCTTGGGGGCCAGAGACATAGGAGACGCTCAATAAATATTTGTGCACTGACAGTCTGAGTAGGCTCTGTCTCTCCCCACAGGGCCAGGGGTACATGGCTGGTGGGGGAAATCTGCTCTTACCATTAGTAGCGGTAGCAACAATGTGGGTGGTGTTGGTCCCTCCAGAGGATGGAGCTCAAGGAGGGTGAGACTTACTGTGGCTTCATAGAAAGAAGCCACCAGTAGTCTGACCTGGATGTAGTTCTGACCTCAAGGATACGGGGTGAGGACCTGAATGAAGCCTGTACTCCCTATAGACCAAGCAAAGGGTTATGGAGCAGAGGCAGGGGCCTCACCGGAATGTCACCTCATTTGATTCCCAGGTGGCTTCGGGTGACCATTCAGTTTATTTGACAAATATTGATTGAGCTCTCGTCAAATGCCAGGCCTTGCCTCAGAGAGTTTTTGCTAGCATTAAATGGGTGACGTGGTGGTGGCCCTTGACCTGGGCCTGCAAAACAGGAAGTGATTGGTGCAGATCTGTAAACAGGAGCTGTGGACCCACGGGCCTGGGAGAACCGGAGGTTGGGCTTTCCGGCACTATTATAGGCCAAGTAGGCAGCAGAAGAAACTGGAGCACATGAGAGGCCCTGAAGGACTTGGTGATCCCTGGTTCCCCAAGAGAGACCACAGACGGGAGGAGAGAGAGGCTGAGAGCTCCAGCCATTGTTGGCTTGGCCAGCTTAGAGGGCCGGTGTGGCCACATGCTGCCTTCAGTAGCACATGTTCTCTCCGACATGCCATGGAACCATGCCTGTGCATATATATGGGGACACACTCAGACTCACAGGTGCTGTGAGGGGACCAAAGAACAAACAGTAACAATGTCCCCCATGGAAAAAAGGCCTGAATGAACCAGTAAATCCAGAGCTCTTTACCCTTCAGCCCTGTACTTGGACTTGTTGATAGTTGCTATCAGATAAGCTTCCAACTAGGACCTCAAGCACAAGGGAACAGAACCTTGCCTGGTCCTGTCCCATTCCCATGACTGCTTGGGGATCCATAGGGTTTTCATTGATGATTATCAGAAATACATCACAAAGATTTCCTTCCTACTCCATGTTAGTGTGGAAACGCTGTTGAAAACTGTTCAACATCATAGCAACGTGCAAGCCTCCACAGTCAGATAGGTGGTGGATGCATGAGGTGCATTGGCCAGGAATCGAATCCAGATCTCCTGCATGAAGGATGAGAATTCTAACACTGAATCAAAGCCCAGTCAGAGTCAAAGCCAAGCCATGTTGTTCCTGTTGTCAAGTGCCATCAAGTCAGTTCCAACTCATGGTGACCCTGTACAGGGTGTCCAAGGAACAGCTGGTGGGTTTGAATTGCCGACCTTGTGGTGACCCTACAGTGCCGCGCCAGGAATCCTTGGTCTACATGGAGGTTAATCTGAGACACTGTGTCTCAGTTACCAGGATCCGCGTGGGTTGTGTCGACTGAGCAGAAAAACTCTTAATAAGTAATGTCTGTGAATAAATTTTCATTCAAGACAGGCAGTAGGGTAAACAGGTCCCCGGAAAGGAATTCACTCATTGTTTTGCCTAGTGGTGACCAACATAGGATGGAACGATGAAGGACTTCTCCTTCTACATTTGTACTTGGTCTTCTATTTCCAATAGGATGTTCAGCGCCATAACTAAGGGATCACACCTGCTAATATTGTCCAAAGGGGTGACACCAAAATGACCCAGATCCAAGGCAGGGGTAGCAGTGCCGCAAAGGGAGAGACCACGAAGGAGGTGAAGTCACTCGGGCTGACCAGCTGTCACCCAGTGTATTTCCTCACCACCGCCTCCCGCAACAGTCAGGCCCAGGGCCACCCCCATGGGGCAGAGAGGAGGGGCGGAGCTAACGGGAGCCGTAGGTGGGGCGTGAGGGCAGAGCCACGCCAACAGAGTGCTGGTGAAATCTTGAATTACTACACTCGGAAACACCAGCGTTAGTGACAATACTGCAAGTGTTCACCAGGTTTTTGCAGCAAAGCAATTGGCTCATTGTCTGCTGGGACTAGTGGTTTCAAAGACTTTTCTGAGGTCAGGGATGATACGCGGGGTTTGGAACTGCTTCCTGTACTCTATGTAACTGGCATGCGCATAAGTCATAGCTGCTGTTCAGGGCACCGGTTTAGATTTCAAATCACCTTTAAAAAGATTCCTTTGTGCCAACTCTTCCCTCAGTTTCAGATCATCTGTAAGCAATGTGGTGAGTACAGAGGGGGCCCTGGAAACTGGATTCAAACTCAACTTCCCTTACTTACTAGTTATTTGCTATTGGGCAAGATCCCTCATAATCCCTTGAAGCTACTAGTGTTTCTGTGTTTGTAAATGATAATCATAAGAATACCTGACCTGGAGGGTGCTAAGACCTCCTGGGTGGCACAATCAGTTAAAGACTTGGCTAGTAAGCAAAAAGGTTCAAATCTTCCCAGAGTACTCAGAAAAAAAGCCTGGAGATTTTCTTCTGAAAAATCAGGTGTTGAAAACTCTGTGGAGTACAGTTCTATTCTGAGAATGCAGGGCTGGGTGAGTTGGGATGGACTCAGTGCAGCTGGGTGGTTTTTGTTTGGTTTTAGGATGCTAAGGGAAACAAATGAATTAATACATGAGAGCTCCTGACACCCAATCCAGCATTTGGACTCCACAGGTGCACCAGGAATGCTGGTCCCTACCCTGAGTAATGTGGCCTATGAGGACACTTTTGTCACTAGCACTCCTGACCTCCAGCCTCTGGACCATGGTGGGAGGTGCCTGAAGCCCCAGTGTATCAGGCCAGAGCACAGTTGGCTGTGTTCTTCCATGCTTACAACTGAAAACTCCTAACATCTGGAACCAGACAGGGTCCCCACATCCTCCCATCTGGCTCTCCTGAGAAGATGATGGCCCCTGGACAGCTGGAGGGCTCTGAGGTTTGGGGAGAGGCCTGGAGCCATCTGAGCATATTCAACTGTACCATACTCTAACCACTGAGTTGGGGGCTTCAGGCTGCTGCTCTGGCCAGGGGGAGACATTTGCTGAAGCACTTCAAATCAGTTCATGTCAGTGTAACCAAGACATTTTGCATTCTACCGGGACTCAGAAGAGCCCAGCGAAGGAGAGGACACAGCGTCTGCCTCAAATCTGTAATCTCATCAGAGAGATCGGCTCAGCACACATGAAACAACCAGAGAAAAACTAAGGTCGTTCCATTGCCAGCTCCATGTGCCTTGAGGATACAAATCACAGCCTCAGGTTACCCCGCTATCAAAGGGCGGGAGCCTTGCAGGGGTCTTGTCTTCCAGAACCATAGTTTCTGGGGGGTGGGGGCGGGCTCGGGAGAGGGCCCCTATTGCATCACTCTCAACCCAAGTGGATCAATATCTACCTGAGCCATTTATTTGGAATGCAATGTTTAATTTTGTTGGAATAAAAGTGTGTAAACTACTAGGTTAGTGGAAGTCTAAGTGGAGTCCCTGTGTAGCACCGTAGGATCAACACTGGACTGCTAACCAAAGCAAGACCAGCAGTTCAAACCTAGCAGTTGCTCCTCAGAAATCCTCTACAGGATCTCTATGAGTCAGAACCGGCTCAATGGCACTTCACCACTGCCACCATAGCAAAGTCTCAGAGTCTATGATTCCTATTCAAATGAGTAGCATTGAATGTGCTGTGAACATCAGAGAAGGGACCCACACAGGGTTAGGATAGACAGTGATGCAGGCAGTGCTGCTAACTGCTGGCCTCAGAAGGGGAGACTTCCTGCTCTCTGTTGTGTCTTTTAGTCCCCACATGCTCCTCTGAGAGGGAATCTTGAGACTGTGTGCCTCCAAGGTTGAAGGTACCAATCTCAATGCACTCTGGCCCTAATTTCAAGAACATCTGCTACTTCCCCACAGTAGACTCCACAATGGGCTCTTCCACCAAATGGAAAACTGGCAAAAGACTGTACCCTGGGCAGCTCACCCAAGGCTTGAGGTTCCCTTTGACTAAGGGTAATATTTGCAGGTTTTTCAAAGATAATCCTTGCCTCTTGATTTCTCCACTGTTTCTTCTACTTTACTGTATTTAGGAACAGCAAAAGATACCAGAGTCCAAACACCATATAAAATGAGGAATGCACAGCTACGTAGTTCAGATTTGCTATTGTTAAGTGCTGTTGAATTGATTTCGACTCATAGTGAGGGTTTCTAAGGAGCAGCTGGTGGGTTTGAACTGCTGAGCTTCTAGTTCACAGTCCAGTGTTTATCCTATAGTGCCACACCACGAGTTCATATGGTACTGGGTAAATTCAGCTATGCACACTCTCGCCGTCCCCACAGAGGTGGTAGTGGTGGCGTTGCTATGACAACACGGCACTGTATGCTCACTGAACACCTTCAGCATCTTGGGCTCTTCAGCATCATCGATTATATCATCTCAGCCATCCTCAAACAACCGCAGAACACAGGAACTTCTGTTCCCTGCTTTTTAGAAGAGGAAACTGTAGTTCAGATAAGGGAAGTAATGAGCTAAGCTTGTTTTAGCCTGTTTGCCTCCAGACTGACCCCAGGCCGTTGTTCCCTCTAGGACTTCACAATACTCAGGATGTGGCCAGATGAAAAGAAAGCTGGGCAATGAAGGAGGTAGAGTCAGCATCCACAATTTAAAATTCCATAAGGTTTAGGTGGGGGCAGAGTAGAGCCAAGTTCTGGAATCCAGGAAGTGGCAACAGGGTTCAGAAAACTCTGGGCTGTGGGCCATGGCTGGCAGGCAGGGCCTTGGCCAGGAGTGGCAGAGGAACAGGTCTGAGAGGTCTCAGCAGCCAGGGGGTCAAGGGGGCAGAACACAGGGAGAGTAACAACCAAATCACCTGGAGCCTGGTCATCTGCAGTTGCCATGACAAATCCAAGCCCAATGGCTGAGTTGCCCAGGCAATGGGACGTTCAACGTTACTCAACCAGTTAGGGATACACTGCCTCTTGACAGGGCCTAGGAGTTCCTGGGGCTATCTGTTGAGTTCTCTGTGTTAATTGGTGAATCATTTCATCTCTACCTTTCTTACATTGTTGTTAGCTGCTGTTGAGTTGATTCCAGCTCATGTGTACCCCACATCTGCAGAGTAGAAGTACTCTATAGAGTTTCAAGGCCCAGTCCAGACTTTTCTTGATATCTCTTCCAGCAGCTCACAGATCATAGAATTTGCTCAATAAACACTTGTCCAAGTGGGTGTTCTTACAATTGACTATCTGATCCAGAAGCATCAAGGTCCCCAGAACCAGGGAGAGATTTCCAAGACAGAAGAGGGCATGAATCTGAATTCCAGTTCATCCATTTACTTGTCCATGAGCATGGATATAAACTCCTTGACTCTAGGGAACTGCTGTTTCATCTGTCAAATGGGCAGAACAGAAGGCACAGGAAGTGAGGCCATAGTAAGGGAGCAAGTATATATAAAACCTCTGGACTCCTCTGGTTTAGACTAGGTGTGCTCCGCTTCCTTCACAGTGGCTGCTAATGTGCTGAGCCCTAATGCAACCCTGTCACCTCTAGCTGTGATGTTGACTTTCATTGCTGGTAGCACTGTCTTTACAAAGCCCAGCCCGCCCAGCTCCCTCTCTGTGTGCCATGCATGTGCTCCCACCTCATACTCTCTTCATTACTGGTCCTTAGCTCCCTGTGGTCACAGCACTTACATGCTTATGCCTCTCTCTCAGTCAGCAAGCCCTTCCTTCCTACATTGCCTCTCCCACTCATCCTTCCAGCCACAGCCTGGTGATGTGGGCACCGATGCCAATGTTGAAGAGGCTTCTTAACAACCCCCCTCCACTTGTCTCCTCTTGTTCCACCCCTGAACAAGGTGTGGGGGAATTTCTGCCTGATATTTCTCTCCTGTTAAAGCACAAACTCGGGCTTCTAGATCTCCATGTCTCCAGCCCAACACAGGATTTCCCATAGAGAGGATGATCGAGGAACATCTGCTGGACTAAACTATCCACACCAGTGGGAGCATAACCCAAGCCCTGGCCCAGCACGCAGGCCACATCCATGTGATCTATAGTTTCCCATGTGATCTATATCCTGGCCATAGCCTGAAATGTCTGCCTGCCTGGGAAGTATGTGCATGTGTGTGTGTTGTGTGTGAATTGTACATGTGTGAAGATGCACATGTGTGAGTACATGTGCCTGTTGAGTTCATGTGTATGAGTGGGAATGATTTTGTGTCTGTGTGTGCATGTATGAGTGTAAGGATGTGAATGTGTGATCATGTGTGTGTGAATGCATGTCTAGTAGGCATCCCCTGGAAGAAGCACTCAGGTAGAAATGCCCACATAGTTGTGACAAGGTGTCCTTTCTACCTGGTGGCTACCAGTCTTCAGGCTCAGTGGCCCACATGGGGTGGACATTAGTGTAGACCATTCTCTTCCGCCTCTGTCCCTAGATGTGCTGCCTGGCTCCTTAAGGCCAGCTTGAGTCTCTAGTGGTTCAACCAAGTGTGATGAGCTCTTTCCAGCATTGGTTAGCTAATGGCCTTTTAAATTCTGGATACAGTAAGAGCCACAATGGCAGTCTGATTCCAGCACTCACATTTAAGCTCTTGCAGGCAACTCTTTTAGTCTCCTTCAGCCTGTTTCCTCATCAATAAAAGGAATGACCGGAGTCCTTGTGTGGTGCAAACAGTCAACATGCTCAGTTAATAACCAAAGATTGGAAGTATGAGTTGACCTAGAAGTACCTTGGAAGAAAGGTTTGACAATCCATTTCTGAGAATCAGTCATTGGATACCCTCTGGAGCACAGCTCTACTCTGACACACATCAGGTCACCATAGGTCAGAGTCAACTTGACAGCAACTGGTAAAAGGGGCGACCACCAAAGCTGCTGTTCCTACAGCAAGGATTGATATGGATGCCAAACTATATTCACACAATGATACACTGTGTGAAGGTGGCTAGAAGGGACTTGTTTTTGTTTCATGTGTTTCTAAGGTACAACAAGAGACCATCATTATTCACAGCAATAGGGCCAGAGTCTCAAGATGCCAAGTAAAATGAATGAAGACATAAAGAAGATGGCACAGAGCCAGCCTTCAGCAAATATTAGTTCTCTTCCCTTTTTACCTGCTTAGAACCTCCAGAAGTGCATGGGTAAACAAATGCTTGCCTGATGACTCCCTAAAAGAAGAGCTTATATATAACATACTGTTCCCAGACTTGCTGATCCTTCTGGCTCCCGGAAACATTCCTACCTGTCACCCAGGTTTGTACATCAGTCTGTGTAAACTGGGGTGTGTCCTGCCCAGGACAATTCTACCTGCTTTCCAGTCAGCCACTGGCTGGTGCAGGTCCCAGTAGGGTTGGCCAAGCTGAGCATGGGCTCTGAGGCTCCTGGCCTGGTGGGGTCTGCTGACATGCAGTATCATTACAGAGGATAGTCAACTTCTGGGTCCCAAAACACATAGATTGACCTAGTAAGCCTTCTGTTGGCTCTGAACTTCTTTCTGAAGCCTAATTGGTTTTTCTGTTTCTCTACTTCCTCAGTGCAAGTATCATTACTATCCATGGGCTAAACTGAAATCCAGGCTCTGGCTGTGTTATGCCAAGTTCTGGAATCCAGGAAGTGGCATGTGCATAACTGTTTTTCTTACCAAGATCAAAACTAATTTTTAAATTGGAAATGCACACATGGGCCCTGTAGACTAGACTGTTGGCTGTTTGGTTTGGACATTTGCATACCATTGTTTTCTGGAGACCACGTGTATTTTTTAAAGTCCTTGAGGACTGGTTTTGGAATTGTCATGGGATTTTGCCTCAAACCTATTCCCCTCCACGCCATGTGGTCCTCTGTGCCTACAGGTCCAGCCGATTTGGGGTAGACTGGGCACCTGGAGGAGGCAAAGACAGTTTCTAACCAAGGATCATCTCTTGAGTCTGCCTAAATCAGTCCTATACAGATAAGACACACCTGCGTTGGGCTGCAAGTGGTATTTCCAAAAGGAGTTACAGGCATCATGCTTATGTGTGGGTCAGAGCCATTTCCGGGTCCCATCTTTCCATCACATGGCCCACCTGATGGCACACTTGAAGTTGCAGCTGAACATTTGGGAAAGGAGGGTGCATGTGGGTCTATACCAGAAGACTTGGGTCTGGGGCATGGTGACTCTAACTCACAAACTGTCAGTGCTAGAGGGGACATAAACTTTCCTTATAAAATATCTTTATTGGTGGTTTAAAAAGTGAGCCAGTTAAAGAAAAACACAGTCATGGACAAAGGGTATGTAACAAAAATCATGGTGGTTGTTAGGTGCCATGGAGTTGTTTGCCATGTCAAGTAAAACATTATCCTCTCCTGTGCCATTCTCACAAGTGTTGCTGCCACTGAGTCAATTCATGTCACTGGGGGTCTTTCTCTTTTTCTCTGATCTTTCACTTTACTAGACATGATGTCCTTCTCCAGGGACTGGTCCCTCCTGACATGTTTGAAGAAAGGAAGTCATCCCATCTTATCTTCTAAGGAGCATTCTGGTTGTACTTCTTCCAACACAGATTTGGTATGCTAGGAAATTGCTAAAGACTGAAATTTAAGGAAGAAGTAATATCAATGCTAGTGAGCTCTGGTAGCGTAGTGGTTACGAATCGGGCTGCAAACCTTAAGGTCAGTGGTTCGAAACTACCAGCTGCTCCGCGGGAGAAAGATCAGGCTTTCTATTCCCGTAAAGATTTACACCCTCGGAAACCCTGTACAGGGTCGCTATGGGTCGGAACCGACTCGATGGCACTTAACAACAACAACAATATCAATGCTATGTCTTAGGCCGTGTTTTCTAGAGATGCAAAACCAATGACACATATATATTGTATATATATAAAGAGAAGTTTGTTATTTTACTATTGTAGAGCCTCAGGTTCACAGTGGAAGAGAGAGAGAAAACACCTCTTGCATGTCCATTATATTGGGAGCAGGCCACACCCCCAAGGAAGCATCCCTTTAATTGATTGGCTACTCATAGCCAATCATCATAGAGCCAACTATGCCTGTATTAGGCTTTATCACCATGAGAAACATCCCAACTGCTAAAATTCTGGAAATTCTGACTAAGTTGAGTTGACACAGACTCTTAACCATTACACTACACTAGTGCTTCCTGGTGTGGCTTTGTGGGTTAATGTGCTGGACTTCAAGGTTGGTTTGAACTGCAAGGTTGTTGGTTCTAGCTTACCAGCTGCTCATCAGAAACCCTATACAGAGTTGGAATTGACTTGACGTCACTTAGCAACAACAACAGTGCTTCCTGAAAATTAAAGAGGAGATACTTTTCAACTTACGCTATGAAACCTGCATTACTTTATACCACAGCCAGACAGAAATATCACCAGAAAGGACGACTGCAGATCTACCCCTTGTTAACATAGATGCAAAAATTATTTAAAATATTTTTAGTAATTTGAATGTAATGAGATATGAAAAAGATCAGGACCAAATGTAGTTTATGTCAGGAGTTTAAGGTAGTTTGACATTTGAAAACAAATCAGTGAAATTCACCACATTAACTGACTAAAAACATTAACTGACTAAACAAGAAAATGTTATGATCATTTTAGCAGGTGCAGGAGAAACGTGAAAAAAATCCAATATCCATTGTGGTAATACTTTTAGCTAAGTAGAAATAGAAGTGAATTTCTTCAACCTGACAAAAAAAAGTACTAACAAAAAACTTACAGTCACATCATCTGTAATGTTGAAATACTGAAAGCTTTCCTTCTAAGATCAGGAACAAGAAAACAAATGACCTAATTATTTTTAAAGAAATGGGCAAAATATCTGAACAGACATTTTACAAAATGACCAATCAGCACATGAAAAGATGTTCAATACCATCAATCATTAGATGGATGGATAGACAGACAGACAACTGCTGTTAGTAGTCTCCAACTCATGGTAACATTATGTATGTATAAGAGAAAAACGTATTCCCTGGTCCTGTGTCATCCTCATAATCGCAAGCATGCTCGAGTTAATAATTGTAGCTATTGTCTCAGTCCACAACACCAAGGGTTTCCCCACAGGATCTACATCATTAAACATGATGTCTTCCTTCAGTGATTGATTTATCCTGTCTTGATGGCACTTAACAACACAACAACCAATCTATCTACAGCAAGCAAGGCAGACAACGTTCAGTTGTGATCTATAGACGTATGCCACCGCCAAGCCTTTCTTCCTCATGTGGAAGCGCTGTTGAAACTTATCCACCTGATGATCCTACTGGTGTTTGGAATAATAGTGTATAACTGTGGCTTAGCTATACATTTCTCTAATGACTAATGACCACTATCCCTCCATGATTTTGTCATACTGTCATGACTTGTGTGTTGCTTTGATGTTTGTACGACAAGCTGACAGAGGGGTAGTAGTCATTAGTCATTAGGGAAATGTATATCTAAGCCACAGAGTATACACCTATTAGAGTGGCCCTTTCTTCAAACTCATTCTGTTTTATTTTCAAATATCTGCCCACAGGAGTTACTTGACTACTACTAAATCAATCAGGAAAATACCCCATCTCCTTCCTTCCCTTCCTGGTGACCTCTTTCAGTTTCCCTGTCAAACGTCTATTTCATTCTTCACATTTTTCTTTAGCATCTTTAGGAATGAAGAAAGCATTTCTAATGCACAAAAACATATTCTCTGCAACAAAGAAATGTAAAGTAGGGTGGTAGAAAAAGTACAAGAGAAGTTGATGGGAGACCAGGTTTGGGTCCTCCCACCCCTTCCTCTCCCTCCCCTACACTAACTTCACTGTGACATATCCTGACCCCTGACTTGCTCCCGTTCCATATGCCCATCTAGGGATCATCACCTCCAGCACCCATCAGCCTCCCCAGCCTCCAGTGTGTCCCCGTGGTTTCCCTTGCTCTTCCACAGCCACATTCCTTCTTTCAGATGGTACTGACTGCACTTTTCCAGTCTGTATGTAGCGTGTCTCCATCTCAGTCCCACTGCCACCCTGGCCTCAGTCACAGCCCTCATATCTCATGTGTACACTATTGCTTGTTCTCCCATAGGGTCCACTTTGGGCCACCTGCCTGTAGGGCCTTCCCTCGTGTCTCCTTCCATTGGGATACATCTACTTTAGGTCAGGTATCACCTCTTCTGAGAAGGCTTCCTTGAACACCCATCACCAATCCCAGGTTGGGCAGGGTCCCTGGCACTTCCCTGGATGTGGTTACAACAATAGAATCAACATACCAACGATTGTGAGGATAACATCGAGTCGGGCTGGGTTTTGTTCTTCTGCATGAGTTCTTCTGCATGAGTTCTTCTGCATGAGTTGGAGCCAATTTAATGGCAACTAAAAACAACCTGGAAATCAATAGCTCTTAAGCTTGACTGTGCACAAGAATCATCTTGGAGACTTTGTTTAAAAGGCACCTTAGATGAACGGACAGAGAAGTCCAAGGCAGTGCTCAGGGATTTACACATTTAGCAGTACTGTTGCTCCTACACAATCTGATCCTCTGCAGTGCCTCTTTGTAAATTTCATATTCCCCAAATTAGTCAGATCTCTCCGGTCCATGATCCCTAGATGGGGGAGAACTGACAACAGTACCTGTACATAGGCAGGTCTGGCATGCCGTCAGCACTCCACCAGTATTGCTGAGTGAGTGTGTATGTGTGTGTGTGTGTGTACGTGTGTGGGGGCAGGAGCTCAGGAGTGCTACCTGAGCCAGACCCTCTCAATGATCCTGGGGGCTCTGTGGGAGGCCTGGCCCTCCTGACAGAAGATAGGAAAAGTCACACTACCCTCACTCAACGGTCCTCCTTCTCCTGAAAACCCACTCTGGCTTCTTGTGGGGAGTAAGTTGCCTCAAGAGGAAATCAAGAAAATTAAATGTGTGTGTCTCTCCAACAAGATGAGTGGAGAAAAGTTGCTGAGGACATAATTGAAGTGGTTCAACCATTTTGATTTCCCTCTCTGACCCTTTTCTAACTTTGATCCCCTGGGAGGTACTTATGAAGCTTTTAAGAAGCTCTTCCTCTTGAGAATATGAAGAAATGCTGCTGCTGTTGAAGAAATTAAACAATAAAACTTGTGCTAACAATGCCTTCAGATGGTGATGACTGGAATGCTACAAGGAGATCTAAAATGACAACCTGTCAAAAAGATCAAAGCTGTCAGTTGGTTGATGAGAACTGTTGATCCCAGGAATTTGGAAATCAGAACTCCATGCAGAGAACATTTTGGAGACCTTTGAGCACCTTTGGAGGCTTCAGCACAGGACAGTAGGATAGTGAGAGGGAGATGTATCCTCTGGTGCTTAGATGTCTTGAAGCTGCAGTTTCCATAATGAATCCCCAGTGGTCAGCCTCACACTCCTCCCTTCATTGTCAAGGCAAGAGGTGAAGCCAGTCTGTCTGTGCAAAACTTCCTCTGATTGCAAAAGTGAGGTGCAGTGGGGATGCTGGGTCCCAGGTGGTCTTGTGTGAGCCATCGGGACTCCTGAAATATTTACTCCTGAAATCAACAAATGAAGATCCTGAAATGTCTACTCCATTCACATCATTATGGTCAACTACTTTGAGGAGGCATCTCTTCCCCAGTTGTATTTTGAGTGCCTTTCAACCTGAAGGGCTCATAGTCAACAGAATATTGACGCTACTCCTAATGTTGTAATTTTCCTTTGCCATATCTGGCAATGTTCCTCTGCTATTTATGTTTTCAGTGGCTGAACATTCAGATGTAGTCTGCCTCTCCTTCATCCTATACTGGCTTAGTCTGGAAGCATCATTGAAACCTGTCCACCATAGGTAACCCTGGTGGTATTTTAAATGCTGGTGGCATCGCTTCCAGCATCACAGCAGCAAGTAAGCCACCACAGTACAACCAACTAACAGACCAGTGGTGGGTTTCTGACCTAGGCATTGCCCATAGGATTTTTCATTGCACAGATCTAGGCATTATGCATATTTTTTTCCTAAATTTTCTTGATTTATGTTATTGTTATTGAGAATACTTACAACAAAACATTAACCAATTCAACAGTTTCTACATGTATGATTCAGTGACTTGGATGACGTTCGTCAAGTTGTGCAACCATTGTCACCCTGCTTTTCTGAGCGTTCCTCCCTCATTAACATACAATTTTGCCCCTTAAGATTTCTTTTTAATCTTTCAAGTTGTGTGGTCAGTTTGCTTCCATTAGGTAGTTCTTTAAAAAGTATAATGCTCAAGGCTGACCTTTTTTACTAGCTAAGCAAAGCTAGTGTTTGGTTTTGAAAACATTTCAGGGACTATTTTTGGCTTAAAGATGATGTTAGAGCTATAGTTTCAATGGCTCAATGGCTTCAGAAAGTCTGAAGTACAGGAGAATTTCAAAATCTGTTCTGAATTTTACCCCCTTTTGTTAAGATTCTTCTATGGAATCTTTGATCAAAATGTCCAGTAGCCGGGCCCAGCCAGTTCTTTGGGTCTCATGACAAAGAAGGCAGTGGTTCATGGAGGCATTACCTACACCTTCCAAGTCCACACCTATTCTTAACTTTCCTCCATCGTAAGTTGCTCCAGGTGAATAGAGATAAATGTTTGTGCTTTGTATGGCAGCTTGCAAGCTTTTAAGATCCCAAGTACTATGCAGTGAACTACAAGTTTGAACAGAAGCACTAAACACACTATTAGGCAAATTGACTGGGATGTCCTAGGAAACCATGACCCTAAACCTCCAAATCAAGGACCCAAATCCCATGAGGTGTTTGGTTGTACATAAGCAGCCTGCACAGTTCCTCTTTACTGCTTGTTTGCCTCAGACATTGTTGTAAATACACCTATTACATAACTTGCCAATTCAACATTTTACAGGTGTGCAACTAATTGGCAATAATTATAATGATTGGTTGTGAAACCCTACCCTTAATCCATGCAATTTTCCCATCATCATTAATTAATCTCCATCCTTCCCACCCCTAATAACCACTAATAAACTTTGATCTCTACATATTTACATTTTCTTTTTATATAATTGAGGTCACACAATATTTCTTCTTTTATGATTGACTCCTTTTGCTCAACATAATGTCTTCAAGCTCCTTCCATACTGTACATGTATCAAGACTTTGTTTCTCCTTCTGGCAGAGTAGTAGTCGATTGTTTGCATGTACAGCTTTTGTTTATCCATTCATCTATTGATGGGTATTTAGATTGTTTTTACCTTCTGGCTATTGTGACTAGTGCTTAAATGGACACTGATGTCCAAGTAGTTCTACTTTCGTTTTTTGAGGAACCACCACATTGTTTTTCACAATGGCTGTATGATTTTGCTTTCACATTAGCAGTGGATCAGGGTTTAAAATTCCCCACATTCTAACCAACATTTTTTTTTTCTGGTTTTGTTTATTATTTTATCTTAGCCATCCTGTTATTATTGCTAGGTGCCATCACGTTGGTTCTGACTTATAACAACACTCTGTCTAACACAAGAAAACACTACCCCGCCCTGTGCTATCCTCATAATTGTTGCTATGTTTGAGCCATTGTGGCAATGACTGGCAGTCTATCTCCCTGAGAGTCTTCCTTTTTTTCACTGTCCCTCTACTAAGTATGACATCCTTCTTCAAGGACTGGTCCCTCATGATGACATGCCCAAAGCACATAAAATGAAGTCTTGCCATCTTCTTTTCTAAGAAACATTCTAGCTGTACTTTTTCCACCACAGATTTATTCCCTCTGTAAATCCATTCAGTATATTTCACCACCATCATAGTTCAAAGGCATCAACTCATCTTTCTTCAGTCTTGCTTAGTCACTGTCTAGCTTTCACAAACATATTTGTTGTTGTTGTTAAGTGCCATCGAGTCAGTTCCAACCCATAGCGACCCTGTATAGGGTTTCCTAGGAGTAGCTAGTGAGCTTGAACCACCGACCTTGCAGTTCAAACTGCTTTGCAGTCTGGTTCATTAACCCACAGTGCCACACCAGGACTCCACAAACATATTACATCATCGAAAATCTCATGACTTGGATCAGGTGCACCTTAGTTTTCAAAGTGACATAATTCATTTTTTAAAACTTTAAGTAGATCTTTTGCAACAGATTTGCCCAATGTAATATATCATTTGATTTTCTGACTGCTGCTTCTATGCACATTGATTGTAGATCCCAGTAAAATAAAATCCTTCATAACTTCAATCTTTTTTTCCCCCATTTATCATGATGTTGCTTATTGGTCCAGTTGTGAGGATTTTTGTTTTCCTTATGTTGGGGTGTAATCCATATTGAAGGCTTTGATTTTCATCAGGAAGTTCAAAGTCCTCTTCTCTTTCAGTAAGTAAGATTGTGTCTTCTGTATGTTGCAGACTGCTAATGAGCCTTCCCCCAATCCTGATGCCACCTTTCTCCTCGTATATTTCATATATCCTCATATATATACTCAGCATACAGATTGGATAAAAGTGGGGAAAGGACTTACCTTTCCTGATTTTAAACCACATAGTCTCCCCTTGTTGTGTCTGAATTACTGCCTCTTGGTCTGTGGATAGGTTCTGCATAAGCACAATGAAGTATTTCGGAATTCCCATTTTTCATAATATTAACCATAGTTTTGATCTGTATGGTTTGTATAGTCAGTGAAATGCATAATCAAGGAAACATCTTTCTGGTACTCTCTGCTTTCAGCCAAGATCCATCTGACATCAGCAATGAGATCCCTCATTCTATGCGCTCTTCTGAATCTGGCTTGAATTTCTGGCAGTTCTCTATGTACTCTGCAACTGTGTCTGAATTATTTTCAGCCAAATTTTGATTGTGTGTGATATTAATGATACTGTTAGAAAATTTCCACATTCTGTTGGGTCACCTTTCTTTGGAATGGAAACAAATCCGGATCTCTTCTAGTCGGTTGGCCAGGTAGCAGTCTTCCAAATACCTTGGCATAGACAATTGTGCACCTACAGTGCTGCATCCGTTTTTGGAGACATTTTAATTGGTATCCCATCAATTCCTGGAACCTTGTTTTTCACCAATATCCTCAGTGCTGTTGACCTTACTTCTTCAGTACCTTGGGTTCTTGATTGTATGCTACCTCCTGAAATAGTTAAATATTGACCAAGTCTTTTTGGTACCGTGACACTGTATTCCTCCCATCTTCTTTTGATTCTTCCTGTATTGTTCAATATTTTGCCCCTTGTTGTTGTGTTGTTGTCGAGTTGGTTCTGAGTCACAGAGACCCTGTATAGGATTTCTGAGGAGTGGCTGGTGGGTTTGAACCACTGACCTTGTCGTTAGCAGTCCAGCACTTATCCTACAGCTCCACACCAGAGCATTTTCCTTATAGAACCCTTCAATACTGCAACCCAGGCCTTAAATTGTGCTTCAGTTCTTTCAGTTTGAGAAATGCCAACTGTGTTCTTCCATTTTGGTTTTCTAACTCCAGGTCTTGGCATATTTCATTATAATACTTTACTTTGCCTTCTTAAGCTGCCTTCTGAAATCTGTTCTGTTTCTTTCATTCACTTTAGCTTCTCTATGTTCCAGAGCAAGTATCAGAGTCTCTTCTAACATCTGTTTTGACCTTTCTTCCTGTTTCTTTAATAATCTTTTGATTTCTTCATGTAGGACATTCTTGATGTCATCACACAACTCATCTGGTCTTTGGTCATTAGTTGCTCACTGTGTCAAATGTATTCTTGAGAATGTCTCTAAATTCAGGTGGGATATCTCGAGGTCATAGCTTGGCCCTCATGGATTTGTTTTAATATTCTTCAGCTTCAACTTGAGCTTGCATACTTGCAATTGATGGTCTGTTCCATAGTCGTCCGTGGCCTTGTTCTGATTAATAAAAGAGGTTTCCATAGATGTAGTCAATTTGATTCCTGTGTATTCTATCATGTGAGGTTCACTTTTTCTGTTGTTGAAAAAAAGGTATTAAGTCATTGGTCTTTCAAATTTTTACCATGGGATCTCTGGCATATATTTTCCAACTATCAATCCCTCCTCTTTGTTTCCATCTTCTACATTCCAATCACCAGTAATTACCAATGCCTCTTGACTGCATGTTTGATCAGTTTCAGACTATATAAATTGGTTGAGATCTTCAATTTTGCTCATCTTTAGTGTTGGTATGTAAATCTGAATAATAGTTATTTTAACTTGTCTTTCTCATGGAATGAAAAACTATCTGATTGTGGTTTTGATTTGCATCCTCTGATGGTTAAGGATGCTGAGCACCTTTTCATGTGATTGGTGGCCACCTGAATGTCCTCTTTGGTAAAATGTCTACTCAAGTCCCTTGCTCATTTTATGATTGGATTACTTGTCTTTTTGTTATTACATTGTTGAAGTTTTATATAAATTTGCTTGTTTAGATTCTTGTCAGATGTATGGTTTCTGAAGATATTCTCCTAGACAGTAGCTTGCCTTTTCACTTTTGGGTAAAGTCTTTTGATGAACAAAAGTTTTTCATTTTTATGAGGTCCCATTTATTTATTGTTTTTTTGTTGTTTGTGCTTTTGTTATTATATTAAATAACCCATTGTTTAAAATGACAGCATTGTCCCTGCATTTTTTGTCCAAAAAATTTCTGATTTAGATTGCACATTTAGGTTCTGAATCCATGTTTTTATGTACAGTATGTGGCATGGGTTCTGTTTCAATTTTCTGCATATGGAAATCCAACTTTCCCAGCCATATATTGAAGAATATCTTCTTTCCCCATCAAATAGACTTAGCACCCTTGTCAAAAAATCAGTTGACTACAGAAGTGTGAGTATATTTCTGGATTCTCAATTCAATTCCATTGGTTTACTAAAGAAGACCAGAGAAGAATCAATGCATTTGAATTATGGTGTTGGCAATCGATATTGACAATACCATGGACTGCCAGAAGAATGAACAAACCCGTCTTGGAGGAAGTATAGTCAAAATGCTCCTTAGAAGCAAGGATGGCCAGATTTCATCTCACATACTTTGGACATGTCATCAGAGGGACCAGTCCCTGGAGAAGGACATCATGCTTAGTTAAACAAAAGATCAGTGAAAAAAGGAAGTCCTTCAAGAAGATGGATTGACACAGTGGCCACAACAATGCACTTAAACATAACGACAATCATGAGGGTGACGCAGGCCTGGGCAATGTTTCATTCTGTTATTTGTAGTCACTCTGACTAGGCTCTTACTCAACAATACCTAACTACAACATGTATGCACTGTTAGACCAGTACCAGGCTGTTCTGGCTGCTGTAGCTGTAAAAATCAGGAAGTCTGAATCCTCCTACTTTGTTCTTCTCTTTCAATATGGTTCAACTATTTGGGGTCTCTTGCCATTCCATATAAAGTTGATAAATGGTTTTTCTCTTTCTGTATAGAAGGCTTCTGGAATTCCGATCAAGATTTTGGTCATTTTATAGATAGCTTTGGAGAATATTGATATTCTAACATCAACTTTCTAATTCATAAACATTTATTTAAATCTTTTAAAATCTCTTTCACCAGTGTTTTATCATTTTTATTGTGTAAGTCCTTCACACTCCTAATTATATTTATTCCTAGATATTTTATTCTTTTAGATACTATTTATTGGAATTGTTTCCCTAGTTTTCCTTTTAGATTGCTCATTGCTGGAGTATAAAACCTCAGTTGGGTTTTCTTCCCTGACCTCGTATCCGATAACTTGGCAAAATTCCTGCATCCGTACTACATGTTTTCTTGTGGACTCTGGAATTTTCTGTATGTAGGATCACGGTGGTGGTGGTGTGCCACTGAGTCAGTTCTGAATCATAGCGACCCTGTATAGGGTTTCCAAGGTTGCCAATCTTTACAGAAGCAGAAAGGTTCATCTTTCTCCTGTGGAGAGACTGGTAGGTTCAAACTACCGACTCTGTGGTTATCAGCTCAGCCTAGAATCCAAAATGCTACCAGGTCTCCTTATATAGGATCATATCATGTACACATAGAGAACATTTTACTTCTTCTTTTCCAGTCTGGATATAGTTTATTTCTTTTTCTTTTCTTATTGTTTTGGCTAGGACTTCTAATACAATATTGACTAGAAGTGGTGGGAGTGGGGACCCTTGTCTTGTTTTTTATTTCAATTAGAAAGCTCTCGGTCTTTCTCTCTTAAGCATGATTTTGGCTATTGGCTTTTTAGATAGGCCCTGAATCATATGGAGGAGTTTTCCTTTTATTCTTGTGAGAGTTTTCATTAGCAAAATGTTTTTAATTTTATCAAATGCTTCCCTACTTCCCTTCATACATAGAAATTATCATTTTGGTTTTTTCCTTTGTATAATAGATGTGGTGTATTACGTTGATTAATGTCTCATGTTGACCCATCCCTGTAATACTGGAACAAATTGAACAAATCCCACTTGGTAATGGTGTATGGCTCTTTTAATATGCCATTGTTTTCTGTTCATTTGTATTTTGTTGAGGATTTTTATATCTATATTCATAAGAGATATTGACCCCCAGTTTTCTTTCTTGTGGTGTCTTTATCTGGTTTGGGTATCAGGGGTATGAATGAATTAGGGATGTGGATTCTTTATAACAGAGAAAGCACATCAGGAGTTTATAATGATACTTCCACTTCAAAGTTAAGATTACAGGGTTTTAACCTAGCTTATTCTATTTTATAAGGAGTTACGGTCTCTATGGGTTGGAACTGACTCGACAACACTTAACAACAACAACAAATGGTAGCATAGTGAGTATGAGTTGGGCTGCTGACCTCAAGGTCAACAGTTCGAAACTATGAGCCATTCTGCAGGAGAAAGATGAGATTTTCTTCTTCTGTAAAGATGTACAGCCTCAGAAACCCTATGCAGGGTTGCTATGAGTCAGAACCAACTCCACAGCACACCACCACCACCATTCTATTTTATAGCTGCATCTCTTTCCTATTTTACTGAAAATCTTGGTACCTAACTACACTAACATAGCTATTTATCTATAGAGTAGCATGTTTTTCCCTAGGCTGTATGGCAGGGCTTTGTGCCTCTCTCTGCCCCTTGGTGAAATACAGAATGGCACTTGAGTATGTGTGTGTGTGTGAGTGCACGTGTGAACGTCTCTGTATGTGTGTACATGTGTGTGAGAGTTGAATGTATGTATGAGTGGAAGCAGATGAATAGTTTTGTTTGGAGAGGATCTGTACTATTTATCATATTGCCAAAAGGCTATTTCAATCTTGGCACTATTGATATCCTGGACCAGACAGCTCTTTGTGGTGATGGTGCTTATCCTATGCATTGTAAGATATTTAGCAACATCCCTGACATCTATTCACTATTTGTGACTATCAAAAATGTCTTCCAGACACTGCTAAAATTGCCTTCAGTTGAGAAACACTCATCTAGACTAACTAAAAGATTATGGTTTCATCTAACAGGATGGAATTTCTGTAGCATTTGGGTAGCAATAGGGAATTGCTTTGGGAAATATGATAGAAGGAGTAAGATGATGATATTGAGATCCTCAATTAGCCGTGGCTAGGGCAGTGCAATCGTCACTTAGAGTCACACCATTTAATATGTGTGCATCTTCAACATAAGATAATGTTAGTACCTACTTCACAGAATTGTTATAAAGAATCAATGAGCTAACACATGTGAACTCCTTGGTACAGTACATTGTAAATGTGATATGTAGTTGCTACCTATCATTGAGTTGGCCTCTGACCCATGGTGATGTTATGTACACAGAACCAAACACTGTCCAGTCCTGTGTCACTCCTATGAATAGTTACAGGGACCATTGTGACCATAAGGTTTCATTGTCTGGTTTTGGAAAGTAGATCACCAGATCTTCTATCTGAATTTATCTAAGTCTGGAAGCTCACTGAAACCTGTTTAGCATCATAGCAACTTACAAGCTTCCATTGACAGATGGGTGGTTGCTGTGAATGAGATGATCTGGCCAGGAATGGAAGTTGGCTCTCCCACATGGAAGGCAAGAAGTCTACCACTGAGCCACCATTGAGGGGCATATTTACGGAGCAGCTAATACACAAAACACTGACTGTCAGTGTCAGTAGCCTGAAGGATAAAAGTACAGCACGACTCTGCCCAAGTTCTGCCAAGTGGCCAGAAAGTCTTCCCTGTAGAAAAAACACCAGTGTGGTCACAGTGGACAAGAAGTCTGCCCAAGAACCCACCTGACATTGAACCCCTAAAGGCCAGGACTGAGCATATTAATCAGTGAAAGACTGGAGGTAGCAGGTGACCAGAGAGAGGAGGTGAGGTGAGAACAGGGCATTTCCACTGGCCAGAGAAGACCTAAGATGGTCAACAGGGAGGGATGGATGAGACTGGGAGAGCAGAGGCACCAGACTGCAGATGGCAGCCCCAAAGGATGTTTTCCTTCCAATTACAGGGCACACATTTTGAGTTTCTGGTCTCTAACCCAATTTACCAATCAACCCATAGGATTCTTACCTGAATCTGTACACAGGTTCTGGTATCAGTACAATTGGAACCATTGTGGTCCTTGATTCTACCACCTTCTTCTCAGGGTCCTGGTTCAGATTGGGTGGAGGGAGTGAAGCCAATGAATTCTCAATGTCAGGGAGTGGCAAGGGAGGACCAAGCCCCAGGTGGCCAACTCAGTGTCTGAGATACTTTGCTAGGCCACAACATGGGCAGGTCTTACATTAGGTCCTGGAAGATAAAAGTAATCTTGGGTTTGAAATGCCATACAGCATGGAAAGCAGGCTATGTGATGAATGCAATGAAAGATGTGAGTGCTGTTGGACCTCAGGTTAAATAAAAGCTCCTTTATGTGGGTAGATCGCAGAAAGGTGGCTGGTTTCTGTCTGGGAGCCTTCACTGCTGTGGTGACCCACTCAAAGGGAGAGTGGGTAGTAGACCATAAAGATTCTATGGGCAAAATATTGAATGATGCAGAAAGCATCAAAAGAAGATGGCAGACCAACCGGAATGGCTGGAGGAACAGAAGATATTTCTTGAAAGCAAGATCAGCAGAAAAAAAAAAAAAAAATCAGACTGTTTGGCTGTTAGAATATCAACTAAGCTGCTTGTCTTGGAGCCATCAAGGAAAGAAACGTCAGCCCTTCAGGGTAAACCCCCTTCTAAGACTGAAACTCAACAGGAACACATGAGCCGTATTGTATCCTTACTGGTGACTACCCTGATTTACTTGTGAGTTTATTGTTGTTGAGTGCTGTAAAGTTGGTTCTGACCCATAGCGACCCTGTATAGGGAGTGGAAGCGGGGAAATGCAGCAATGAAGACATGGGCTGAGTTTGGTCATATTTCATTTACCCAGTTGACCTTGAGATGAGACAGAAGAGGAAGGGCAGGCTGATCTGAAGTTTTAGGGAGACCTGTGAACTCCTTAGCCCATGGTCACTGATCTAGCTACTGAGGGCTAGAGTTGAGAGTGAAGCAGCCAGCTGGTTTGAAGTGGGGGGAGGAGTGCGACTACTTTCAAGTGTGCAGATAGTACTCATTTGACCTAACCTGCATGGCTTGCTGACCAGAACTCAACCAGATGAAAATAATGATGTTTGATACAGGGAGCCAGCATAAATTGCTACAATTTGGACCTTTGCTTATGGATGTAGTTGCTTAAAATCCCAATTGAAAGGGAAGGATTCTTCATATCAAGAATCAAGCTTGCCTCCTCAGTACACTAGGTTGATAGGGAGGGGCAACTTAGACACTGGCTATAAAAAGTGGGGGACTATAAATGTATAAAGTGGCCAGCTTACAAGCACACATGAGTATGCTTAGTTTTAGAATGAGGGGGGATAAGGTAGAGTCACCACTGAATAGTTTCCCTCTTTTCCTGATGAGTCTGGTGAAAGGGGATGGGAGATGATGGGGATAGGATTTTATGACTCAATTATGAGTAATTTTTATTATAACTGTGATTCTCATAACTATAAATGTAGATGACGTGTAACTAAAAGGGGGAGTGGTTATCTTTCATTTCAGGAACAGAGGACTTTAGGACCATTGAGAGAAGAGCATAAGCGGAGTGTGGGATCCTAACCAGAAAAGTGGAGACAGCAGAGACAGTGGCAGAGATGATGGCATAGAGAGATACAGCAGCTGAGGACCCTAGGCCCATAGAATGAGAAAGATTATACACCTGCAGGCAGGAGGCTGGCTTGAAAAATGTGCCCTATGGACGTTTAAACAAATACATATTTTCTATGTGGTATGTGTACATCAAAAAAAAGGGGTAGGGAATAGAGGTAAATACTGTTAACAGGTGGAACATGGAGGGGATTGTAATCATTGCAGTGAAATAAAATATGATCTGCTGAATGTAAAACTGATGATCTTCCATGTAAGCTTTCACTCAATTCACAATAAAAACTTAAATTTTTTTTTAAGAAGATGGAAGGAATACACATAGTCACTGTACCAAAAAGAAATGGTTGATGTTCAACTACGTCAAGAGGTAGCATATGATCAAGAATTGATGGTACTGAGGAAGAAGTACAAGATGCACTAAAGGTATTGGTAAAAAAACAAGGCCCCAGGAACTGATGAAATACAAATTGTAATCTTTCAACAAACTGATGCAGCACTTGGATGCTCCACTCATCTATGCCAAGAAATTTGGAAAACAGCTACCTGAACAACTGATTGGAAGACATCCATATTTGTTCCCATTCTAAAAAGAGGTGACAAATATGGAAGACATCCATATTTGTTCCCATTCTAAAAAATCATTCTAAAATGATTTCTGGGATGCAGAAATCATTGAGCCATATCGTTAATATCATATCAAGTAAAATTTTGCTGAAAATAATTTAAAAACAGTTGCAATAGTACATCCACAGAGAACTGCTAGAAACTCAGGCCAAATTCAGAAGAGGACATGGATCTAGGGATAGCTGACATCACATGGATCATGGCTAAAAGCAGAGACTACGAGAAAGAACTCTACTTGTTTTATCATTTGACTATGCAAAGACTTTTGATTGTGTGTGTATCATGACAAGCTATGAATAACATTGTGAAGAATGAGTATTCTAGAATTCTTGATTGCACTCATGTTGAACCTGTACACAGACCAAGAGGCATTGTTTGAATAGAACAAGGGGATACTGAAAATCAGGAAAGGTGTACATGAGGGTTGTGTATTTTTACTATATGAATTCAATCTGTATGCTGAGCAAATAATCTGAGAAACTGGATTCTATGAAGAATGATTTAGCATCAAGAGTGGATGAAGATCAATCAACAACCTGAGATATGTGGATGACACAACCATGCTTGCTGAAAACGAAGAGGTCTTAAAGCACTTACTGGTGAATATCAAGGACTACAACATTCAATATGGATTATACCTCTACATTAAAAGAGAAAAGAAAAATCCTCACAACTGGACCAATAAGCAACTTGATAAAAGGAGAAAAGATTGAAGTTGTCATGGATTTCATTTTACTTGGATCCATAAACAACACCCATGGAAGCAGCACTCAAGAAATCAAATGACATATTGTGCTGGACAAATCTGCTGCAAAAGACTTTTTGTAATGTTGAAAAGATGTCACTTTGAGGACTAAAGTGTGTCTGACCCAAGGCATGGTATTTCTAATTGCCTCATATGCGTATGAAAGCTGGGCAATGTATATGGAACACCAATCAAGAATTGATGCTTTTGAATTATGGTTTTGGTGATGAATATTTAATATATTGAATACACCATGGACAGCCAGAATCATGAACAAATCTGTATAGGAAGAAGTACAGGCAGAATACTCCTTAGAAGCAAGGATGAGGAGACTTCCTCCCAAGTACTTTGAACATGTTATCAGGAAAAAACATTCCCTGGAAAAGGACATCATGCTTGGTAAAGAAGAGAGTCAGCAAAAGAGACGTGGACCCTCAATGAGATGGACCGACACAGTGGCTGCGACAATGATTGTGAGGATGGTTCAAGACTTAGGCAGTATTTACTTTTGTGTTAGAATCAACTTGATTGCACCGAACAACAACAGCAACAATCTTACGGAAGCAGGTTTTCAGGCCTTCTTCTGTAGTGCTGAAGGGTTTAAACCATCAACGTACTTCTGGGTTTAAACCATCAACATTTCGGTGGGTGCTTACCTGTGAGATTTCCGTTGTGGAGTGGTTTTGTAAGAGCCCCCTGGTCAATCTAGGACTGAACTCCACAGTCCTTACCTTGCTCTATTTACTATCCCTTGGCCTGGAAACTCTTCCCCCACATATCTGCACTGAATTACCTTATGGCCTCATTTCTTCACTATTTGTCTCCATCTCAAAGTAAACTTCAATTATACACCAACATTCAGTGCAGCACTATTCACGAGAGTCAAAAATGTGGAAACAACCCTAATGTCCTTCAGCAGATGAATGAACAAACAAAACACGGTCTATCCATACAATGGAAAACTACTCAACCATAAAGAAAAATGCTGTCCCGATACATGCAATACCATGGATGAACCTTGAAAACATTATGCTGTGTGAAATTAGTCTGTCACAAAAGGACAAATATTGTGATTCCAGTTATATGAAACATTCAGAAAAGGTAATTCAAAATGTACTGCTACAAAATCATAGAAACCTTTATTTAATAAAATATCAAAATATAAAGCTATTATTTCTCCACATAGGTCTATATACATCTAGGTCTACACATTTCTAACTATATTCTAAGAGTTAGGTGGTGTGAGAAACAGAGTGGTGTGGTGAATTTATGTAATGTCTCTTCTAGCCATAGTAGGTAACTCCCACCTAACAATGTTTCTGCTCTGCTGGGTCTGGGTAAGAGAAGGTGGGAATAGATACTGATAGGACAACATGATTCAATTGTGGATGTTATAGGAGTTCATTGCAATAGTGAAAACTTAAAATTCTAGCATGGGTTTGAAATGTAGCCATCTCAGAAGCAGGCATGGAGGGGATCTCACTACCATCAAAGAAGACAAGCCATGCGTGGAGCACCTCCTTAGGACCATGAGATTTCTGTGCATTAAACCTCCTCAATCCAGGGACAGAAAGCTGTGATACTAGAGGAGAGGCAGAGGAGAAACAGCAGCATGAACCAGAGCAGTGAACTTCCCAGCTTGCCTCCAGTCACTTAAGTGGGGGAGTTAGGTTTGCTGACCCACAGACCTAGAGCTGAGTGCCTTCAGACTGAGGCTTATAGTGAAGTCGTTTGTCCGGTGGGCATTTATCAGTAACTGACTAGAGCAACTATGCCCTGAGTATTTTAACTTGTTAACTTCCCTATTAAACCCCACAACTCTAAACAAAACAAAACAAAAACTAAAAAGAGTTAGGTGGTGTGTATAACTCTTCCCAGAAGAATTCTGTGTTCTTCAATTTGTACCATGTCAAAACAACAGTGTTGGCATCCTTGAGGCACTCACATCATACTCCTTTTAAATGTTTTTTTAGTTTGAGGAGCAAAGTCTGAAGGAGCAAGATTAGGCCTGTAGGGTGAAAAGGGTAAGATTTCTCAATGAAATTCACATAAGACAACCTGTTCTCAAAACATGAGCAGATGAGTTGGGATCAAAAAAAAAACCATTTTGAAGCAACTTTCCTGAACTTTTTTCCCAACAATGCAGTTTTCCATGGTCTCAAAACTTCTTCCTAATAAGCTACCAGGATCATCTGTGTCCTTCAAGAAAATGTGTCAAGATTGCCCCTTTGGGACCCCCCAGAAAACAATCAACAGAACCTTCTGAGCTGACCTCTCTGCCCTGAATTCATCTTTGAGATCTTCCCAATCTTCTATCAAACATTTGATGCATCTAAGAACCATTGCTTTACTTGGGACAGCATTCCCATGGACTTGGGGCAAAGCTTCTATGCTTTGGGAAGATGCCCACCTGAGGATTGTTAGAAATTTAATATTAGCCATGAATCTCAAAAAACTTTTTTCCATGGCACAAGTGTGTGAGAACTTGTCTGTAGTCATCCACTGATCACAGATCCATGTTTTAACATGTTTTGTTTAGAATAAACCTATGCACATATGAACCGGAACCCAAACAGCAATAGTTTTGTTTTAAGTTTTTATTGTGAATTGGGTGATAGTTTACATGGGAGAACATCAGCTTTACATTCATCCTATCATATTTTGTTTCATTGCAATGATTACAATCCCCTCCATGCATCATCATTCAACAGTATTTGCTTCCATTCTCTCTGTTTTGTCTTGTTTTTTTGGATGTACACTGAAGCACTCAGGAATATACAACCATTTAACCAACCCAAGGGTACACCCTGCAAGCCTGCCTCCTGGTCTGCAGCACACAGTCTGTTTCCCTCCCTGAGTCCAGAGTCCCCAGCCACTCCATCTCTCCACGTCATCGTCTCTGCCTCTATCTCTGGTGTCGCTGCTTCTCTGGATAGGGTCCCACACTCCACTTTTCTCCTTTGATAGTCCTAGGGTTCTTTGCTACTGGACTGCAAGATCAATCATTCCCCTCCTTTTGTTACAAAATGTCTACCTTTACATTTGCAACATTCACAATCAGTCCTGATAGTAATTATTCACTATTGAACCACAAGAGTCTTATCCCCATCTCGTTTCACCAGCCCCATCCAGAAGGTTGGAAACCAATCAGTAGAGAATTCTACCTTCCCCTATACCCTCTGAAACTAGACTCCCTCTTGAAAACTTATAAACCAGACACTTTGTGCCTTTGTAGTCCCCCCAGTTTAGGTAGCCAGTGTCTGTCAACCCTGTTTACTGAGGGGGTGGGAATGATCTTTGTTGTAAAGATTTGTTCCCTCTTTTCAGCTACTATTCCATAAGTATAGGTCAAGTTCATCAAATTGTAGTGGATTACTCTTTTTTTTCCTTTTCTTTCATCCTGTAGTCGAGTTCTTATCATCCAGCCATTGAAGCCAGGTAAACTGGATGTTATCGCAAGTGTGGGTATTCTTGTGCATCTCCCTTCATTTCGTATCAGCTCGATGCTTCACTTTCTGCTCTAGTCCTCTGGGGCCATGTCTCTGTCCCTGGGTCCAGGAGTCCCAAGGTCTCGCCATACTGCTGGCTATCCAGGTCTCAATCCAGGTGGACAGGAGTCTGTTGAACGTGGTCGGACTTAGCTCACAACTTCATTAACAGCAATACTTTTTTGAGTTGTTGTTGTTGTTAAGTGCCGTTGAGTTGGTTCTGACACATAGCAACACTGTATAGGGTTTCCAAGGAGCAGCTGGTGAACTTGAACCATTGACCTTATGGTTCAAATTGACTTTGCAGTCCAGTGCATTAACCCACAGTGCCACACCAGGACTCCATTTTTTGACTTACCCTCGTATAAAGATGAATGTTTATTAGTGGTTACCAGGGGGATGAAGGTGAGGAAGAGGGAAAGTCAGTGTTTAGAGACACTGAGCTTCTGTTAATAGTGGTGGGATAATTTGAAAACAGAGAATGGTGATGGTTGATACATGTAATCAGTATCCCTAAATTGTACGTGTAAAAAATGCTGAGTTAGCTAATGTTTTGTTATCTATATATCTGGTAGTGTAGTAGTGTCCAGTTGGGTTGTTATCCTCAAGATCAGCAGTTTGAAACTACCAGCTGTTCCACAGGAGGAAAGTGAGGCTTTCTGGCCTGTAAAGATTTACAGTCTCGGAAACCCTTACAGGGTCACTGTGAGTTAGAACTGACTCCATGGCATATAACCAACCAACCACCAGAAAACAGGAAAATAAAATCCAGTGATCCCTAGGGAAGGTGCTGGGCTGATGTGTGGGTGCTGCGTCCCTGGCACTGCCCAGAGCCTGCCATGAAGCCGATGCTCATCTTGACAGTCTCTTCTTGACAGTGCATGATCTGATCCTGGCACAGGGTGAGACTTGCAGTCAGCTGTGCCTACTGCACCCCACCTGGAACCCCATGAGCAGGACAAATGACAGGCATGTCCCCTCAGGTGCCTGGGACCAGCCCTAGAAGGTCCCACATTTGTTCCCAGAAATTAGCAGCAACCACTACATTCAGGGGTTGCATTCTACCCCACAGGCTGTACCACTGGAGGAGGAAAGAAAAAAGAAAATCAAGATTGTCAGGCGGGCCAATCCCGGGGCCTTTTCCCTGCCTGGGATGCACACTTCATTTAGTTTTCACAGTGGAGGGGGATGTGGGGTCTTTTGAGCACCGAGACCCTCGTGGGCAAGCCTAAGTGTCAAACAATGAGTGGAGGAGGGGGGCATAGGGTGCTGAGGCCCTGCTGTCAGTCTTGCCCAGATTAACAACTTCATCCGAGCCTTTGTTGATATTGACACTTGGTTGCTAGGTAACATGTTTACTGCCTAATGAATAGGGACTTGAGGGCCATGGGAGTGCAGTCAACAGATTGGCAAATAAGGAGAACGTGCTGTGACTTGATATGCCCGCTGTAGTGCCCAGTAGCAGCTGCAGACCTCTGCTCCAGTCACCTAAATAGGTGCATGTCCCCAGCCAGAGGAGCCCCTGCCCAGGTAGGCCCAAGTCCAGGAGAGAAGCTCTCTTTGACCTAAGGTCCATCTTCCTGGTGGCATAAAAGCTCCTAGCATCTCAACAAGAGGCTCCTGTTGAGCTGGACTCTGCAATGGTCTGTGTGTGCTGCTGTGTGTGCACCCTGGAGACCTTTGGCAACTCATTCCCCACCTCACCCTTATAGACAGCAGTGGGGCATCCTGAAAAGAACCCAACCCTGGGTCGAGAGACATTGTCACTTACAGCTGGACTTTAGTTTCTACCCCTATGATCTGATGGAGTCTTGGTGTGGCTCTGTGTGTTAATGCCTTGGACTACAAGGCCAATTTGAACCACAAGGTCTGTGGTTCAAGCTCATCAGCCGATCCTCTGAAACCCTATATGTGGGACCTGGGTTGGAACCAACTCGATGGTACTTAACAACAACAACAACAACAATCCGAGAAGATACCTGCTCTGCCTGTGTCCTCAGGGTGTTAAAGGGGAAGGAGAAGACTATCATTTACTAAGTGTCCCTGGGTGGTACAAACAGTTACCACACTCAGCTAATAATTGAAAGGTTGGCGGTGAGTCTACCCAGAGGCACCTTGGAAGAAATGTCTGGCTTCCAAAATAATCAGCTATTGATAATTTATGTAGCACAACTATACTCTGACATTCACAAAGTGGCATGTGCCAGGGTAAACTCAACAGCAAGTTCTTGGTATGCCAGGCACTGAGCCAGGCATGGCTGCTCATTCCTCTTAGTCCTTGCAGCCACCGCTGGACAGATGTGGGGGCTGAGTCCCCATTACGTGATCACGGGGTTGCCAGCTTGACAACACCTAACAGAGTCCTGGTGTGGTGCTGTAGGCTAATCACTGGACTGCTAACTACGAAGTCAGTGGTTCAAACCCACCAGTCACTCTTTGGAAACCCTACACAGGGTCGCTCTGAGTCAGAACTGACTCCACGGCACTTAAACAAAACAAATAACAACAGTTGTAAGACCCTGATTTGGACTTTTAGCCTCAAGAGCTGAGGGGAAAGAAATGTCTGTTAATTCAAGACATACACATCGATTTTGTGTTACAGCAGCACTGACATACTCAGACACACTTGTGTACACATCTTGACACATGTCTCAGAACAACTCTTCATCATCCGGCTGGCCGTCAACTCAAGTTCTCACTCTGCAGTGGAGACACAGCCACACCATGCTATGCTCTGTAGGAATTTTATTCATCCATCCACTCCACAGGGATTTCATCAGGGTCCTCCCTCTACCAGGAGCTGTCACCAGAAGGAGATGGCACTGGAGGTAGAA
The DNA here is from genome assembly GCF_000296735.1 of Chrysochloris asiatica. NCBI lineage: Eukaryota > Metazoa > Chordata > Mammalia > Afrosoricida > Chrysochloridae > Chrysochloris > Chrysochloris asiatica. The sequence continues at coordinate 8,758,410 of NW_006408641.1, forward strand.
GTTAAGAATGTGATCACTTGGCTACACATCTAATTACAATTGCTACATGCTGTGAAAGAGAAGCTGATTGATACCTTCTTAAGGATCAAGGTTTCTCTCTCTCTCTCTCTCTCTCTCTCTCTCTCTCTCTCTCTCATCTTGGTCTTCCTTCTTTTTGCAGTCACTTCACTCAAGTGCTCCTTTTGTAGTCACATGACCGACCATCTTTCCTATTTCTCTGAGCCTGTAACTCTTCTCCTGTTTTTTCGAATCCAGACACATTCCCTCCAGCATGCCTTAACACAGAGCATCTTCAAAGATTCTGTTTCCAAATGTTGAGACCCTTCAGGGGCTTGTGCTTTAACGTCACTCTTGGGGAACAAATTCAGTCATTAAGTAAGGTACTGGCATGATGGGATTATGAATATTTTATAGGCACTGAACCAATGTGATCCATTACAGCCAGGCCACGGATACCACAACAAGCTGACCAGGTGGGAAGCCCCTCTACAGGCCTATGGATAGGGAACATGTACCTTGCTTTGATCTTCGCTTATTCCTAGTGTCTACCTCGGGAACTGGAGCACAGAATGAGCTCAATATATGTTTGTGGAGTTAAGGTGAACTGTCTTGGAGACCTTGCACTTTAAATGCATTGTGTGCATAAATGATCCCGAGGCTATTGTCCCCCCACTCCTATCTACTGTCTGTGCTCCTACTGTGTCACTGTCTGCTAAGCCCCCTCCCTGGGAGCCCTCCATGGTATTCCTAACTGCTCTTCACTCAGTGAACTGTGGCACACTGCTCTTCCTGTGTGCATAAAGAGTAAAGGAGTCGGGAGCTGTCATTTACTAAGAACGAATAGTTTTCCTTCTAAGGTCAGACGTTTTTCTTTTATTTTGCATCAAACGCTTTAGAAAACACACAATTTCCTGCCCAAAGATAATGAAACTGTATCTATTAGCTGATATTTTAATATCAGTTCTTGAATTGAGCAATGAAGCCGTTACTGGACAGAGAGGTATTTACCCCTGAACTGCATAAGCCCCCTACACCTGCAGAATCCCTGTTCTGTTTCAATACGGGACACATGCCACCACACATGCCTCCTAGACTCCTCACCTGAGGCCAATGTGGCTGATGGATTACATCATTGTTCTTGCTGAGTCTGTGTTCAGCTCCACAGTTCTCAGCACCACACTCTAAGTAACCACAACTGTTGGGCACTGATGTTTACCCATCTGTCCGTTTGTTGAACTGTAGTGTTCTGTATGTTGCTGTTATGCTGGAAACTATACAACAGGTACTCTAATACCAGCAGGGACACCCATGGCGGAAGGTTCCAGTGTAGCTTCCAATCTAAGACACACTAGGGAGAACAACCTGATCATCTACTTCCAAATATTAGCCAAACCTTATCAAAGGAATGGCTAAGGCGATAGTTGAACAGCATGATGAACGTAGTTAACGTCAATGGCACATGTTTTGCTATCTATATATTTACCAGAATAAGTAATGTTGAACAAAAAACAACCTTGTGGATCACAACAAGATGTTGCCTGATAGAGTGGTAGGTCATGAGCCCTGTAGGTTGGAAGACCCTCAAATTACACTGTGGCCACCGCAGTGACCTCAAGCATGCTGAGGACCATGAAGAAAGCATGGGAGCAGGCAGAATGCTGCTCTACTGTACATGGGACCACCATGAGTTAGAGCCAACTCCATGGCAACTAACAGCAACAACACTGATGCTTGAGATTAACTTATTAGCCATTTGAGCTATTATTTCTGAGGGTCTTCTCTGCAACCATCTCCTTCTCTGTAAGTATTTTCACCTCTCCCTCTCCCCGTATCTTGGGTAGATTTTTATATTGCCGTTCTTCTCTTCCCACTTTCTTCCACAACTTCTCCTCCCTCTGTTCCTCTTTCTCCTGTTTTCATATTCCTCTGTCTTGGTTTCTAGAATCATCAACAACCCTGGAGAGAAGCCAGGTCACCCTGAGTCCCTCTTAACCAAATCCCTTGGGTGTTTGGGCAGGATAGATGCTTTCCTGGGAGGACATTTAAAGGCTCAGAGCCAGATCAAAGGCTCACTTTACCATTTGACCTTTTGGTAATTTATTTAGTAGAAACTCACACTTATGATTTCTGCCTTCCTAATACACATTCTTTGAGGAAAGGGGGAAAAGAGAAGGGGATTCACATAGTGAGAGTATTTTCATACTTGGTATATCTCACAGGAACTTTTCCAGGTGCAGTTTCTTCCCCCTATTTTACAGTAAAGAAAACTGAGGTTAGGAAGGTGAAGAGACAGACTGAAGATTGAGGGGCTCAGACCAGGTCACTGAGAAGGATTGGCAGCCGTTGGGGAGCCTGCTGTCTCTTCTGCTTTCACTGCGTCCTCAGCCAGGTCTCACTCACTGGGCTGCCCAGCTCCTTCCCACCGCTTTGTTAATGCAGAGACTGGCTCTTGTTACTACCACTCAAGTCTTGTTACTGTTGTTGTTAAGAGCTAGGACTCATAGTGACCCTGTATAGGGTTTCCAAAGTGCAGCTGGTATGTTTGAACCACCACACTTGCAGTCAGCAGTACAATGCTTATCCTACAGCGCCATAAGTCTTAGGGCTCTTCCAATTGTGGAAGTTTTAAAATTAAAAGTAAAATCCAATGTATCTTTTTTTTTTTTTTTTTTTTTTATGGGTCATGCCAACCTTGCAGTTCAAACGGCTTTGCAGTCCGGCGTATTAATCCACAGCACCACACCAGGATTCAATGGCAACAAGTTTGGTTGGTTTTATAGACCTTTAATTTTGTTCTTTTCCAAACTTATTTTGACTCTTATAGTTCCTTTGTTTTCTTATATAAATTTTACAATGGATTTCTATTTAAAAACTGCTTGGATTTTGATTGGCAGATTGGGTTTAATCTATAAACCACCTGAAGTAGAACTGATGTTTTACAGCCTTCAAAACTTTAGTTAGCATTTCAATTCTTGTTCTTGCTCCCAAGTTACAGTTCTCAAAGAGATTGATTGAAAATACAAATAAATAAAGATACATAATGCAATGAAATGATGAGTGCAGAACCGTGGTTCTCCCATGTATACTATCACTCAATTCACAACAAAAACTTATAAAAAAATAAACATACAGTGGAAACAGGCTGAAGAGAAGGGTTAACGTGAACAAACCCACTGTGTGAGTTCTAAGATGTAGATTACACACAGAAGTCCCGTTCACACTAGACTTTTCAGATATCTGAACTCCCACCATCAAGTCCTCTTTGGGGTAAGACTTGAAGACTTCCATTAAATTCCCAAATCCAGGAAAACTCAAGACATTGCTTACTGGCCCTCAGCAATTCAGCTTGATCTTGCCTCTAAGCCAGGGGTGGGAAACCTTTTTCTCTGACAAAACTTATAACATCATTCATGGGTCATATAAAATTATCAATTTAAAAATTAGCTTGCTACATTTGGTCAAACATTCAATTAACTCACTCCTAATGTAATGGAGTCCTAGTGTGGCTCTGTGGGCTAATGCATCAGACTACAAAGTTGTTAGAACTGCAAAGTTGGTGGTTCAAGCTCACCAGCTGCTCCTTGGAAACTCTACACAGGGTTGCTATGGGTCAGAATCGACTTGATGGCACTTAAGTAATGGGTGGTGGAGCGTTGAGGGTTAATGTGCTGGACTGCAAGAACAAAACACTGCCCTGTCCTGGGCTAACCTCACAATTGTTGCCACGAATGAGTTCATTGATGCTGCCACTTTGCCAGTCCATCTTGCTGGGCATCTTCCTCTTTTTCTCTGACCCTCCAGGATGACCAGACTTCATCTCTCATACTTTGGACACATTGTCAGGAGGGACCAGTCTCTGGAGAAGGTGGAGGGTTCTGTTGTGCATGAGGCTGCTATGAGTTGATACCGACTCGATGGCACCTAACAACAACAACGGTTAAGTAGTTTAATGGGGCAGTAACTGATTCTAACTTGGGATCAGAATCCACTTTATCAGCCTTTGCTAGCCCTTCTCTGGGATGTGCCTGCAGGTATCTGTCCTGCTTAGCAAAAACTACATTTCTTTAGGCTCTGCTGACACATTCCTAGAGGCCAGAGAAGAATCTACAGAAAATAATGCCCATGGCAAATAGTTTTAAATTGCTGAATTATTTCTCACATCTGACAATGAAAACTGCAGTGGTGAATAGACACTGCTTACTAATACCCCCACCGTCACCCCCAAGTGGTGCCTAGGGCATGTGCCATTCCTGCCATACTCAAGATATACATCTCCCAGTAAACCTCTTGCCAGAGGACCTCAGCTCTGTCTTGTCCCACAGGCTGGCCAGGCCACTGCAGTCACCTTGTACTGGTCCCTGCTGCTGCACTGTCTCAGGCGACCTCTCACTGTCTTCAATGCTAACAGCTCCTTCTTATCTCTCTCATCATGTCTTTCTCTCAAAACCTGTCACTCAATCCTATTGGGTGGTTTTACACACCCTATATGCGTAATGTGTCCTGCAGGTTAATGTGCTGGACTGCAAGGTTGGCTGTTCAAGCTCACCAGCTGCTCCTTGGAAAGCCTATACAGGGTTGCTATGAGTTGGAGCCGCCTTGACAGCACTTAACAACTGCAACATATGCATAGCAGATTGGCCTATCCTCTCAGGAGACCACAGCCACTTAATTTGCATAGTGTACTAACTAATCCCTGCAAGGTGCATAAACTAGACCTATAACAGGGCAGGCTCCAGCCCAGTGCATTTGGTAGAATTATAAACCTAAGGCCAGAAAGGCTACATGTAAAGAAAGACCCATTGCATTGCACTGGGGCAAGCTACTTCATCTTTCTGAGCTTCAGTGTCCTCAGCTGTACACTGTGGCTCCAAAAATTTTCTCAGCTATAAAGTGCTATGACACATAATGTAACATATAATATGTGTCACATTGTATACAATATATATACAGTTCAGGGATGTACTTACTATACAGATAATAAGTGAGAACAGCTCTTAAAACCAACAACAAATGATGACTAAATGATTGGGCCCCAGGTAGCAAATAGAAGGGGATTGAGGATGTGTTGTGGTGGGAGAGGCCACAGCTCAGCAAGAGGACCTGGCGAGTCATGAGCTCATCGGGTGAAGCTTTTCAATGCTTTGTTCAAAGGGATTTGAAGAAGGGAGAGAAAGAGAAGGGAGCAGGGGAACTCTGACTTCTTAGGCCTTCATTCATCACACGTCTACCAAACACCTACTATGTGCCAAGTCTTCAGCCGACCCTCAGATGGCGCAGAGGCAGCCCCTGGCCTCAGAGAGGTCCATGACTGGATGACCTATACTCTAACAGGGCAGGCCCTTGAGAACCTCTGGCAGACATTACCTGGGAGGATGTGCCACTGCAGACATGAAGGAGCTGGGCAGAGATCCCCCCAGAGACAGTGAGGAGCCTTCCAAGTGGCAGTTTGGCATGTGCAGGGCTTGAGGTCCCAGGTAAACATGGTACTGGTATGTGCCTAGGTGACATTTTGTGATGGCCCAGAGTGTGATGGCTATGGGAAACTGCAGAGGAAGCTGCAGAGAACGGAGCTAGGAGACGATAGGGAGGGATTGGTAAGGCTGGGTTCTCATGCCAGAGGCTGAAGGACCATGTCAGGAAGGAGAGGCTGGAGGGAAGAGATCTGGGGAGAAATACAAGGTCTCGAATGTGGCTGAAGGTCACCCAGCCTGGCTCCACCACCACCTGGCTGGCTGCCCTTAGGAAGAAGTCACTCCCAGCTCCTGGCCTCCATTTTCATACCCGAAAAAGCAGGACTGGCCCTTCTTGCTCTGAGATCCCTGAGGGCTCCCCCTCGGGTTCCCATGCCACCTGGTCTTCCCAGACGGGCCTGTGGCAGCTGAGGAAGGGGACAAGAGAGGCTCCCAGAGGACCTCAGGAGGTAGAGTTCCTTTGCATCCTTGTCACCCCGCATGGTTGGAATTGCTGAGATGGTGTACTACAGTATCAGGCTTCTGCAAGCTGCCCCATAAATAGTCCCTCCAGAGAGCCCTGCTAGACATGGAGGAGGCAGGGGGCAGATGGGGCAGAGAGGCCAAGTAATCTTCTTAGGGTCACCCAGCAAAGAAGCAGCAGAGCTGGACCAGACCCCAAGCCTCCAGATGTCCAATCTGATGCCCTGCCTACTGGACCATGAGACCTTTAATGAGGCCATCTCCGTAGGGCTTTGGGCTGGCCTACCGCCCAGGGCCGATGGCTTGCCAGGCATCCCAATCAGTCCCTCCAGAGAGGCCCTGCCCTCACGGGTGGGCACATGGAGGCTGGTCTGAGTCTAGCAGTCCTGGGAGGCAGCACCTGGGTCCATGCCCAGCCCTCTGGCCACGACACCTAAGCAAGAGAATTCTGGGTTCATAATGGGTCCGGGCATATCTCAGTGTGTGCGGGCCACATAACTCACAGCACTTGTTTCCATGTTGGGTCAGCGCCTGGTGGGGGAAGGTCCTGTCCTGGGGTGTGAACCCTGGCCCTCCTGGACCATGGATTCTGCTGTAGGTGTTGATGGGGTCTAGAGCTGACACTATCTCCATCTTCTACTCTAGAGCCCAGCACCTGGGGCTGCTCAGTGGTCACAGAAACAGCACTTCCTGTAGAAACAAGGACATAGAGCTTCAGAGAGGTGGTGCCCAGGCCTGACCACAGAGGGAGATGGTGGCAGAAACACGGCTTGAGCGGGTTGAGTGCTTGAGTGGGCACTGGCTGACCTTCTTGGGACTTGCGATCTCAGTGGAAGAAGGTCTGCCTTAGAATACTCAAGTCCTAAAGCTCAGGGCAAAGTCAGCTGACCTGGAAGACGAGAGCCAGGAGAAGGGGCTCCTGGCAGTGAATACATCTCCAGGAAGCACAGCAGATACACTGTAGGACTGGAGATGCACTCTAGCTCTGCCATCTCTTCAGCCCTTGGTGTCTCTGGTTCCATTTGCATCTGTGATTAGAGAGTGGCACATGGTAGGAGAGCCTGAAGCCCCCTGAGTCTCCTGGGCACAGCCCAGGAGGCGAGCCCAGGTGCCAGGGTGCCAGGACAGCCACGAGCAGGGCTGGCAGCACGGCTGGGCCTGGGCTCCTACCGCTTGTGGCCCGCCCCGGTGTAGCTGGCAGTCTGGCCCAGCGCAAGCCATGGGGTGCCATTTTTTTCCCAGGGCTTAACCTCCCCCTCCTCTTCCCTTTGGTTTCAACAACCCCTCCCCCCAAACACACACACACACACACACACACACACACACACACACACACCTCAAAGAGACTCAATTCATTGGTTCCCCTCCCCCACTCTATCTCCAACCCTTCCAAGAACCTTCCCGGACTGCTCCCCACTTTCTTTTGCCCCAGCCTTTTTGGGGGTGGAGTGGGCAGGAAGGGGATCACCAAAAGAAGGGGTGAGGAGGGATATAGTAAAAAGGCACATGTCTGACAACAACAACAAAACCCCAGCACCCCACATTATGCTTCACAAAGCTGGAAACTCACAAGGAGCCGGCATCTGTGTGGAATAATAACACCGGGTGTGGACGGACGTGTTGCTCTCCCAGGGCATTTGGCTGAGCCGGGGCAACGCGAAAGCATGCATAGTTAACACTCCTGACTGTGTGAAACCCTTTGTAGCGGGCACCGGCTCCGCCAGGGACCCAGGGCCTGGGGCTTGGCAAGGACCCCAAGACATTTCTTGGAATGGTTTCTTGTTCATCACTGACACTCATAATGAGAAATTTATACACCATCCTAAGCGGATAAATTAATTTCAAACACTTTAGACTCTGGAAGACAATGGTTCCTGGCAGGAGCCTTTATCACCCGTTTTATTAAAAAAAAAAAAAAAAAAGGAAGAAAAAAACAACTTGTGATATTTCAAACAAAACTGATGTGCTCAGTTCTGGAGTGTGGTGTCCACGGCTCAGCTTGGCTGTTGGTGGGGAGGGTACTCTTGCAGCCCCCATGTGGGCCAGGGCTCCCCTTGCCCCTGAGGGAGCTTCACTTCCGCTCACCCCTAGCTCTGATTGAAGCTGGCCAAGGACTGGGGGTTCTCAGACTGCTTTTGGGAAAGGTAATTAAATTGTGATCATGTTGCCATTCAGAGCCCGGCTTGGGTGAAGGTTGGGACTCATCTGACAGACATGTTCTTTCTGTCTACCCAACACCCAAGTCAGACTGACCAGAGCCACTGCCAGGGCAACAGGCTCTCCAGAACATTCCCAGTCAGTTGAAATGTCCTGGTGGGCGTTTGCTGGGGTCCCTTCAGTGGCCACATGTGTTAGGCTTCCATGATCCCTGCTTGGAGCCCACCTTCATGTCACTCACTGTATGTTCAGCTGGGCTGCTCAGTCCACCTTTGGGAGACACACTTGGTCAGTGTAGTTGCCAGGGAGGGGGGTGGGATGCTATTCTCTGGATCCCTCCCTTGGCATTGAGGGTGAAGACAGGGCAAACTCTTCCATGGGCAGGAAGGTGTCTTTTCTTAGTCGCTCTACTGGCCAGAAATTTCCCTGGCTCTCAGAGTTCTTCAGAGCTGCCCACTCTTGCCTTCTACAGCTCATGGCTGCAAATCCTCCTCCTAACTGCACAGCCAAGGAGTGCTGGGAGCAGAGTGGGTTACGAGTTAGGCTTCTAAGTGCAAGGTCAGCAGTTTGAATCTACCAGTTGCTCCATAGGAGAGAGATGAGGCTTTGTGTTCCCATACAACCTCATATACAGGGTCACTATGAGTTGGAACCTAATCTACAACACACAACCACCAACCACCACCAATGGCACAAACACCACTAGTACCCCAACATAGTCCTCCTCAACTTCAACCAAATATGCTCCCAGCTTTCACTTCCCAGTCTTCCTCTCCAAAAGGTCTCCAATGGTTGCAGCCTCTCCTGGCAGCCTTGATTTTAGGGTCCCAAGAATCCCAGCTGGAATCCTCAGTGTCTTCCCATATATTCAGAAGTCTTCTTCCCTCATTGGGATGAAGGCCCCCTAGAGCAGAGATTGTTTTGCCTCCCAGGCAGCACCTCTCAAGCATTTCCAATTTGTGACTCACAGAGTGAAGCATATACTTTTTCAGCATACTAAGGTAAAGACTGGAACCCTTTACTAGAGTAAAAACAACATATTAAATGCACTGGACCACAAGATCGGTTTGAAATGCAAGGTCGGTGGTTCAAATTCACTAGTCACTCCTTAGAAATCCTATACAGGGTCTCTGTGAGTCAGAACCAACTTGATGGCATTTAACAACAACAACATGGAAAAAATAAAATATATATGTTTTCTATAGTTAATAAAATTATGCTAAGAAAGTAAAAAATAAAAGTATTAAGGGGAAATAATAAATGACAAATTTATATACACTTCTGAAAGGAATATTTTAAAAAATTAATAAATGGGAAATGCCTTGCTTCTGTCAATAGATATTGGTTTTATATTGGGTTTAATCTTGAAATGATTGCATGATATTACTGAGCAAGACGTGTTTCTATTTGCTTTTAACATTTTAAGTTTGAACTGATTAAAGACCCACAGAGGTTAACACAGACTTCATGGCTGATTGCTAGTGCAATGGAATGAACTTCAAATTATAGCCACCCGTATGTGTATAATAGAACTGTGCTATACGGTTTTCAGAAGCAAATGGCCAGACCTGTCTTCTGAGGTGCTTTTGGATGGGTTTAACACCCCTACCCTTTCGGCTAATAGCTAAGCATTTAACCTTTGGGACCAGTCAGGGACTTCTTGGCAGAAGAGTTGCTGTTAAGTGCTGTGGAGTTGGTTCAGACTCATAGCGACCCCATGTAGGGTTTCCAGGGCTGTAAATCTTTGTGGGAGCAGAAAGCCTCATCTTTCTCCTGTGTGGTTAAAGTCAGTGAAAAGGAGGGGACCCCTAACGGAAGGAATTGATACAACAGGATTTTTTACAACAATAAAATCAAGCACTGCAATGACATGGAAACGGCACGGAGCCAGGTAACCCATGTTCTGGTCTTCCCATGGCTGATAATAGCAGGCATCAACTGGACAGCCCCTAACAACAACAACATAGACTCACAGGAAGCTGCAAAAATAGTGCAGAAAGGTCTCTTGTACCCATCACCCAACTTCCCTTCAAAGTAGGAGGTTGATCAACAGCTTTTTGTCGCAAGGTCTTAAATTCTTGATAGCCCCCTGCAACAGGAAACGCTATGTAACTGAGGTGATGGAAAGTGTGGAGCTGTTTTCACAATAGTGAAAACAATAAAGAAACAAACCACTGCTTTCTTTTCTTTCATTGGCAAAAGCCATGCTGTCATTTCTTGTGAGGACACAGATTCCATATCCCATCTGATTTTTCATGTGCAGTGTGTTTCAAAAGGTGGTGATGGTGGTTATGTGCCGTGGAGTCGATTCTGACTCACAGCGACCCTGTACAGGGTTTCCTAGGCTATGAATCTTTACGGGAGCAGAAAGCCTCATCTTTCTCCTGCGGAACCGCTGGTAATTTCAAATTGCTGACCTTGTGACTCGCAGCCCGATTCGTAACCACAGCCTGATTCATAACCACTATGCTACCAGAGGAAAAATGGATGCATTTAACATGTGGTGTACTGCTGTTGGTGAGGATTACTGAATGTAATCCTCTGTCAAAATAACAAACAAAATCAGTTTCAGAAGAAATACAACCAGAATGTTCCTTTGCAGGGAGAATGACAAGACTTCCACTCCCTCACTTGGGGACTGATGTCAGAAAAGGGTATGATGTGTGATAAAGTGGCGAGGGTACATGCAGATGAAGCAAACTCTCTCTGAGATGGGTACAGCAACCCCAACAAAAGGCTCAAACATACGTTGACATCAGGTGGCACCGGAGCGGGTGAGGTTTTCTGTTTTACACAAGCTGACTCGGTGGCAACTATTAACATTTCCCAATAATCATGAAGAAACTCAAGCACAAGTGTAGCTGGCTCAGTCACCGCAGCTTGGTTGGGTCTGACGATCGGACCCACGGCACACTGGAGAACAGTGTGTTCCAGAGGGGTGCGAAGTGCAGATTCAGGGCTGCCATGGGCTGCACCCTCCCGGAGACTCTGCTCAGCCTCTAGCCCCTCTTCCCCCATTCCTGCCTGGGAATCGGGGGCTCCTGAGAAGCTGAAACATGAGCCCCTTGCCATGCCTTCCACAGCTGCTAGCCAGGTCTTGTTTCTTGACATCTTCACTCTGTAAACACCTCCTTCAGGAGGTCCTCTCAAATTTGTCCCATCATTTCCCCATGGTGGGTGCCCGCTGCTGGTGTGGTGCTATAGAATAAGTGCAGGACTGCAAGGTTTGAACCACAAGGTCGGCAGTTCAAACTCACCCGTCGCTCCTCGGAACCCCTATACAGGGCCCTATGAATTGGAACTGACTCGACAGCACTGGACAACCATAACTATCATTACACAGATATCATTACATGGTGATTTCTGATTACTGGTTTCTAACTGCTACAGAAGCGCAGTGTCTAAAGGCAGGCCTGGGTCTGATTTGTCTTGGTGCCCTTAGCACCATGTCCTGGTCTGGCACACAGCAGTGCAGTGTTGGCTGAATATAGAAATCTCCAAGTCCTCTCTGTGATCATTGCTCACTGTTTGATAGCTCTCAGTTCCACAATGTGTGTAATCGCTGGAACTTTCTTCTTCATGTTCCCTCTGCCCTTCACCCTGCACCCTGGCTCTGCCCTCTGGAGATATCCCCCTGAAGGCCTCATTTGGGCAAACATCCTGGCTCCTCAGCTGTGCCCAGTCAGAGCCCTTGGGATGCTGATATATAAACACCTACCTTCTGGAGGCAGGCCCTGCTCAACACCACTCTCCTGGTAGATGCCCCTCTGGCCTGTCTTGAGATGCTAGGGTAGGAGTCAAGTTCAGTGGGACATCAACTCCCTCAGGTTCCCCTCCCTCACCAAGTATGGGACTGCACCATTCCATGCCAAGGTTCCTTTGGGCTACAGCATCCAGCAAAAGGGGCAACACAACTCTGCTTTCAGGGCACCCACATTTCTTGGGAGACAGGAACTAGCAACGAGAGTTTGGTGTGGTTGCCCTGTGGAAACACAAAGTCCGTTCACCAAAAGTGTGCTTTGTTGTTGTTGTTGTCATTAAGTGCCTGAAGTCAGTTCTGACTCCTAAGGATCGACCATGTTGTTGTTGTTAAGTGCCATTGAGTTAGTTCTGACTCATAAAGACTCTGTATAGGGTTGCCACGGAGTGGCTGGTGATTTGAACTGCCAACCTTTGAGTTCAAACTGACCTTGCGGTCCAGTGCAGTGGCCCCTAATTCCTAAATCCTTTTCCTTGAACTGCCTATGCTAAACTAGCTCCCCTCTTCCCTGTCTCCCCTCCTCCCCAACTGCTCTCCTCACTCCCCACTCCCCCTTCTTACTTTCTCTCTCCCCAACTCCCCTGTCTCCCTGGCTCTTCCTCCTCCCCATTCTCATATCCCTGACTCCCCTTCTTCCAGTTCCTTTCTCCATTCCTGAACCCCATCTTCCCAACACTTCCAGGTGGTTTTCTGAATCCAAGGGCAGGACTCATATTTCTTTCAGGAAAACCCCATTTTGGTGGGTTCAGTTCCTTATACCAATGGGTCAAGCAAGGCCTTTGAGTCCGGACTTGCTTGTGGTAGGGTTCTGCCTGTGAGGGCTGAGACCTCCATGTGCCCAGCATCAAGGAAAGACGACAAACACATATGGAGCTCTGAGGATGTGCAGGACTAGAGCTGGACCCTGAATTTCTCCTCCAACATGGGCTTTCACTTCTGGTACTGGACCTGCAGATTCAATAGGGGCCTGAGCTTTCAAAAGCCAGTGGAAAATGTGGCAACTGTCCAGGGAGAGGCACAGCATTACCGGGCTAGCCTTTGGGGCCTCACAGGGTGGGTGCTGCTTCTTGCAAATTGTGGGCCTTAGGTTCCTGGATGACCCCAGAACCCCAGGACTTGTCAAAACACAGACATCAGGTCACTTCACCCTTCTGCATGAAACCCAACATGGATAAGAAAAAAAGCCAACACTCTTTGCACTCAGTCCCAACTCTGCCCAGGCTTGCCTGGGCTCTCTGATGCTCAGCCGCTACCTGTGTCTTGTTTCTCCAGGCCTGCACACAGAGTCCAGGGCTGGTCCTTCAGGCTCAGCGGTTGCTCCTGTAGAGTGGTCTTCCCTGACCTCTGCGTACTCAGTGCCCTGTACAAAGCTGAGCAGAGTGCTGGTTGGGCCCAGGAAGTAGATAACTCCTCCATCAGCGTGTGCCATGTGACTTTGTGCCTCCAATTTCCTCCACTATAAAGTAGCAATACTGATTGCTGTTTGCATTAGACGCAGCGAGTCAGCCCTAACTCAAGGTAACCCCAAGCACAGGAGAAAACATGCTCCCAGTCCTGCATCATTTCCATGATTGGGTGCTGATTGAACCATTGTGCTCCACAGAATTTTCATTGATTGATTTTGGAGATAGATTGCCAGGCCTTTCTTCCTAGTCTGTTTTAGTCTGGAAGCTCCACTGAAAACTGTTCATAATCATAGCAACACTCAAGCCTCCATTGACACATAGATGGTGATCTCATTTATCTAATAAGATTGTTGTAAGGATTAAATTAGTAAACGTATATAAAGGCCTTACAACAAGGTACAAACTGTTCATGTGAAAGAAAGAGCTTCACTACCTGACTATTTGAGAAGCACATTTTCTAACTTTTGATTTAACGCATTGGAAATAGTGTTTCATGACAGGAACAAGTCACAGGGACAACAGTTAAGGGCACAATGCTAGAGACTGCTCACCAGGTAGATATGAAACCAGTGGTCATATCTTTGCTACACCTGTTCAACCAGTTCCAAGTCCAGTGAACTGATCTAATATCATGTTGTTGTTGTTGTTGTTGTGTGCCGTGGAGTTGGTTCCAACTCATAGCGACCCTGTACAGGGTTTCCGAGGCTGTAAATCTTTACGGGAGCAGAAAGCCTCCTCTTTCTCCCATGGAACAGCTGGTAGTTTCGAACTGCTGATCTTGCAGTTCATAGCCCGATTCATAACCACTACGCTACCAGAGTTCTGGTATGTCTCAATTTCCTCCACCAGCAGAGCCCAGGGGCTATCTGGTGCCAGTAAATGCAGCAAATACTTAAAAGCACATACTTTCTTTTGAACTCTGATGACCGATGCTCATAGGCCTATCAAGTGCAAAAGAGATGAGTTTGTCCTGGTCTTCTCTCCGGAGAGATACGTGTCTTCCAAAAGTATTCCAACCCCTTCTCCATATTTCAGTAGAGAATGCAGCTGACTCATGGGAGTGGGGAGGGGAGGAAAAAAAATGAATATTTTGTGCTTGGTCCTCTTGGAAACAGAAGGCATTACCTCCTGCAATTCTTGACATCAGTCTGGAGGGTGTGTATTATTATTCCTATTTCACGGATGAAGAAAGTCAGGCTCAAAGCTTTGTCCAAGGTCACATAAGCCAGGAGATCCTGGAGCTGACATGACCCCAATTCCTTCTAGTTCTAAACCCTATTCTCTTTCCTAATATCACACTGTCTCCCACCAGCTGTATTTGCTAAAAAATGCACTTATTTCCTGTTTGGGGGATGACAAATTTGGTCATGTATGCAGCTTCCAGCATGCCATGATTGCTCCAAGATTCCTGACAGAGACTTTGAGTTCTCATGTGAGAAGTTCCCTGCTGTCTTGGGAAGTCATTTGTCTGGATCAAGAGATTGACACTCATCTGAGGCCATCAGGTGCTCCCTGTCCATTGATGTGCCCTTTTGGGGGCTACATTTTCCTCTCTGTGATGTGGGGACAGCACCCCAAGTGAAAGCCCTTCTCCCTGCTCCCAGCGTTAGGTCCCACCTTGTGAAAATTATTAAGCCTTCAACATGCTCTTACTCATCATAGTGAGGTCCAGCAAATAAGAACGCCTCATTCCAAACAAATAATGACTCCTGTTGACAACCAAAGTTGGAACTTGACCTAAATACATGAGCCGTTCTTCACTGTTCCTCCTAGTAGACACTTCACCTTTGCCCTGTGCACGTATTTGCATAGGGGACAATGGGCTGGGAGGTCAGCGATGTCCAGGGTCAATTAAATTTAAGTTAGAGGAGACCCCCCCCTTCCTGTATTACTGGATAATATTGGGCTGCTCAGAAGAGCAGCTGTCAGAGAATCTGAACTGTGTGTACCCTGGGAGAACAACAGAGCCGCAGGAGATCAACACACACACACACACATACACTTGCACCAGGACCACTCCGATTTTTCCAGGGACCCCATCCAGCTACAGCAAGTGATTGCTGTTGAGTCCATTCTGACCATGGAGACCCCCGTGTGTCTCAGGTAGAACTGCTCCAGTGTTTTCAAGGCTGGGACATTTTTGAAGCAGATTGTTGTTGTTGTTGTTGTTGCTAAGTGCCATCGAGTCGGGTCCGACCCATAGCGACCCTGTACAGGTGTAAATCTTTACGGAAGCAGATTGCTGGGCCATTATTTCTTTCTCTTAGAGCAAATTAACTGATTGGTTCAACACGCTTTGTTTCTGTTTTATAATGAATAAAATGAGGCCAGGAAAGCGAAAGAGACCTTCACAATTCATCCTAGTTGGGGTAGACCCTCCATCTCCATAGTCCCAATGCTGAGTATGGCTTCATATCCTCAAGTGGTTCACATGCCTGGAGACAGCATGTTTGTGATAAAGAAATGGGTAAAGAATGAGAACAGAAAAAATTCCTGAGAACCTGCTAGAGACAAGACACGGAGGTGACCTTTCTACATACATTGTCCAATCTAAAACTCCAGCAGCTCTGTTCTTTTTGTCAGTTGTCATGGAGTTGACTCTGACTCATGGGGACCCCATGTAAAACAGAACAGAACATTATCTGGCCATCACTGTCACAACTGGTGTGCCTCAGTTCATTGTTGCGGCTACTGTGTATTTTGAATGCCTTTCCACCTAGGGGACTTAGCTCCCACACTGGACAATATTCTGTTGTGATCTAGACGGTTTTCATTGATTTTCAGAAGTAGATCGATCATCGGACCTTTCTAGTTAAACAGGAAGTTCTTCAGAAGACTATTCACCAGGTGTGAACTTGTTGGTGTTTGAAATATCAGTGGCATAGCTTCCAGCATCAGCAACATAAAAGACAGCACAGCAGGACAAAGTGGTGGGACAACCCGACAGGGGATAGCAATTGTCAGCAAAGGCTGAAAGCTGAGGGTCTCCCTGAGATCGGAGCTGTTAAGGGAGAGAGTTCAGGTTAAGTGGCAGGTCTGGATGGGGGTGTTAAACTGTCTGCTGTATCAAGAAGACACTATGTCCTTCAAAGACATCCTTGCCCCAAACTTGGGGTGCCTCTAAGGTTGCCTCTGGCACAGCACACAGGAAGTCAGAGCAACATCCCAGAGTTGACCACCCCTAATGACTCACCCTACATTCCCACCGCATTTGCACACACAGCACCTAACTATTTTCTCCTTTCCCCTTTTAACTGTGCTCCCAAGAGACAGCCAGCTGTCAGTCAGTCACCCTTGTTATTGTTGTTGTTAAGTGCCATCAAGTTTGTTCCAACCCATTGTGACGCTGTATAGGATTTCTGAGGAATGACTGGTGAACTTGAGCCACCGACCTTGCAGTTCAAACTGACTTTGAAGTCCAGAGCATTAACCCACAGCTCCACATTGGGACTCCATACTCTAGGAAGCTTATTTTCTAGGAGTGTAGAAAAATGAAGAAGTGAAGTCTATGTTATAGATTGAATTGTCTCCTCAAAATGTGTTGCAAATCTTAACCTCTATGCCTTTGACATTTGGGAATGGGTTGTTATGTTAATGAGGCAGGAATGGTGTAGGGTGTATCTTGAATCATTGTCTTTTAAGATATAAAAGAGATTAAATAGGCAAGAGGGAAGAAGAGATGGGATAAAATCAATATCAAGACACGGAGAGATCTCCAACAAACCAGGAAGCAAAAGCTGAAGAGACCAGGATGTTTCTCCAGAGCCAACAGAGAAAGCCTTCCACCAGAGATGACACTCTGAATTCTGCCTTCTGCTCCTAAACTGTGAGAAAATACGTTTCTGTTTGTTAAATTCACCCACTTGTGGTATTTCTGTCACAGCTGCATTAGAGAACGAAGTCCCCCTGGAGAAGAGAACACCAACGTTATTCCTGTGAGGGGATGACAGAAAGCGGGCAGGTCCCAACCAGACAAGTCCCCACTTTCTGTTCAAGTTCCAGCTTTCCTCTCTGTTCAACCAGTCAAGGAATATTTACTGAGCTCAGACTATTCCAACAGTCTTCTTTTGTCACATGACTTTGGATGGGCAACCCCTCTGGGCTGAGAGTCCTCTTCTGTAAGATAGAGACCATCATTGCTGCCTCACAAGGCTTGGCAGAATAAGTGAGGCTGTGGCCGGGAAGTGGGTGCTTACTTCCTCTCCTCTCAAATCTTCCCAAGCGATCTGGATTTGCAGTCCTTGGGGTCTTGTTGCCCTCCCTTGTCCCGGATGTTTTGACCTGGAGACAGGCCTGCACTTGCCCCTCCAGAGGCCATTTGGCCTGCATCCTGTCACCAGTTACTCCAAGAGGAAGCATCCTGGATGGCTCTTGAAAATCTCTAGGGCTGACAGTGCCTGGAGGTGGGAACTGAATGAGGCCTGACATCAGAGTTTTCACCAGTGGATAAAGATGCCCACTCTGATCAGGGTGCTGATGCCCTGATCTCACATGGGTGCTACTTGAGTGGCTGGAACAGGCATAGTCATGGCCACTAGGCTGGGAGGTATAAGGGTGATATGTTAGAAGAGCCCCTGTCTCCTGTTAGCATCCTGCTGGGAATTCTTCTGTATGTTTGAGAACCTCCTGACCTTCCCACTTCCTAGTCTTTATTAGTCCCTTTCTTGCTGCTGAGAGTGCTCTTTGTGACTGCTTTTGTCCAGAGAAACTTGATTTGTCTTCCTGGTGTAGACTAAGTATACCTCTCTCATGCTAGCCAATCTTTTGGTTAGCAGCCAAGCACTTAATCATTGCACCACCAAGATTCCTTCAAAGTAGGTAGGGAAACAAGTTTTGTAAATATTCCAAATATGCTTAAAAGAATATGGTGCCTTGGAAAACTAAGTAGGAAAGGAAGTGAAATCCTATAATGAGTGTGTCCAGATGGAGAAACAGAATATTTGTGACTAGCCCGTGACCCATGTATCCCCATTTTACAGAGAGATGCAGTGGTTAAGTATCTCAAGTCGGTTGACTCATAGCAACCCAGTATCCGGTTTCTGAGGCTCTGAACCTTTATGGGAGCAGAAAACCTCATCTTCTGCAAAGCAACTGATGGGCTTGAATCATTGCTCTTATGGTTAGCAGTTCAGGGCTTAGCCTACTTACAGAGAGATAAACTGAGGCAAAGAGAAGTTAACTGAATGATCCCAAACTAGTATTTGGTGGAACCAGAATTTGAACTAAAGAAATCTAGAGACAGCTTGTGAATCTGACTGCTACTCCATAGTTATGGCTGTAAGTCACTTTTCAATACCATCCTGAGGAAACGCCAGTCCACTGTCCATAGGAAAAGCTAGGAGAATGGTGCACTTAGATATCACCTGCCCTAATATCCACCTCAGTCTTTTCTCCACCATGGATTTACCACTGTCTCCCAGACCAACACTGAAAGTGCATGTTTTATTGAATTTCATTGAACTAAATTGAAGACAAGGTCAGTGACTTTATCATTTTACCACAAGCCAGTCACTGATACACATAGCACCCAAACATCTGGAATTTTCATAGACAGTCAGAAATTGAAATACCACCCTGTCATGGATTGAAGTGTGCTCCCCCTCCGCCCCCCCCCCAAAAAAAAAATATGTGTCAATACCCTTAATCCTGTCATAGCATAATGTAAGGGATGTAAGGGGAGTTTCCCTGGCATGTTGGCCTGCGACACCTCTCATCTTACAGGAGATCAAAGGAGAGAGACTTGAACAGAGAGAGGGGGACCTCCTACCACCAAATAAGAAGACAGATCAGAGTGTGTCCTTTGGACCCAGGTCTTTGCACAAGGAACCTCCTAGATCCAGGGGAAGATTGATGCCAAGACATATGGAGATCTCCATGGAATGCCAAGCCCAGAGATGCTGAAAGGAGACAAAGACCTGCCTCCTAAACTGTGAGCTGACAGAGAAAGAACACCTTCCCCTAGAGATGAAACCATGAATTTGAACTTGCAGCTCTGAAACTGTACGAGAACCAGTTTCTTTTTGTTAAAACCATCCACGTGTGATATTTCTGTTGTAGCAGCTTTCGAGAATTAAGACTCACTCTTTTTGTTTCTAGAAGTCCTCAGATCACATGTTTCTCTTCTTAACACAGAAATCTCTGTTCCCCCACTTCATGTCCTTGAGATGCCATACAATGTTCTTTAATCCATACACCCACTAACAAGCCTGCAGCAGCTCCAAATGAACATTAGAAGGGCTGGGTCCTTTCAATGTGCCTTTGCTGCCCTCAACATGCCACTGCCACACTTAAGTTGGTTTCCGCTTATGGCCAGGAAGCCTTGTGCTCAAGGCCAGTCTGGACCACTTCTTTGTTGGCAACCCTAGAGGCACAAACAGCTTCTCACTGTAGGTGAATGCAATGAAACACTTTGGTAGAGTTGAATTAAAGAGACAAAGTGAAGAAAAGATTTTCCTAATGGTGTAAATGTCATACTGGGTGAACTGCTCAATAGAAATTGGGGAGACCAGGAAATGTTTGATCAACCAGGGAACCTATGTATAATGCATGAATGGAGGGGTGGATGGATGGATGGATGGATGGATGGGTGGATAAACAGATAGATGAGTAGATGGATGGATGGGTGGATGGATGATGATGATAGATGGATGGATGGATGGGTGGATGGATGATGATGATGGATGAATGGATAGATGGATGGATGGATGGATGATGGATAGATGGATGGATGCAAGGATGGATGGGTGATGGATGGTGATGTTGTGATCCTGTGCAGTTTACCTACCAAGCCTTTTCAGAGTCACCAGCTCCTCTGAGCCTGGCATGCATTGGGGGATCAGTAAACGCTTGTTTAAGGAATGAATAAGACTGAAGACCCATATAGGACCTGAGGCAGACCCCACAATCGTTTGCCAGGAAGTCCCTCAAGTCCCCAGGCCCACTCTGACCACAGCCTCCAGTATGTTTATAATTCCTTCCAAGAAGAATGTTCTGTGCCTGCATTTTCTACTGCACTCAGCACTTGAGGTGCAGTGGGAAGGCCTGGGTGGTGCAGTGAGTACATTTTGGACAGCTTATCTCTTGGCAAGATTAAGCCGGCTCCGCAGAGGGGCCGTATTGCAGGCCTGTGGGGAGGGCCAGACCCGCCCAGTTTGCACCTTTTTACCAGGCATCTGTCCCTGGGATCAGGAAAACAGGGAGGCTGGATTAGATGGGTCAGCGCCCTGATTGACAGTGACACTTCCTCCGGTGCCCCCGCCTGCCCCCGGCCGCCCCTGCTGTTCCTCTCCTGCCTTACCCCAGCCCCATCCTGTTTCTGAGCTGGTGGATGCCTTCTAATCTCCTTACCAGGAAATTATTTTCCTGGGTGTGAAATCCCTGCCGGGGGAGGGCAGCAAATCTCTCCCACCCTGGCCTCAAGGCTGACCACAAGGCCATCTTCTGGAGACATTTGGGGTGGCAGCAGGGGCAATGGCAGATAGAGATGGACAAAACTTGGAAAATTCTACCTGAAAACCTGGCCCTGACTTTCCCAAACTGCCTCCTTCTGTCCCTATTCAAGAGATCAATGAAAACAATACCTACCTGCCAGGTGATGACTGTCCTTTTCAAGCAAAAGGCACCAAAGGCAAGTGGCATGGGGTATTGGCGACTGGCACGAGGGAGAACCTGGCACTGGGGAGGGGGAGGCTAAGATCAAGACCTGATCCTGCACACTGTGTTGTGACTTTGGATGTGTCCCAACCCCTGGGATCTAAGTTTCCCTCTCATATTCCTGAATCTGAGGTCAAGAGTGGGGTTTGGCTGGGAGCTCAGGGGAACAGCATTACCACTGAAGCATGCTTCAAAAAGACGCTGGTTTCCCACATGTTCTGAGGAAACACTATTAAGACCATGAAGAAAAGGCTTAGGAGAGACAACATGAAAGCTGGGCCAGATGAGCAGATGAGGAAAAGAAAGGTAGATGACCATGGTTATTATAGTCAGTTCTGAGATGTCAGCCCGTGTATATCAGAGTAGAACTGTGCACCACAGGGCTTTTGAGGACTGATTTTTTTTTTTTTTTTTTCAGAACTAGATCATCAGGTCTTTCTACCGAGGCAGATCTGAACTTTTAACCTCTCAGTTAACACCAAACACTGTAACTATTTGCCACACCAGTCAAGATCTTTCACTAATGACTGGAAGGCAGTGAAGGGACTGGTTGAATTGGGCCAACCATGCCACTTACGAGCTGTACCTCCTTGGATCATTTACTTCTCCATACCTCAGTTTTCTCAACTGTAAAATAGAGGTAACAACCATATCTAGTACATCAGGTTGTTGTGAGACCTTAATTAATCAATTAATATATGTAAATGTCTCAGAATGGTCTAAGTATATACTTTATTAATATAATGTTATTATCCAATAACCTGGTGAATCACTATAAACTAAGAATGAAGCCCCAACAGGTAATAGGTGCTCATTTAGGGTTGACAGAGCCCCTTCAGATGGTGTGGGAATATTGAAAGGGGGTCTGAGCATCTACCACCCCCTTCCTCTTTCAGGTCTGTTGTGGGCTCTGATGTGGGCTGACAGGAGACCTCAGGGCTGGTCAGCTTATGGAAGCATGGCCTCTTGATATAAGTGTCTGACCTCTGGACCACAGGTCAGCCATCAAAGGTGAGGAGGGTGCGGCTGACAGTCAAGGGTCCTGGGATCAGCAACACCTCTGGGAAGATGTGGCTACCTTTGAACCAGGCACTCTAGACGCAAAGACAGAAAACAGGCCCCAGGGTAGGAACTCCCCACCCCCTTCAGCCTCCCTCTCCTTGCTCAGGTTCTTCTTTAGGAAGATCTTGAATCTGTGTAAAGACCCTGCATTGTGGCAGCCATGCCAGACCATTCAGAAACTTCTTGAGTTTCAGGGAGGAGCCCGTGTCCCAGGATAGGAGGAGGCAGGCTCCCTAGTCTTCCTGTGGGCAGTGCAGGCAGGTCTACTCTTCCAGCCCACTCAGCAACCCTGCTAGGGCTTACAGATATGGAAACGGAAGCTCATGCTAAGTGAATGGCAAAGACAGGCCTTGAGCCCAGACTCTTGGACCCCACAGGTGCATGCTGTCTCCCTTTTTAAGGGTGAACTTTTCCTCAGGCTTTTCCAAATTCCACTACCTGTCTTGTAAACACTTCCTCTTTCTAGAATTCTGGAATACCAAGATTGTTTTTCTTGCAGGAATTTCTCCTAGATTAACCAACCTTTTCTTTGAGTTTCTAAGATCTCCAAAACGAACTGATACAGTGACTGAGAAAGACAGGAAGAATCAAGGAGTTTGAGTCCCACACTCAGATTCGCCATTAACCTGCTCTCTAACTCTGGGCAGGACATAGAAACTTCTGCTTCTGATGCCTTGAGGTGGGTTGCACAATAAGAGAGATACACTCAGGCTGACTTGTGCTTACTTACTCATCTGTACTAAACAACTTCACATGTTTTCATCACATCAGAGGTTCTGCTTCTAGGAATGACTATCATCTGCCTCTCTCCCAACCCCATAGCATCTTCCTACACAATAAAAGCCTCTTTTCAATTTTACAATCCCTAACAGGGATGGAGTACTCAGTAAGCAAGATAAACACAAGTTTACTTGTTTATTGGGTAACCCACCCCTGCTGATGCCCTGTGTATCATCAACCCAGTGCTAATTAACAAATGCCCTAAACTTAATGGCTGAAAAGCATTTCTTTGTTTGTGGTTGTGTAAAGGACATAGGACTCTCATGGGTCCTGTTCCTGCAGCTTCAGTCCCTAAAAGCACAAATGGGCTGTCAGTCTAAGATGGCCTCACCCACATCTAGCAGGGGCTGCTGGTTGTAGGCTTGGTGCACTCCTACATGAGCTATGTCTCAGGCTTCTAACAAGGGCAAGTCCCAATGTACCAGTACTTATCAAGCTTCTGCTTGCCTCACATTGACTGGTGACCCAGTTGACATATCCAGTCACATATCCCATTGACCAAACAAGTCACATGGCTAAACCAGTGAAGAAGTAGATGCCGCAAGTGCTTGTTATACCAGAAGGCGCGATTGATGGGGGACATTTATGTAGCAGCCTAACATAGCCCGTATGTCCCAAATTAAACATTAAAAAGGAAAGAAAAACCACACTGAAAATGTCAGGTCTGCTTTCATCGTCTCTGCATGGAGTAACATTCGTATAGGGCAGTTTATGAAGACTCGACGTTCGGTCCAATGATGCTGCTGAATGTTCTACCAACTCTCTGAAGCAGTTGTCATTTATAGATCAGAGAAGTGGGGTTTGGAAAAGCTAAAGTGACTTGGTCAGTGAGAGACTAAGACATGGGATTAGAGGCAGGTTCTAGGCTAGACACAGCCCGAAGCCTCCCTGCCCTTCCCCTTGGATTGTATCTGTCTCTCTGAGCAAACATTATCCCTCGATCTCTCCCAGCAAGCAGGGCTCAGCATCTACAGCTAGTCTCTCCCTGGGTGCCAGAGCCCTCACACTGGCTTACAAAGGACCACGGTCCGCTTTTCTACAACAGTCCTGAGGTCTGGATGAGAGGCAAACTGGTGCTGTTAACCAGTGAAGCCACAGTTCATAATCCTGGCTGCTGCACATCCCTTGCTTGATGGTTCTCCAGGTGAAACGATCAAGAAGCTATTGAATAAGGGGTCATGGGGTCAGATATAGGTTCCTACCTGGTGCCAATGGCTTATGCTTGACTCCCGGTGTGGTGTTATAGGATCAGCCCTGGACTGCAAACCACAAAGCCAGTGGTTCAAACCCATCAACTGCTCCTTGAAAACCCTATAGAGGGGTTTCATGAGTCAGAATCGACTTGACAACATTTAACAAGAACAACAACTAATCTAAAGGTAGTTTGATCCCACCCAAAGGCACCTCAGAAGAAAAGCTTGCCTCTACTTCTGAAAGTTCACAGCCTTGAAAACCCTATGAAACACAGTTCTACTCGGCACACGCACGGGGTCACTGTGACTTGGAATCAACTTGATGGCAACAGGTTTGGAATTTTTGAAGGGAGGACATAAATTGGGGAAAGGAAGCATTTCCCCAACTTCAGCAGTCAAAGCTTTGTGTCCTATTGGCATCCTTTATTCCTGCTGGGTGCGAGTCAACTGTGCAGCAGAGCAAGCTGGGCTGTAGCGTCACCAGCCACAGAACTCCTCTGAACCAAGGGCTGCTTCCTACTATAGACCTGGGCTTCCGTTTAGTTCAGGGTCCCACTTGGGACACATTGTTCTTTCTGGTAGTGACGCTATTACCTGCTTCTAGAGGAGGAACCTGCTCATTCATGCAGGAGCTATTGAAGAGGAGAGAGTCATTGTTTACAATTGTTCACATAAGTAATGTGTGCTCTGGGAGAGAAGCTCTGGGAGACCGCTCTCCTGTGATACTGCCCAGTGAATGGAGAAGATTCCATTCCATTTTCTTTTTTTAAAAAATATTTTATTGTGAATTATGTGATGGTTTACATGGGAAAACGTTAGTTTTAAATCCATCCTATCATATATTGTTACATTGCCATGGTTACAATTCCCTCCATGCATCATCAACCAACCACAGGGTATACCCTGCAAGCCTGCACCCCTCTACCCCCTTGTCAGCACACAGCTCCTCTATCTCTCTGTGTCTACAGGACCCAGCTGCTCCATCTCTCCACGTCATCATCTCTGCCTCCATCTCTGGCATCACTGCTTCTCTGGGTAGGGTCCCACTCTCCACTCTTCTCCCTTGATGGTCCCAGGAACCTCTGCTCCTAGACTGCAAAGTTAATCATTCCCCTTCTTGCTACAAAACATCTACCTTTATATTTCCAACCCTCACAATCAGTCCTCATAACAATTATTCACTATTGTATCACAAGAGACCTATCTACATTTCCTTTCATCAGTCCCGCCTAGACAGATTGGATACTACTCAGTGGAGATTCCACCTTCCTCCATGCCCTCTGGATCTAGATTCCTTCTGGAAACCTTGTAAACCAGTCACTTCTTGCCTTTGAAGCCCCCCATTTTGGGTAGCCAATGTCCAAGTTGCCCATCCCTGTCTACTATGTATATGGAGGGGGTGGGAATGATCCTCGCTGTAAAGATTTGCTCCCTCTTTTGAGCTACTGTATCCATAGGTGTAGGTCAAGTTTGCCAAATTGTATTAGATTACTCTTTTTTTCCTCCCTCTTCTTTCTTTTTCTAGTTGAGCTCTGATCAACCAGTCATTGAAGCCAGGTCAAGTGGGTATTATCTGTAAGTGTGGGTGTTCTTGTTCATATGCCCTCTCTTCTTATCAGCTGGACGCTTCACTCTCCACTCTAGTCCTCTGTGGCTATGTCGCTGACTCTGGGCCCAACACTGCTGGCCAACGAGGTCTCCACCCAGGTTCACAGGAGTCTATTTAATGTTGCAAGTCTTAGCTCGCAGCTTCACGGCTGTTTTTCCCTCACTTCCCCTTATAGGTGATGAACATGCTCACCAATCAGAGCATGTAATCTCATTGAGTCTTAGTCTTAGAAGGGGGTTTGCTCTGAGGGGACCAACCACTTGTCTTGATGTCTCCTGGGTGAGCAACTTGCTTGTTCTTATAGTAATCAGTAGGTCTGCCACTATTTTGTATTTTGCCTGTCAGTCTTTCTTTCAAGAAGTATCTTCTGTTCTAGCCACTCCAGGCTGGTCTGCTTGTCTTTTCAAGTGGAAATTTCACACCTCAGAAGATTCTGGATGCTGTTCAGGATTCTACCTATGGTCTTATGTAATGCAGAGGCTCCTCAGGAAGCCATCTTCACTAGGCACTTTGTAGCCCCATTTTAGATATTTCAATCAGTTATAGGCAGAAGATGGACTCACAAGCTTTCTATGGTGATATTTCTGGCTATTCCTTTCTCTCCCCCTCAAGTGCCTATTTTATTATAATGGTATGCCAGGGAAACCAAGATTGAAAAGACAGCCAAGCATCTTGACATTCGTTCCCCCCTTTTCCCCATTCCAACCATGTCTCAATCCCTGTATCCCAGAGCCCTGTTGTTCCAAGGTTGTGCATATATTATTTATCTCTGTTACACTTAGCCCATGCAAACCTGCCTAATTGTTCTTCCATCTGCTTTGTACTTCCATTTCCCTCCCCCTTCTTGTATACTGCTCCCCTCCCTAGCAACCAAACTATCCTGTGTCTATTCCCTACCCTGTGTTCCACCTTCCCCTTCCTCCCGTCACCACACCCTCCACATCCCAGTAGCCAGCAAACCTTCCCCCCCCCGCCTTTAGTGTGGGTTCTTTTTCTTAGACTTTTACAGTACTGGTCCTAAGCAGTATTTCCCCATTTGTGACTGACTAATTTCACTCAACATAGTGTCCTCAAGGTTCATCCATGTTATGCGGTGGCTTGCAGCTTCCTTGTTATTCTTCAAGGTAGCATAAGATTCCATTGTGTGTATGTACCACAGTTTGTTTATCCATTCTTCAGTTGATGGGCACTTTGGCTGTCTCCATCTTTTTGCTATTGTAAGTTGTGCTGCTA
>NW_006408641.1:8786157-8787964 GCF_000296735.1 Chrysochloris asiatica
TTCCAACCTTATTCTTCTTCTTAAGCAGTGCTTTGCTTATCCTGGGTCTCTTTCCTTTCCATATAAAGTTTGTAATTATTTTTTCCATCTCTTTGAAGGATATCATTGGAATCTGGATTGGTCATTTTCTTTTCTGGGTTGATTTTTAGTTAGCAACATGACACATTGGAGTAAGTTCACTTACATGTGATCTATGAGGGTAAGTAAAAAAGTATAGCTACTATGCTTCCAGGTCATACATGCATGGATTTACTTCACACAAAAAGTGTTTGAACAGGTCTATACAATCAGCAGATGACTATATTCTCCCAGTAATATGCTTGTCTTAGTCTTATTGAACCAAATCAAGTCAAGTCCACTGTCACTGAGCCAGTCCCAATTCACTAGTACAGAGCAAAGCTGTTCCTTTAGGTTTCTGAGCTGTAGTTCTTTATGGGAGCAGATAGCCCCATCTCCCTCTCACAGAGTAGCTAGTCTTGTTAGGGTGTCTATAAAAAACAAAAGGATCCCTTTTGTGCCATGGTGGGGGGAATGTTCCGAAGTCAGGGATAATATCAAAATTTTAACAAAATTCAAGTGAACATCTTTCCAAATCATTGAAGCTTTGCAACAAGATTATGGGAATGCTGCCCCACATAACAACAATATTTTAGATGGACCAAGCATTTTAAGAAAGGCCAGGAAGACCTTAAAGATAAGCTAAGAGGGAGAACACTATCTTCCCTAACAAAAGAAAGCACAGTGGCTGAATTCCAGAAACTACATGCAACATATATTAGGCACCTTAATATATATCTGTGACTAAACACCATGCTTTTGCATACCCTCAATCTGTGTGGATCTTGTTATACACACCCGCATGCCTAGAACATTTATGGGCCATAAGAAGACTGTAGAATTACCACGGATGCAGTAGTTGGTAGGTCACATTGCTTGGTATTTTCCATTCTAAGCAAGCATCTTGACCTCAGCAAACTTTCAGCTGGATGGGTACTGAAACTGTTGCACAAAGATCAGCGAGCTCAAATTGATGGCCTTTCCATCAGCCTTTTAAACAAGATTGAAGCAAGTGCAGATGGTTTTATGAAGCAAATCGGGACTGGGGATGAGTCTTGGGTCATCCAGTACCACCCAGATTTTGAGGTCCAATCAAAACAGTGGCTTCTAAGGGGAGCTGCTAGGCCAGTTAAATTCAAGACAGAGAAATCAGCTCAGAAGGTTATGGTGACTGTTTTGGGAAACTCGAAATGTATAAACTTGATAGATTTTCTTGAAGGACACAGAAAAATCATGGTGGCTTATTCGAAGCAGTTTTAAGTAAATGGAAAGTTGTGTTGTTGAGAAAGGCTGCCTTAAGAAAAATTCAGTGGGAAACTGTGATAGTTAGGTTCTATGTCAACTTGATTGAGTCAGGATTCCAGTTGTTTGGCAATTGATAGTTAACTCTATGATGATTGGCTATGAGCAGCCAATCAATTGAAAGGATGTTTCCTTGGGGGTGTGGTCTGCTTCTAATAGACCAGACATGTAGGAAAGACTAACACTCTTCTTTGAACTTGAGCCAGTGGCCTGCTCTATTGTGCATTTGCCTGCTGGGCCTGCCCACCAAGTGTGCTTGGAAAACTGGATGCCCACTGGAGGACCCTACATGCCTGTTCCTGTCACCCTGGTTCATTTGCTCCATGCCATTGGTTCTGCAGTGTGCCTGCTCAGGCCTTGGTCACCTACCACCCTGCTGCCGCCCCTGCTCCAGCACCCAGGTCCCACTCTGTGCCTGGACTTGGGATTCCTGCCTTCTGGATCCACC
>NW_006408641.1:8789092-8803722 GCF_000296735.1 Chrysochloris asiatica
ATATATATATATATATATATATATCCATTTATCCACATACACAAATATAAGTAGCACTGGTTTTGTTTCTCTAGAGAATTCAGCATAAGACAGAAACATTACCCATCTAGCCTATAGCCCTAATCTTTCCCATTCAGATTTCTTTTTTGTTATCCAAATTCAAAGAACATTGAAAAAGAACACAATTTGAGTCCCTCGAACATGTCAAAAGTGACCTTTTGACGTGGTGCAGTTGAAGAGTGCAGAATACTTCAGGGAAGGGTTAGGGAAATGGAAACACCACGCTCAGATGTATATAGACCTGCGTTGAGGATAAGTTGAGAAATAAAAGCTTCACATTTAGATAATTTTATTTAATAAAATCTCCTGTAATTTTGTAGCACTACTTTTTGACTTACCTTTGAAATTATCCCCTATGTGAAGTGTCTGCAGACAGCATACAGTGTCACATTACAAGGTGTGTATACCCTATGCGTACTTTAATATATCTGCATCTAAACAACACATATTTGCATGCTCTCACTCTGTGGATCTGATTACATACCCTGCCCCCAGCATGTATCTGCCATGCATATAAAGAGGCCCATCATTTTTGGTTATGTGTACCCACAGGTACTTCATCTATATAACATGTCATCATATATATGAACAGATTTGAACAAATAAATTGTCTATAATCACACTAAATTATTCTATAAACACATTTATATGGGCATGGGCATATGAATATATGTGGATATGTGGTGATGGTTGGTGTTTGTGTACCATGGAGTTGGTTCTGAGTCATAGTGACGGGTTTCTGAGGCTATAAATCTTTACAGGAGAGGAAAGCCTCACCTTTATCCCATGAAACCACTGGTAGTTTTGAACTGCTGACTGTAACGTTAGTAGCCCAACTTGTAACCACTATGCTACCAGAGCTCCCACTAAATTAGCCTATAAACATGTATCTATATGGGCATAGACATATGAATATGTGTGTGTATATAGACACCAATGTGCCTATTGCTGACTTTCCGAGTCATTGTCTCCTACAAGCTGCCCTTCCCCCACTCCCATTTCCTCTTCCCAGTGTTTGTAAACAACCCTGGCGCCATCCCCTTGCTCACAGCTTAGTCAGATATTGCACCTTTAGCTTTTATAATCTTCCCATGGTTCAATTCCCTAATCTCCATGCCTGATCTCTCTGTGATAGCTGCTTGGAACAGAGAGATACTGGCTGGTCCTTGGCTGCTGGGGGCATGCTTCCACTCTCCTTGGACCATGTCAGATGGAGACTGAGCTCCACACTTGTTCCCAGGACTCCATGTGCTTCCAGTCAGAGTGCCCTGGCCAGTCTTTCCAGAACCATGGTGCATATCCCAGGAGTATCCTCCCAGCTCCGGCT
This sequence comes from Chrysochloris asiatica, assembly GCF_000296735.1. NCBI lineage: Eukaryota > Metazoa > Chordata > Mammalia > Afrosoricida > Chrysochloridae > Chrysochloris > Chrysochloris asiatica. The sequence goes on from NW_006408641.1 coordinate 8,790,480, forward strand.
GGGATCAGACACAGCCCCAAGTAGGGTGCCTCTGCATCCTAACAGCAGCCATACTGGACATATGTTGTCCACTCTGCCCTGTCTCCTCTACTAGACCCTTGAGAACTGGACTGCAACTAACCCTTCTCTGGGTCCCAGGAACAAAAGCAGGTTGGACTGGGTGGTCTGGGTACCCTTCCTAGTGTTGCCACATGCCTCTCCTTTGTTATTATCACATCCTGTTTGCTCACTTGTCTTTTACTTCTACTGGACTGAGCCTTCTTACTATCACTGATTTCATTCAGCACCGATCTATCTCCCTCACTCCTCGGGGCCTGTGAGGGTGCATTTTCCTGAGATCCCTGGCCTCCTGCTTCATCCTTAGTTCTCACCCCCAAAGGTTTGGCGTACAGAAAGGAGAAGCTCACCACAGAAAACATATATTTAGCCTGTAACTGACTTTAAAGCTGCGGGGACTGGGCGTTAATCCAGTTTAGGGCTCATCCTGTCAGAGCTACACTCCAACCACAAACTCTATAGTCCAGCCTCTTCATATTAAAACTAGGATTTTTATCTCTATCTGTCTGCACATTGTATTCTCCCAATTACTTTAAGAGGACCACAGCCTTCAGTATGGGTTGCACCTCAATGTAAAGAAAACAAAAATCCTCACCACCAGACCAATAAATAACATCATGGTAAATTGATAAAAGATTGAAATTGTCTAAGACTTCATTTTGCTTGCATCTCCCATCAAGAATTATTCAACCTGTATGCTGAGCAAATAATCCAAGAGGCTGGGTTATATGAAGAAAAACATGGCATCAGGATTGGAGGTAGACTCATTAACAACCTGTGATATGCCGATGATACAACCTTGCTTACTGAAAGTGAAGAGGATTTAAATCATTTACTGATGAAGATCAAAGGGCACAGCCTTTGCTATGGATTACATCTCAATGTCAAGAAACTAAAAATCCTCACCACTGGACCAATAAACAACATTCTTATCAATGGAGAAAAGATTGAAGTTGTCAAGGACTTCATTCTTCTTGGATCAACTATAAACACTCACGGAAGCAGCAGTCAAGAAATCAAACAGCGTATTGCATTAGTCAAATCTGCTGCACAAGACCCTTTTAAAGTGTTGAAGAGCAAAGATGTCAGTCAGCTTGAGGACTAAGGTGCATCTGACCCAAGCCATGGTATTTTCAATAACTTCATATACATGCAAAAGCTGGACAGTGAATAAGGAAGACCGTAGAAGAATTGATGCTTTTGAGTTATGGTGTTGGAGGAGAATATTGAAAGTGTCATGGGCTGCCAAAAGAATCAACAGATCTGTGTTGGAAGAAGTGCAGCCAGAGTGCTCCTTGGAGGCCAGGATGGCCAAACTTCATCTCTCATATTTTGGACATATTGTCAGGAGGGACAAGTCGCTGGAGAAGGATATCATGTTTGGTAAGGTGGAGGGTCAGAAAAAAAGAGGAAGACCCCCAATGAGATGGATTGGGGAAGTGGTAGCATCGATGGACTCAAGCGTGGCAACAGTAGTGAGGCTGGCCCAGGATTAGGCAGTGTTTCGTTCTCCTGTGCATAAGGTCGCTATGAGTCGGTACCGACTCGATGGCACCTAATAACAACAACAAGAAACCATCAACATTCATGGAAACAGCAATTAAGAAATCAAATGATGTATTATATTTGGCAAATCTGCTACACAAAAGCTCTTTAAAGTGTTCAATAGCAAAGATGTCAGTTTGAGGACTGAGGTGCACCTGAGCCAAGTCATGGTCTCTTCAATAGTTTCATATGCATGTGAAAGTTGGACAATGAATAAGGAAGATCATAGAAGAGTTGCTGTATTTGAGTTATAGTTTTGGCAGAGAACATTAAAGGTACCATGGACTGGCAGAAGAACAAACAAATATGTATTGGAAGAAGTACAACCAGAATGATGCTTAGAAGCTAAAATGGTCAGACTTTGTCTCTCATACTAGTCCCTGGAGAAGGACATCATGCTTGGTAAAATGGAGGGTCAGTAAAAAAGGAGATTGGCTTAGTGGCAGCAACAATGGGCTCAAGTGTAGCAGTAATTGTGAGGGCAGTGCAGGACCGGACAGAGTTTCATTCTGTTGGACATAGCACTGTTGTGGACTGGAACTGACTCAGTGGCAGCTAACAATAGCAATTTAGTGCCAAACTTTAGCAGAAACAAGATTTTGCTTTGATTTTAATTCAGTCTCCTCTAACTCCACATGATTGATGCCCAATTTATGTCAGGCACTGCACTTGGTGTAGGGCCGCTTTGTTCATAAAACAGACATCGCCCTGCCTTCACAGAACATACAAGCCTGTGAGGGATGAGGACAGTGCACAAGTAAACCACACTGAAGGCATCATCACACTGTGGCGGGGACTGCAGAGGGGAGGGACAGAGGCCTGGGTGAGAAGGAGTTAAGATTGAGTGGTCAGTGAAGGTCTGTCGAGGAAAATCCTGAAAGATGAGGGTCAATGTTGCAAAAAATTAAGAGAAAGGAGTTCTAGAACAATAAATAGCACGGGGAAAGACCCTGAGATTGAAACAGGCCAAAAGACGAGAGTAGCTAAAACATGGTGAGTGGGGAAGAGGTTCAGAGGTAAGCTTGAAGAGGGGTCCACCCATCCCTTGTAGGGGAAATGGTTTGGATTCTATTTGAATGGATGCAAAAGTCTTTGAAAGACTGGAGTGAGGAAGGGACAGTGATTCTAAAGCGCACGTTGGTTGCCATGAGCTGTAAGAGAGTAATCAGGTGACAGGAAGGTTGTCAGTGTGGCACTCCACGTGAGCAGAGCCTGCCAACTCATACATCCTCACAAGTCCTGGGCTCTATACCACAGAGAGCAGTGACCTTCTCCAACCAGTAGTGCCATGGACACCAGCAGAGTAGAACAGCGCTTCATAGGTGCCATTTAACTTGCTCCTGATGCCCTCTAAGGGATGGGCACTGTGTTGTATCCAGATAGGCTAGAGCTTGGAGAAGATGGAAACTGGCCCAAGGCCATGCAAGCAGGCTGTGAGAGATCAAGCTAGGAATATGCTCCTCCTAACCGCTCCTCCACACACTGTTTCAGAGGTCGGGGTGCCTTCCTCACTCTCCTGAAAAGGGTGCACTTTGCTCATGATGAAAACAGCTTCCTTTGAGAGCTCACAAAGCTGCTTCTTAAGCATTTAAAAGAGACACAATAACTTTGCTATAGTTAATGCTTGCTTAGTTCATATAAAGTGTGGGCTTTAAAAAGTCTTTTGAGGGCTGTCCAGGGCTGTGCAGAAAGATGGATGAGGGGACCAGTCTCCCCCTCCAACAGTTCCCCAAAGTGGTACTTTGTCCGCGGCTGTTGAGATGATGATAGAAAGATGAAAGACGAAATGTGCAGAATACAGGGTGGAAACATCAGTGACCAGTCGGGGAAATGTATAAAGCAAGAAGCCAGAGGGGGTCTTTCTGATGTGCTCCCTTCCTAGTGCCCCATCCAACCTCATCTCCAGCTCCAGGCTCCCTTCCTCAGATGTACGAACCTGGACAAGCCATTAGTCAAGCCCTGTGGACTCCCAGTGTCCCGACATTGGGTCTTGACACCCCAGAAGGGAGAAATGTAATTGCTAGAAACTTAATAGAATTGTCAAAAATACACGAAGTCAGCCACTTAAATTGTGAAATGTGCTGTAAAGGTCCCACCAGACAGACACTATTCTTAAACAGGGTCATGAAGGGCTTCTCTTAATAGACCGACACCAAGATGTCCAAGTGATGTATGCCTCCTCCCCCAGCGTCCACACACACACATGTACACACACACATATACACACTCATATACACTCATGCCTCCGACCCCAATGTATACACACTCACGCATGTATCTCCTGCCCCAACACACACACACTTCCACATAATAAGGTCACACACACACACACCTGCCTCCTCTCCCCCATCTCCCCCCAAGCCTCCCTCACACACAGAACCTTTCGCACGAAGCCACTTTTTCCTGGTTTAGTCTCTATTTCAGACACACATGGACTCCTCACATCTGATTAGACTACAATACAGTAAAACCGAAAAAAAAAAAAAAAAATTTCCAACTATCGTAGTTTGTTGTTAGCCAGGTTATCAGTTCTCTTTTCAGCTGTGGTCATTCAACTGTTTTTAATCTTAACAAGTATGTTCTTTCATGTCAAAAGTTCTATTTAATGCTTTTGAAAACTTACTTTTATATATCCATGTAGTCTCTTGTTCTTCTCTTTTCATCTGTAACTATGCCAAGCTTACTTATTTTGTAGTTCCCCTTTGTACTGCTCCCTTGTTTTGCTCTGAGGCTACAACCCCTCCCATCCACATTGCTGCTCCCATCCACATTCCATCTTCTCTAAGGCTGGTTCCTCCTGAGGTTTATGCTTGTTGACTGTGAGCTGACACTTGGCAGGGGGTGGCCCATGTGCTCTTGAGGGTGGGATGGACTCTGCAGGCTCCATATGACTGTCTACTCTGCCTGGCCCTGAAGCTTCTCTGGCTCTGCGAGGACTTTATGGTTCATTTCTGAGCTTGGGAGTCTTGTTTCAACTACCGGTGTGCCTTTGAGCCCACACCTTCAGATCTCACAGAAGGCCTGGAGGAGAGGGTGGAGTTTTCCAGTCCCATCTTCTGAGACTGGCTTAGCTTCCTGCTGGGGTCTCCTTTCCAGCTTCCCACCACTTTAGCCTTGCGGCGCATATCTCCTGCCCTGCCCTGTGCATTAAACCCCAGCTCCCAACCCCCAGCCCCACAGTATCTCCAACAGCATTGGAAAAAGCAGCTGCAGCCTCAGCCAGAGCTGACCGATACTCTCTGTTGTTGGCCCTGGGCGTCCCTTTCCTTTCAGGTCAGTTTGGTATTTTTGAAGACTGTTAAGTTGATACATAGTATTTCTCTGAAGTAGGTGAGGGGTACACATTAATTTAGTCTGCCCTGTTGTTAGCATTTGAGTTGGCAGATTGTTCTTCTCCTTGGGCCCTTCCTTGTCAGTTCCTAATGATTTGTAAGTTGGAGTTATAGTGGCTACTGCTGTGACGTTATTTTTTGTAAGAAGAATAACAAAACCAGGGTGAGGTTGAGCCATGGCAGGTTGGCAGCTTCTGCAATCTCATTTCATAGGTGAGAAAGTGAGGTGAAGCCACCAGATTAAGGTTATAGACTGGAAGAAGGGTAGAACTGTGATTCCCGTCCAGATGTTCAAAGTCACACATTTTCACTCCCCACCCCCGAGTGGCCTTCTTGAAACAAGGCCTTCATGTCACTCATATGTAACTAAACAAAGCTCCTTGTTTGTTGATGGACAAATGAATCCAGGAAGAGTATGGGAGGGTCTCATTCTGGAAGACTTCCTGGAAGAAGTGGGTTTGGTCAAGTTTACTGAGGTCCCCTTCTACCTTAGGGTCACTCTGTCCTCACTTCTCCCCGGTTGTCCCCACACTCCTTAAAGGGAAACATATCCCCATCAGCTGAGAGTCAGGGGAAGCTTCCCTAAAGAGCCTGCCCCTGGAAAACATTCCATTTGGTTGAGGAAGGATGTTCAAGCCAATTAAAATGCATGCTTGTTATTTGTGGACAAATGAACTTGAATGGACACCCTGGGCCAGGCGCAGTCAAAACCATACCTTAGCCCTGTTTCCCCAAGGGTCAGCCCCTCCTTCAAGTCCCTGCACACTAGAGAATTCTAAGGAAGGCCTGACTGAGAAACTTCAGACTCACTACTTAAAGCTGGCTGAGCCACAACCCCTAAAACCCAGAAGGGGGCTGATTCTGAGACTGGCTGGAGAAGGCCATCAACGGTAATGCTGGAAGTTCTAAATTCCATTCTTAGCTTTGCTTTAATCCCTATGCCTAGCTTTCTCATCTGCATAATGAGTCTGCGTAGAAAAGATATTCTGAGAATTACAAAACAAAGTATGAGAAATCTGGGCTCCATAAAATGGTGGTCTGAATCTCTCAGGGAGTTCTTTGGAATCAACAAATGGATGAGGGTGCTGTGAGAACACTATTGTTGACTTCACTCTTAGTGTTTGGAGGAAGATGACGCTGGCGCTGCGAAGGCACAAGAGGCAGGAAGAAGAGTCGTGTCCTTTAAAGTTAATGTGCTCAGCGTCACACTAGGGGAAACTGGGTGTGGCATATCTGAGAACTCTATGCTCTCTTAAAGAGCCCTGCCAGAGCCCTGGTTAAGCCCTCAGCTGTAAGCAATCCCACGGGAGAAAGAAGTGGCAGTCTGCTTCTGTAAAGATTTACAGCCTTGGAAACCCTATGGGCAGTTTTCTTCTGTGCTACAGGGTCACTAGGGGCCTAAATTGACACAGTGACAATGAACAGGTGCTCTCTCACCTTGTCTGTAAATCTAAAACTACTCTGAAATAAAAAAAAACTTACCCCATGCGCACAGATGTTGCTAAATGCAGATTCTGATTTGGTTGATGTGTTGGGCAGGGTTCTTTAGATAAACAGAACCAGTGAGCTATATATTTATATACATTGTTACTGCTGTTGTTAAGTGCTATCAAGTTGGTTCTCACTCATAGCGACCCTGTATAGTGTTTCTGAGGAGCAGTTGGTGGGCTTGAACTGCCAACTGTGTGGTTCATTCTACAGTGCCACACCAGTCCTTCTACATACATAAAGAGAGGTATCCTTCAAGGGATTTGTTCATGTAATCGTGGGGACTGATAATCCAAGATCCATAGTTCAGGCAGTAGGCTTGAGATTTCTGCAGACTTGCATCCTGAGATTTGCAGGCCGGACAACAGAAAGATCACAAAGAAAACTCTTTTTCAATTGATTGATTATAGTATATCAGGTTACCTTATGGAAGATGATTACGTTACATATGGTACAGCAACTAGTCTAGGGTTTGCCCAGACCACTGGGAATCATAGTTTAGCTAAGTTAACACAAAAATTAACCACTACAGTTAGTCTGGGGTGAGGCCAAAAAATGTGCAATTCTCCAATGTTTCCAGGTGGTGCTGATGCCTCCATCCTTGGCCCCCTCTTTGGGTAGCAAGGGAACAGAAGAAGATCCATGGGAGAGGAAGGGGTCCCAGTGCCACTGCACTCCTTAAAGCCCTACCAGGGGTAACTTTTTTTATGTGGAGCTAGGGTTCCCTCTGCAATGGGGCAGTTTGACCCAGAGCATTTTCATTGGCTGAGTTTATTCTGCTACTGTTGCGATTGTAGCCAGTGATGGTAACAAAGAAGGCAGGACAAAGGTCTTGTGGGGGCTGGTGGTGCAGTAAACTGTGGTGGGAGTCCAGTGTGGCCCTCTTCAACTGTGAGGGCCTGGGCCTTGCCCTGGATGGGAAACAGGACAGTGAGACCACCCCAGAACCAACACCTACTGGCTGGGAGGGTCACTCCAGGACTGACTGATGAGGTCTGGGAGCTGAGGAGTAATACATAGCAATCAATTTCTGAGCCAGTGGGTCCCAGTAATGGCCAGTGAGGGATCAGGTCTGCAGCCCTGGGTTGACAAGAAAATAATGTTCCAGAAAAGATGTCTGTTTATTTGATTCCCCACTTAGAGAAGAACTGAGGCAGATGGACAAGAAACCCAACAAGGTGGCCAGGGAGCAGACAAGATTTGAATTATACAGGTTCTGGAACCCCATGGACAGGGATTCAAATATAGGCTCCCCACAGCTGGCAGATGGTTTAGGCCCTATATCTCAACCTCATCGTTTTAAAAATGTGATGAAAGTGCCCCTTCCTGGAAGAGTGAGTAAAGTCGTCTCAATCAGGCACTCAGCAGCTTGCTTGGCAAAGTGCAGAAGTCCAGTAAATGGGAAACAATGTGATATAAGCACCACCAAAGTGGTGCCAATGATGTCTAGCTCAGGAGACCATCTTCAGCAGAAATTGAAGGATAGGTGTGGCAAGACCCAACTTTCATTAAAATGCACTGACTAATTATACTAATACTTTTTATGGTGAACTTGACTAAGTGTCTCCCTATATATGATTGTCCAGAACAGACCCTAATAGGAGGGGAGGAGATATCTTACTTGTGGAGCACTTACTGTATACCAGGCATGCCCACTGCCATTGAATCTATTCCAACTCATAGCAACCCATGGAGCGGCTGGTAGGTTTCAATCACTGACCTTGTACTTAACAGCCAAATGCCTAACCCACAGTTCCACCAGGGCTCAAAAAACAACTTTGTCCCATGGCCTGAGATAGGGATGTGTAGAGTGCCCACCATGTGCTGGCCTCCTATAAGGGATAGACGAGACAGTCTACCTCCTGGAAGGGAACCATAAATGATGGATGAGGATTTACAAGTAGAATAGGGAGTGTCTTTGTTAAAGCATAGAAACCCTGGTGGTATAGCATGTTACAAGTTGATTGCTAACCACAAGATCAGCAGTTTGAACCTACCAGTCACTATGTGGGAGAAAGATGAGGCTTTCTGCTCCCATAAAGATTTACAGCCTTGGATACCCTATACAGGGTGTCTATGAGTCTAAACAGACTTGATGGCACACAACTATCACCAATACCATATGACATATATAATTTGTCAACAACACCAACAATAATAAAAAAAATGAGTATACGGTCACATATGTAAGAGTAAAGGTATATACGTGTACAAATAGCTCCAAGTGTGCACAGATAGAAGTATCTGTATGTACATACATGTGTGTATGCATACATATTCATATAGGACACAGTTACAGACATTACAGACATTTCTCAAACAGAACCAAATAGCTTGTGAAATTGGTTTGCTTAGTTTGAAGGCTTAGGACCTCAGTCTCACAGGACAACTCAGTCAATCAACATAATACAGTTCACAAAGGCCATGTTCTACATCCTAGTGAAGTGAGTACATCTGGGGTCCTGAAAGCTTGTGAGCAGAAAACAAACAAGATGGTGGATCGGGTGGAAGAGCAGTGAGGAGCTCTGTCAGCAACAACACAGAATACCTAACCAAGCAGGCTCAGGGGATGGTGCCAGAACTCTGAACCACATGTAAAGTAATATTTAGAAGGTTGGAAGGCTTACAGCTAGGGGAATTTGTAGCAGAAGCAAGAAATCCAGTACTTTCTAATCCAAGATACTCAGCTGCTTCTGGAGCCGCCATCTTGGGTGAGACCAAGTGGAGGAAGGACCAGAACAGCCACAGACACCTGACAGAACCACAGAGATAAAGGTATAGACATTCTTTTTTTTTTTTTTTTGTATCTGTTCATTGGTCTCTTGCTGTCTGCACACCTCCATAAGGTGACTAGTGGGGGTGCTTGAATAAGTGGACACCCCACCCCACCCCCAGAGGGTTCTACTATGTATGTGCACAGAACAGATATCCTCGAAATTTAAAGAGACAGTTTCCACTTAAAAACAAATGGCAGTGCAAAACAGCCACAGATGGCTCCAAACTGTTTATCACTAGGAAAAAAGGCCTGAATGGGGGTTGTGGAGCAGGACAAGCATACTAAAAAGGAAATAGGCCAAAAATTAAATCCTGAGTTACGTCATAATGACCAAAAGTGGCATCTTGAAATTTTTCAGGGAGAAGAGTGAAAAGGGAAGCCCATTTCCTGATCACATCTACCTGGAGGCAATCAGAAAGCATTAAAAAAAAAATACCAGAATCCACACCCACCTAAGTATTAAGGCCACAGCTAACTTCTGAAATATTCCAAAAAAAACAGAAACAAATGACCATATCAGCACATCCAGACACAAGATAAAGTGACAGGCAAATGAGCTGGAAATGGACCTACACTCCATACTGGAAGATGGACAGGCTTTGGAAATGCCTGAGAAGGAATTCAGAAAAATGATTATAAAATATATCAAAACACTATGCAATGGAGTTGAGAAAAATAAGGAAGAAGTCAGGAAAGTGCTACAGGAACAATCAAATAAGATAGATACAGCAGCAGAAACAATTCAAAACCTACAGAAAGAGGTCCAAATGATTAATAATAGAATAACAGAAATGGACAATACACTGAAAGGGCAAAGGAGGAGAATTGAAGAGTTAGAAGCCAGGACTAGTGAGCTAGAAGATAAATCTCTCAACACTACTAAGATAAAAGAGAAAGCAGAAAAAAGGATTTAAAAAATCTGAAGAAGGCCCAAGATTCATGTTGGACAACTTAAAGAGGAATAACAAAGAATTATTGGCATTACGAAACAGGAAGAACCACACAGGTCCACAGATGAGATAGTTGAAGAGCTTCTGGAAGAAAAATTTCCTAACATCTTGAAAAGCAAAAAGATAAGCATTCAAAAAGCTCAAAGAACCCCAGGAAGGATAGACCTTAAAAGAAATTCACCAAGACATATCATAATCAAGCTCTCCAAAATCAAAGATAAGGACAGAATCCTGAAAGCAGCTAGGGAGAAGAAAAGTGTAACATACAAAAGCAAGCAAATCAGATTAAGCTCGGCTCTCTCAGCAGAAACCATGTAGGCAAGAAGGCAACAGGGAGACATATATAAACTCCTGAAAGATAAACACTGCCAACCAAGAATCCTCTACCCAACAAAACTGTCAATCAAATATGATGGTGTAATCAACACATTCCAGGATAAACAGAAGCTAAGGGATTTTGTCAAAGCCAACTCTGCAATGAAAAACATCCTAAATGGAGTTCTGTGGACTGAGAACCAACAAGAACAGACAACAACCAGAGATTGATATACGTGGCAGCATCACCCTGAACTCAATTGACAAATGGAAGAGTCGAGAACAGAATAAAATTGTAAGAATAGAGGGTCTGGGAGATCTGTCTATGACAAAAAAAAAAAAATTACAATGTGAATGTGAAAGAAGGTAAACACAAAAGAACAGAGATCCAGGTGCGATAAGGGTCAGGTAGATTACAGGTAAATTATTGTTGTTGTTGTTGTTAGGTGTCACCGAGTTGGTACCCACCCATAGCAACCTTATGCACAGCAGAACTAAACACTGCCCTATCCAACATCACTACTGTTGCCACGCTTGAGTCCATCGATGCTACCACTTGGACAATCCATCTCGTTGGGGATCTTCCTCTTTTTCTCTGACCCTCCACCTTACCAAACATGAGATCCTTCTCCAGTGACTGGTCCCTTCTGACAATATGTCCGAAGTATGAGAGATGAAGTTTGGCCATCCTGGCCTCCAAGGAGAACTCTGGCTGCACTTCTTCCAAAATGGATCTATTGGTTCTTTAGGCAGCCCATGGCACTTTCAATATTCTCCTCCAACACCATAACTCAAAAGCATCAATTCTTCTACGGTCTTCCTTATTCACTGTCCAGCTTTCACATGCATATGAGGTTATTGAAAATACCATGGCTTGGGTCAGGCACACCTTAGTCCTCAAGCTGACATCTTTGCTCTTCAACATCTTAAAGAGGTCTTGTGGAGCAGATTTATCTAATGCAATACGTAGTTTGATTTCTTGACTGCTGCTTCCACGAGAGTTGATAGTTGATGGAAGAAGAAGGAAGTCCTTGACAGCTTCAACCTTTTCTCCATTGATAAGAATGTTGTTTATTGGTCCAGTGGTGAGGATTTTTGTTTTCTTGACATTGAGATGTAATCCATAGCGAAGGCTGTGCTCTTTGATCTTCATCAATAAATGTTTTAAGTCCTCTTCACTTTTAGCAATCAAGGTTGTATCATCTGCATATCGCAGGATATAATAGACTGTCTAAATGGAGGGAAAAGTTAATGGAATATAAAGTAACCACAATGGTGGGCTAGCAGTGGGGGTTTTAGTTTGGGTGTTGGGGAGGGCAATACAAGAAGTGGGGAGGAGGCAGAAGAACAAGATAGGGGAACACTGAGACAGGTTTGCATGGCCTAGTGGGACAGAGGTAAATAATGATGCATACTCAATCTTGGAACAATAGGGCTCTGGGATACAGGGATCTAGGTATAGTTTGAAGAGGGGAAAGAATACTAAAATGCTTGACTGTCTGATGAATGTCGGTTTCCCTTGCCTACTATTGTAAAATAGACACATGAGTGAGATAGAAAGAATGTTGGGAAACATGATTACAGAACATTTGTAAACCCGTCTTCAGCCTATAATCGATTGGAATACCTAAAAGGGGTTCTAGAACTTGCCCAGTGAAATAGGCCACTTGCAGAGTCTTTGTAGAGTATAAGACCTTAGGTGTAATCCTTAATCCCAACCTGAACTTTCTGAGGTGGGGCATTTCCACTAGATAGGATAAGCAGACCAGCCTGGAACAGCTAGAGCAACAGAAGATACATCTTCAAAGAAAGACCATCAGGAAAAGCCCAAAACCAAAATGTCACCACGACTGGCTACCACAAGAATACACAAGCTATTCGCCAGGAAGTCTTCAAGGCAAGCAATCCAATCAAGTTACTTCAGGACAAACTCCCCTCTAAGACTGAAACTCAAAGGGAACACACAAACAGGCATATAAGCTTGCTGGTGACCACATTGATCTACTGGTGAGTGGAAGAGGGGGAAAGGCAGCAATGAAGAAATGGGCTGAGTTCAACCACAGTCCATTGACCTGGAGATGACAGAGAGAAGAGGAAGGGCTGATTGTTCCAAAGTGTGGTGAGACCTGGGGACATCTGAGCCCATGGACAAGGACATAGCCACAGAGGGCCAGAGCTGAGAGTGAAGCATCCAGATGATATGAAGTGAGGGGAGATGCACAAGAACACCGAAACTTGCAGACCGTACCCATTTGACCTAGCCTCAATAATAAGAACTTGGCTAGAGGAAGATTTAAAATATATATATATTATAACGGAAACAAGGGCAAATTGCTACAAGTTGATGACCCTGACCAATACTCATGGAGGTACTAACTCTGAATACCAATAGAGAGGGAAGGAGTTTTCACATCAAGTATCCATGCTATCCCCTTTGTACATAGGGTAGATAGAGACAGGCAACTTAGACATTGGCTACCTAAAATAGGGGGAAGAGGGCTATAAAGGCACGAAGTGACTGGCTTACAAGGTTTAATGTTGGAGTTTAGCGTAAGAGTGTGTGGGGGAAGAAAGAGTTCCCACTGAATAGTTTTCATCTTGTCTAGATGGGTCTAGTGAACAGAGATGGGGATAAGATTCTTATGATTCAATAGTGAGTAATTCTTATCATGACTAATTGTGACTGTCACAATTTTAAAGGTAGAAGTTTTGTGACAAAAACAGGGGAGTGGTTAATTGTACAGTCCAGAAACAGAGGACCCTGAGGCCACCAAGGGAGA
>NW_006408641.1:8804175-8848708 GCF_000296735.1 Chrysochloris asiatica
GACATAACGAAAGCACAAGATTATTAAAAAGACAGAAAGAAAGAAACCCAAAGCTCAGAGAAACTAGTTTACAGGACAAACAGCCTACCCAAACCATGACCTAATCTCCCTGTTGGAACCCTGGTGGCATAGTGGTTGCCAGTTGGGCTGCTAATCTCATGGTCAGCAGTTCAAAACTACCAGTGGCTTTGCAAGGGAAAGATGAAACTTTCTGCTCATGTAGAGATTTACAGCCTCAGAAACCCTACACAGGGTTGCTATGAGTCGGGAACTAACTTCAGGGCACAATCACCACCACCACTATCACCAATGGTACTCTCTACCACTACTGACTGTTCAGACCAGGACCACAATAGATGAACACTGAAAGAATGGGAGACAAATGTGAAGTTGAGCTCATTGGTCAAATCTAGACTTAGCCGACCAGTGCAGACGAGAGGACTCCTGGAGACTATCAACCTTGAACTGAAACTATCCCCTGAAGTCACCTTTTAGTGAAATCAAAGGCTAGTACACAAAATAAAGGATATTGTCTGTAAGTATGATGCTCCATTAATAAAACCATCTCTATGAGACCAAGACGTCAACATTTATTCTAGAGCAAAATGAATAGATAAGGCGACAGGAAAACCAGAGTAGTGGAGATGGAAACAAATAAAAAGGTTGACATACTGTGAAAAATGTAGCTAATGTCACTAAAAAATTTGAATAGAAAATATCAAATGAGAACCTAATTTACTGTATTTTCACCAAAAACGCTATTTAAAAAAATATTTTTAAAAAATCTAAAGTGGATAGAGAGAAATACTTTTAACTGATGGTATATGGAGGGGATTATAATCATTGTAATGAAACAAGTTTTATGAATTGTTGAATGTGAAACTGATTATGTGACCTATAAACTTTCACTCAATCCACAATAAAAACCTTAAAAAAAAAAAAAAAAGAGATAGGAAGATTGTAAATATATATAAGATTGTTGTTAAGTGTCGTTGGGTCGGTTCCAACTCATAGCAATCTGGTGTAGAGTTTCCAAGGAACTGGAAACCTGGTGGGTTTGAACCACCAATCTTGAGGTTCAAATGTCTATATATTTTAAAAGATTAACTTAGCAAAACATAGGAACAAAATACTACATAAGAGCCTTTCAGAGAGAAGCATAGAGTAATATTGACATAGAGCTAATATCTACAGAAGGAAAAAACCAAGAGTGTAGAGTGAGGTCCCTGGCCCAAGGTCACCTGCAGTGACAGAGCTGGGAGACAAACCCCAGGCTGCCTGGTCATAAAGTCTGTGCTCTTTCAAGGATCTTTGCAAAATGCTAGCAAATGGCCATGGATTCGTGCCACCATTGCCACACCACCTGAGGCTGGCACCTTCCGCTGTCCTTAAGCACCAGTTCATGGTCTTTACCTCATAAAACTATCTTGACGTCACGAATCCTAGAGGACCACAGCCTTCCTCCACCCATAGCTGTATTTTTTTATCTTATGTCTTGGTGATTGCATGCTGGGGCTTACTTCTGAGCAAGACTTTCCCAGTTCTGACGTGCCATGATTGGAGACTTAACCTACAATACTGTCTGGGGATGGGTTTGGCAAGTATGGCAATGAGCTGAGAGTAGGACCCGATGGAATGAAGATACCTACGCAGCAGCTCCTAGTGATTGCTCCCATTCCCAGAGCTATAAATCCATCACTGACCACTCATGACTCTCTTTCCTGAGGAAACAGCAATGACCTCAGCACCCTTCCTCCAGTACTGCTTCCGGCAATTCCACCTGCTGGCAAGAGCTGGCACCGAAGCTGCTTCCATCCCTATCTGTGATGGGTGCCAGGCTGGGCTTGGGAAACTGTTGGAATTATGGTTAAGAACCGTGTGAAATCACTTGGGACAGAAAAGCAACATTGGGAGGGGAGACAGGTGGGTTAGAATCTAATAAGGACCAAATTGGGTCTTGAAAAAAACAATTACAGTAAGAGGCAGTAAAAATACAGAAGAGGAAATGACCACGCTTGTCACTAATCAAAGAAATAAGTACTTTTCTGTTTCTTTATGATCAAGGCAGCAATGATATTTTGAGAAAACTCAGTGTTTTTGTTGATGAGCTATGGCTGCTGCTGTTGTGTGTGGTTGAATAGATCCTAACTCATGGACACCTTGGGTGGCAGAGTAGAGCTGCCCCATAGGATTCCTTCACCTGAAACCTCTACAGGAGCAGATTGCCAGGTCTTTTCTTCTGT
This sequence comes from Chrysochloris asiatica, assembly GCF_000296735.1. Taxonomy (NCBI): domain Eukaryota; kingdom Metazoa; phylum Chordata; class Mammalia; order Afrosoricida; family Chrysochloridae; genus Chrysochloris; species Chrysochloris asiatica. The sequence continues at coordinate 8,806,419 of NW_006408641.1, forward strand.
GGAGTCACTGGTGGGTTTGAAGCTTCCAATTGTGGGTTTGAAGCTTCCAAGTTGGTGGGTCTGACCTTCTAATTAACAGGCAAGTGCTTTAACCATAGTACCATCCAGGGTTCTTGTGATTAGCATTCTTATATCTGGCTGGTGGTGGAGGTGTTAGATGCTATCAAGTCAACTCTGACTCAGGACTTTATGTATAACAGAACAAAGCACTGCCCAATTGGAGCCATCCTCACATCATTACTTTGTGTGAGCCCATTGTTACAAAGTCACTTTGTCGATTCATATATATGGCTAGTAGAGTCATTCTCTACCATTTTTTAAATGTTTTATTGTGAATTATATGATAGTTTACATGGGAGAACATTAGTTTTATATTCATTCTATCGTATATCATTTGATTGCCATGGTTACAATCCCCTCCATGCGTCATCAAACCAACCAAAGGGTATACCCTGCAAGTCTGCCCCCTACAATACCCCTCCCCCCAGTCTTCAGCACACCACACAGTCCCTCTCCCTCTCTGGATCTAAAGTCCCCAGCTGCTTCATCGCTCCATGTCATCGTCTCTGCCTCCATCTCAGGTATCACTGCTTTTCTGGGTAGGGTCCTGCTCTCTGCTCTTCTCCATTGATGGTCCTAGAGACCTCCGCTCCTAGACTGAAGAGAAAAGCTCCCTTCCTTGCTATAAAACATCTACCTTTACATTTCCAACCTTCACAGTCAGTCCTGATAACAATTATTCACTATGGTATCACAAGAGACAAATTGAAGAGGTATGGCATCACACTCACATCAAAGAGAACGTTTTAAGATCACTCTTGAAGTACAACGCTTCAGTGATAGGATGATGTCCTTACACATCCAAGGAAGACCAGTTGATGTGACTATTAAAATCTGCACAAGAAGATAAAGAAATTGAAGAGTTTTACCAGTTTCTGCTATTTGATCAAGCATGCAATCAAAATGCTTTGATAGATGAAGAAGAAGCAATGATAGCTGGAAAATATGGCTTTGGTGATCCAAACAATGCTGGAGATTGCAAAACAGACATTTTCAAGACCAGTGACTCATGCATGGAAAAGGTAATTGGAAATACCTTTTATTCAACAATATGAATACTGACTATACACATGGTTCTTGCTGGAAGGAATGCAAAGCTATCAGATTGACAACATCTGTGGGAAGAGACAATGAAGAAGCTCAATATCATCAGTCTGAACAAGTTCAGGGAATAACTGCAGACCAGACCATCAATAGCTCATATTCAAGTTCAAGTTGAAACTGAAGAAAAAATTTAAAAGTCCACAACAAACACAATACAACCTTGAGTATATCCCCCACCTGCACTTAGATATTAACTCAAGAACATTTGACACATTCAATACCAGTGACCAGAGACGAGATGAGTTATAGGATAACATCAAGGACATAACGAAAGCACAAGATTATTAAAAAGACAGGAAAGGAAGAAAATAACCAAAATCAATGTCAGAAGAGATTCTGACACTTGCTCTTGAATGTAGAATAGCTAAAGTTAAAGGAAGAATTGAGGAAGCAAAGGAGATGAACAGATTTCAAAGAGTAGCTTGAAAAGTCAAAGTAAAAAAATTATAATAAAATGTTACAACACATGGAGTTTAGAAAATCAAAATGGAAGAACATGTTCAGCATTTCTCAAGCTGAAAGACCTGAAGAAAGACTTCAAGTCTTGAGTTACAATAATGAAGGATGCTATGGGACAAATATTAACCAACTCAGGAAGCATCAGAAGAAGATGGAAGGAATTGGTCAATGCTCAACCATTTCAGGAGGCAAAATGTGATCTAGAACAGATGGCATTGGAGGACAATGTCTAAGCTGCACTGAAGGCAGTGTTGAGAAACAGGCTCCAGGAATTGACACAATACCAATTCAACAAATTAATGCAGTGCTAGAGATGCCACGAAATTTGGATGATCAGCTGGAAGACATATTCTTATAAGTTCCAAAAACAGGATCCAACAGACTGTTCAATTTATGGAACAACATCATTAATATCACACACATGTAATATTTTGCTGAGGGTAATTTAAAAAGAGTTACAGTAGTTATTAACAGGCAGCTGCTAGAACTTTAAACGGCATTCAGAAGAGGACTTGGAACAAAGGATATCAATGCTAATATCAGATGGATCTTGGCTGACAACACAGACTACCAGAAATATATTTATCTTGTGTTATTGAATATGCAAGACATTTGACTGTGTGATCATAGCAAATTATGCATAACATTGTAAAGAAGGGGGATTTCAAAACACTTAACTGTGCACCTACAGAACTTGTATATAGACCAAGAGGCAGTCATTAGAACAGAATAAGGGAATACTTAATGACATAAAATCAGGAAAAATTTGTGTCAGGGTTGTATCCTTCACTCTATCTATTCAAACTGGATGTTGAGCAAAGAATCCAAGAGTGGGCTATATGAAAAAGAATGGGGCATCAGGATTGGAGGAGGATTTCCACCTTGAAAAATGCAAATTACATAATCTTGCTTGCTAAAAGTGAAGAGGACTTTAAGTATTTACTGATGAAGAACAAATACTACAGCTGTCAGTATGGATTACACTTCAAAGAAAACAAAAATCTTTACAATAAACAACATCATGATAAACAGAGAAAAGATTGAAACTGTCAAGGATTACATTTTACTTGGATCCACAATCAACACCCAGGGAAACAGCAGTCAGGACATCAACCAATGTATTCCATTGGGCAAATAGGCTGCAAAAGGCGTCTCTAAAGTATTCCAATTTATATGTACAACAGAAGGAAACACTTTCCTGTCCTGGGTCCTACTCCCAATCTTTGTATGTTTGGGCCAATTTTTGCAGTCATTGTGATAATCTAACTGTTTGAGAGTCTTCCTTTTTCACTGATCCTTTACTTTACCCAGCATAATGTCCTTCTCCAGGGACTAGAAATGGTTTCAGCATCCTCACTTCTAAGGAGATTTGTGCCTGGACTTCTTCCAAGACAGAGCTGTTCCTTCTTCTGGCAGTCCACAGAACATTCAAAATTCTTTGCCAACATATAATTTAAAGACATCAATTCTTTGGTCCTCCATATTCATTACCCAGTTTTCACATGCATATGAGGCAATTGAAAATATTATGGCTGAGGGCAGGTGTACTTTAGTCCTCAAAGTTAGGAATGAAAAATTTTAAAATGATAGTCCATCTCTATTTTTTTAAACTTATATTGTGATTTGGGTGAAAGTTTACGTACATACATATGATGAGTATGTGCTGTGGGTTGGCTCCCACTCATAGTGACCCTGTACAGGGTTTCTGAGGCTGTAAATCTTTACGGGAGCAGAAAGCCTCATCTTTCTCCCGTGGAACAGATGGTAGTTTTGAACGGCACACCTTGCGGTTAGCAGCCTGATTCGTAACCACTACACTACCAGAGTTATATGTATATATATATGTCATAAATATGTGTATCATAATAAAATACATGTATGTATGTTGTTGTTGTTATGTGTCATTGAGTCGATTCCGAGTCATAGCAATCTTATATAGGGTTTCCAAGGAGTAGCTGACAAGTTTGAACTGCCACCCTTGTGGTTAACAGTGCAGGGCTTATCCTACAACACCACACCAGTATTTTCTCTCTCCCTCTATGTTGTTGTTATTGTTGTTAAATGCTGTAGCATTGGCTCTGAGTCACCCTGTGTAGGGTTTTTGAGGACTGACTGGTGGGCTTGAACCACCAATCTTGAGGCTAGCAATCCATTGCTTATCCTAAAGCACCATATCAGGATTCTTTCTCTTTCTCTTTCTCTATGTGGTGTTGTTAAGTGACATGGAGTCGGTTCTGACTCATAGCAGCCCTGTATAGTTTCCGAGGAGCAGCTAGTAAGTTTGAATTGCCTACCTAGTCCTGGTGTGGTGCTGTGGGCTAATGCGTCAGACTGCAAAATCACTTGAACTGCAAGGTCGGTGGTCCAAGTTCACCAGCTGCTCCTTGGGAACCCTATACAGGGTCGCTATGGGTCAGAATAGACTTGATGGCACTTAACAACAACAACAATAACCTTGTGGTTAGAAGTCCAGTGCTGATCTGATAGCACCACACCAGAGTCCCACCTCCCTCTGTGTGCATGTGTGTGTGTGTGTATATATATATATATACATTTACTTACACAGGAGTCCTGGTGTGGCACTGTGGGCTAATGCATCAGACTGCAAAGTTGCTTGAACTGCAAGGTCAGTTGTTGAATTCACCAGCTGCTCCTTGGAAATCCTATACAGGGTGGCAATTGACTCAAAAGCACTCAACAACAACAACACATACACACACACAAACACACAAAGCGCCCCACCAAGGCTAGAACAAACGTTGTTGTTGTTAGGTGCCATTGAGTCGGTACCAACTCATAACTACCCAACGCACAGCAGTACAAAACACTGCCTGATCCTGGGCCAACTACTGTTGCCAGCTAGGAGAACTCAAATTCTTCATCCTTACTGGAGCAGCTGAGACTAGAGGATTCTACAAGACTGTCTTTCTGAGATACTCTTTAACCTAAAATGATCCCTTGAGTTCACTTTTTAGCTTTTAACTAAATAATAGATTAGTTCACAAAATAAACTAATAGTTCACAAAATAAACCATCTCCCACAAGTAATGAATCCCTTAAAAAGCATCTAGAAAATTATTCTAAAGCAAAGATGAGAAGGCAAGGGACGGAGAACTAAAATCAAAAGCAAACCATTGTGTCAGTTCTAACTCACAGTAACTATAACGGACACAGGAAAATTGCCCCACAGGGTTTCCAAGGCTGTAAGGAAGTTGATGTTGTTGTTAGGTGCCATCAAGTCAGTACTGACTCATAGAGACCCTGTGCACAACAGAATGAAACATTACCCGGTCCTGGGCCAACCTCACAACTGTTGCCATGCTTGAGCCCATTGATATTGCCATTTTGCCAATCCATCTCTCTGGGGCTCTTCCTCTTTTTCTCTGACCTTCCAGCTTACCAAACATGATATGTTTCTCCAGCAACTTGTGCCTCCTGACAATATGTCCGAAGTATGAGAGACAAGGATTGGTCATCTTGGCCTCCAAGGAGCACTCTGGCTGCACTTGTTCCAAAATGTATCTGTTGGTTCTTTTGGCAGCCCATGGCACTTTCAGACTGCCACATCTTCTTCCCACAGAGCAGCTGGGAGATTCAAACCATAGAGCACTTACCCACTGCTCACCAGAGCTCCTTGCCTGGGAACTAGAGCACTAGAAATGGTATGCTCAGAAATGAATGGTGAGAATACTGACGCATTGTGAACAATATCATTGAATAATTTGTGCAGAATTGCTGAATGGGAACCTAATTTGCTGTGCAAACAAACTTTCACCTTAAATAGAATAAAATATTATTTAAAAAAATAATAATGAGTAACTGGTGGCTGTTGAATGGATTCCAACCCATAGTGACTGTACAGCCATAGGACAGTGTAGAACTTCCCCATAAGACTCGGAGGCTGGGAATTTTTACAGAAGGAGATGATCATAGCTTTCTTACACAGAGTGACTGAAGGGCTCAAACTGCCCATGTTTTGGTTTGCAGCCGAGTACTTTAACCTCTGTACTACAATCTTAACTACAATAAAATATAATCTTTAAATAAATATATGTTTTTTCTTTAACCCAATAAATCTGAAACATTATTATGTGATCAAAATACAAATTGATCATGGAAAAAATGAAATGACAGTCCATCCAAAAAATGTAAGGGAGAAGCATTTGTCTACAGTCCCCACCCCTCACTGGCTCCAGATGGGAGTGGTGCTCTACATGTCTGGTTTGCGGGCATGCACGACTGCAGAAAACCAGTGTCCAGCACCCAGGGTACTGGTCTCCAAGTGGTGCCCAGGAGGTGTCTGATACACTTATGCCTGATAAATAAAATGGTACACTCAGGCACACAGGGAGTCCCATGACTTGACCCTAATCAATGCTTAAGCACCATCATACCTCAAGAAATGTTGGCTGAAAAAATGAATGAAAGATTGATTATACAAAGGAAAACACAAGCAAGCTAATGATAAACTTTGGGTGGTATGTTAAAAGCTTCCCCCAACTCACCCGCTCCTCTCTCCTTGTGTTTTCAACATTTCTCTAATGAGCGTGTATTATTTTCACAATGAAAACATTAATAGGTTGCTGCTTTTCAATCCCCCAGTATCACTGAAGGGGTTGCAGAAGGAATCACGAGCTGTTCATCCCCCTGGCAGATAAAAGATGTCTACTCTGGGATGCTCCATACAAAAGGATCAATAAGAGACGACTTCTCCCCCTGGCCCTTTTGATCTGGGCCAGCAGATTGTCATAAACAAAAGGGCCTCCCTTCGTGGTCCAGAGACTGACCCACGTGTTGGATTCTTTTGTTCTTTTTCTGGGATAAGCACTTCGGATTAAGCCACACACGTGGGATGGAGAGTAAAAGACACGGGACTTCAAAGCTGGCCAGGTCTGACTCCCGGCAGCCCCACCCACCACTGTGTGATGCAGTGAGCACAAAGACTCCAAAGCCAGATCTCAAGCCTCCCTGGTAGAAATGGTGAAAGCATTGTGTGTTAAAAAGCCCTCCTCACCTGGTGGGTGCTCAATAAAGATTAGCTCCCATCCCATCTTTTTATGTGACCAAACTATACCTGGGAGGTTCCTGTATGTGGGAACCTGTAGAGTTTAACTAGCATTTCATCCCTGGCCCCAGATTGGTGCACAAGCACCTAGGGTTCTATAATGACTACCAATAGAGCAGCCACATCAAGCCCAGATTTGGGTTGTTTTGCCTGTGAGCATGAGGAATGACAACAGTCCCCCACTCACGAAACCATGAGAGAAGCCAATGAGATAATGCATATGTGTACGGTTCTATCATCTAAGGGGAGTCCCTGGGTGGGCAGATGGTTACTTTGCTCAAGTGCTAACTGGGAGGTTGGAAGGTCAAGTCCATATGAGAAAGGCTGGGCAATCGACTTCTGAAAAACTGAGCCGTTGTAAACCTTCTGGAGCACAGTTCTGGGCTGACACTCATGGGTCACCATGAGCCCAAATCAACTCTCCGGCAACTGCTTTGTTGTTTTGTTTTTATCACCCGAGTGTGCATAGAGTGCCTGGGGCCCACTATGCATCACAACCTCACCACACAACTGTTGTTAAGTGCTGTTGAGTCAATTCCGACCCATAGCGACCCTGTATAGGGTTTCCAAAGAGCAGCTGGTGAGCTTGAACTACCAACCTTGTAGTTCAAACAAGTTTGCAGTCTGATGCATTAGCCCACAGTGCCACATCAGGACACACCTGGAAGACAGGTAATGCCCCATCCACAGTTTATAGCCTGGGGTCACATAGTGGGGAGCAGGCAGTCTGGGAACTGAGAAAATGCAGTCCCCTTGTAAGCCTGGTTCTGATCCCATCCACATCGTCTCTTGATGGAGTATCACCGCTTGTTTGCATTTAGGGCAACTGCTATTGTTGCAGACATGTTTGTGCCCAGTTAAAATGAGTGGTCCTGTAGTCCTTACCATTGGCCGGCCCCTTTAGGACAGGGAGTCAGTGTGGGAGCCTGCCTATGGTGCCCCTGTTCCATATTGGAGCTGTAGCACTGCTGTTACAATATAGGGAGAGCAAGTGCCTGGTGGGTGACATTTGGACTGCATCCCCACTGTCATTCATCCCAGGACACCAGTGGAGGGAGTGAGTACAAAGAGCTAGAAAACACAAACTGCCATGGAGGGAGTTGTGGAGAGTCTGAGAACTCACATTTGAAGAGGTTTTATCTGCACCAAGCTTGGGATCTCAGGGAATACTCAAAATAACCCCACAAGGTGACATACCCATTTTACAGAGGAGGAAACAGAGACTTCAAGAGGTTAAGGAACCTGACCAAGGGGTAAGGCCCACGGTGAAGGGGCCACTCCTCCTGCCCTGCCAGCTCACCTGCTCTCCTATCATCAGAATTTGGACCCCCCTCATCCCTTTAGGCACCAGCTCCCAGATGGTTTGAAACTCCTCCATCTGCATTACTGGGTGTCCCATCAATCTACCATGCTGACCCTAGAGTCTCTGGTAGGATATGGGGCTTTATAAGTCATCCTCCTGGCCACTGTGTATGGTCCCATATCCACCCCGTGCCTCTACCATCTCTTCAGCTAGCCCCTGTGCCTGGAACTTGTTTATTCACAGGTTCTCCCTTACATTGCCCTGGATGGAGAACTGGCCTGGTCCTCCTGAAACTGTGCCACCTTGTCAGGAAGTCTTCAGGGAGAGCAGCACATTGAGACACAAGGTAAAAAGCCATAACCTGGCCTGGAAGGGTGACTGCCAGACCCCAGGACCCTGATCCTCAGTGACCAAAGGAAGGTAGATGAACATAGGGGCCCAGTGGCCTAAAAGTGAGCAGAGCTGAGTGGGCTAAGCGTTTTGTCGCTATGTGACCTGAGCCTGTGTCCCCTCAGTGTGTCCAGGGGACACATGAAGGGGGTGACCTAATTCTTTTTAATTCTATCTTTCCAGGAAACTAAGCCACCAAACTGTGCTTACTGGATAGGAGGGGGGTGCTGGCAGCACCCTCCATGGCCCATCATTGGTTAAAGGCAGACCTTGTGTGAGTTTGCCATAGTGTACAGCCAACCTTGTCAGCATGAAGCCTCCATGGAGCTTTCATCCCCAGACACTCTGCCAGGGTGGACACTACTTGCCTGCTGCTGTCAGGTTTCCTAGTGGCCAGAGCATCTAACCAGCTCGACGCATTGCTGATGGAGCATTGCTCTGGTACATATCACACCTTCCCCGGGGAACATTGGACAGGAACGGACCTGGAAACCTTAATTTATTTGTATGGTCCAACAGCAGAGCACAGGTTTAATGCTCTGCTATCAGAAGGTGGGGCCCTTTGAGACTGCCCAGGAAGTATGTCCATGAAACCAGCCCTGTTTGAAGTTCAGACAGCATTTGTTCAGGCAGAGAGAGACTGAGAGCAAGACAGAGTGCACATCCCAGACCTAGGAGGGCTTGATCAGAGATGCAAACACAGGAATGCTCTTGGAACCCTTAGAGGGGGGGCCTAGTTAAACAAGCTGCCATTGAATCAATTCGGACTCATGGTAAACCCATGTGTGTCCATGTAGAACTGTGCTCCAAAGAGTTTTCAGTGGCTGATTTCTCACAAGTACATCACCAGGTCTTTGTTCTGAGGTACCTCCAACCATTCAGTTAGCAACCAACCATGTGAACTGTTTGCGTCACCCAGGAACTCCAAAGCTTCATTATGGATGGTTTTTGCCTGCTGGTGGGTAGGCAGAAGCCAAGCATGGGTCAGGAGAGAGACTTAAGGCCTTGAAAATTACTGGATGGTGAACCACAAGGTCAGCAGTTCAAACCCACCAGCTGCTCCTTGAAAACCCTAGACAGGGTTTGCTATGAGTTGGAACACCTTAATGACTTAATGGCACTTAACAACAACACTGGGCCTAAGGAGCCCAGGCAATGTAATGGATTACATGTTGGGCTGCTAACCAAAAGATCACCTCCAAGGGAGAAAGATGAGGCTTTCTGCTCCTTGAAATAGTTATAGCCTCAGAAACCCTATACAGGGTCACCCTGAGTCAGAGCTGACTCCACGGCACATCACCACCACCAGCACTGAGCCAATTTGACCTGATGAGCAGAGACAAGGCCACTGATAGACTATTGTTGCTATCTTCAGCAACTCTAAATCAGCTCCTCCCCACCTCGCTGCACTCTCTCCTTCCCTGGGCTTTTCATAGTTGTCTGTGATTATTGGTCAACCCCACTAGCTCCTTGAGAACTGGATGTGTGCTGCACTGCTTTTCAGACCCTTCTTCAGTGCCTGGCATCAGCATTTACTGAAAACGTGTGGAAGGAAGGATGTTGACCTCACTCCCTAGGATCAGGCTTTATTAGTATTTAATTGCAGTAGCTGAGTCCTTAAACATTAAAATTCCATCTCTAAAATCTGCATCTAGTCCTTCCGTTTCCTGTCCATTTGCTTGGTTTTCCCTCCTGGCTGTTGTCAGTTGCCATGGAGCCTGCTCTGACTCACGGGAGGCCACGTACAACAGGACAAAGCACTGCTGGGCCAGGCCCCACCCTCAGGATCATTGATCTGACTCAGGCCATTCTTGGGGCCACTGGGCATTCGGAGTACCTTCCAAAATAGGGGCTCATCTGCCAGTATTATATCAGACAATGTTCTATTTTAATCCATAGTCTAATTGTGATCCATTGGATGATTTTCAGAAGTAAATCACCAGACCTTTCTTCATAGTCTGCTTTAGTCTGGAAACTACAGAAAACTGCCCATCCTAAGTGGTCTGATGGTATTTGAGATACTGGTAGCATAGCTCCCGACACCACAAGTCACCATGGCATGACAAACTGGAAGATGAGTGGCGAGGCTTTCTCATGGTGGTGGTTTCGGTGTACCGTGGAGTTGGTTCTGACTCATATTAACCCTGCATAGAGTTTCCGAGGCTGCAAATCTTTATGGGAACAGAAAGCTTTATCTTTCTTCTGCAGAACAGCTGGTAGTTTGAACTACTGACCTTGAGATTAGCAGCCCAAGGGAGCCCTACTTCACAGAATAGTGACTACTAAGTGATGAAGGAACAGGTGAGACTTTCCGCTTTACAGAACAGACTTCATCATCTTAGGAGATTTACGTCAGCCACACAGGTGTTCTTGCAATGAGAACTGCACCAGGGACAAGATCTGGAGAGGGCAAGGGGCAAGTGGATGGGCTAACAGCGTCAAAGAAATCATAGGAGATAAACTTTCATGCCCAAAGCAGCCCCACAAACCTGTGGCCTTCTTCTAGCTCTGACTGCTAGAAGACAACTCCAGGGGCATTATCAGCTTAGAAGGGCTACACGTACCTCAGAGAAGAGAAGACAGAGCGAGCTGTGTGCTGAAACAGGGTCTACACACCATCCAGCACTTGGCTAAAGTGTAACATTTCTCTGATCAGGTTTTCAAAGTTACAGTGCAGAGCAAACATTTAAATTCCTGATGGTTCCTCCCCAACCCCACCCCAATTTTCCTCCAGATGTTTGGTGTAGATACCACAGTAAATAAATCTGTTCGAAAGTCCAATCGATTAGGCAAGAGAACATGGAAGGTGCGCCATTTTGCCAAAGCCATGACCAGAGGTTTTTCTTGCACTTTCATGGTAGAGGGGAGGAATGGGGTACAGGGGGTGGGAAAGAGGCTGAGGGAGCTCTGTGGAAGGTTCTAGAACAGTGAGATGCTTGAGGCAACTTAGTGTAGTGACGAATGCACCAATGAGGCCAACACCTGTCACCAGAGCTGTCAGAATTCAGACTGTAGGAATACAGAAAAGTGCTGTGAGGGGCAGTGTGTACGTGCACGTGGGGATGTGCAGAAAGGCCAGGCAAGTCCCTCATGACAGGATGCTGGGCTGGAGCAGGGTGTGAGGCTGCATCTCTGGAATCCACTTGTCTATCCCTGATGCCAGATGTCTGCTCATGGGATCTGTGCTGCCATGCTCTGGGCTATGGAAACTGACAAGTGGGAGTGCATCACTGTCCCAGTGCAGAACAGAAATCAACTTATACCCCTGGGGCCAAAATAATTTGCATGGTGAGATATTACCTGGCAGAGCGGTGGAAGGAATTGGTGGTTACAGCTCTGATCAAACACTCTTCAGGGGAGACCAAGAGGAATAGGCTGGAGATTAGTGAAACAACAGCAGCAGTGTGAGAGGTTAGGATGCTTCTCTCTGCTCAAAGCACATAACAGCTGGGGGACAAGGCTCCCTTTCTAAGGTCCAGCATGGCTGTGGAGGCAGGAGCTACTAAAAATGACGGACGGCTGTGAAGGATGCACTCAAAGGTCAGTTCGACAGGGGAATGTGTCCTGCTGTCCAACTGTTTCCTGGGGTCACTTATGGGCTTTGATATCCCAGAGGTAGAGTTATTTGGGTTACCACCTTTGAGACAAGGAGCTGGGAAGTGTGTTGGCTCATTTATGACTGATAGAGCCCCAAGATAAGGTGCCCCCAGATCCGGTCATTTCCTCATACACCCCAAACATAAATGTGTCAAACGCCTATAAGGCAAACCTTGCCTGCAGGCCGCAGCTGAGCAACAGGAGGGAATACTGACGGGACAAGCTTGGGCTTTGTGGAGATCAGCCCATCTGCCAGGAGGAACTGCTGTCTTGCAAATGGGGAAACTGAGACCCTGAGAAACTGAGAAAATATACAAGGGAGTACATTTTACTTAAAGAGCCACCATGGTGTGGGGAGGCGGGAGTTCTGGTGTGGCGAGTAGGATAATTACTGGACTGCAAGGCTGACGGCACTTAACAACAATAACAACACATGGTATGGGGATGCAGTGGTGGTTCTGTGAGACAATTCTTGCCTTCCATGTGTGGCATTTTGATTTACTATCAGTGGAGGCTTGCATGTGGTTGTGATACTGAACGGGTTTCAGCAGAGCTTCCAGACTAAGAGACTAGGAAGAAAGGCCTGGCAATCTTCTTCCCCCAAATCAGCCATTGAAAACTCTGTGGATCAAAAGAGTCTGATCTGAAATCCATCATGGTCATGGCGCAGGACTGGGCAGTGTTTTGTTCTGTTGTGCCTGAGGTTACCATGAGCTAGAGACTGACTTGATGGCAGGTAGCAATAAGACCAATATGTTATGGGTCTAAATATATGGGCCTTGAGCTCTGAAAACAAGCCCAAAGCTCCCCACGTCCTTCTGTGAAATGTGGTGGTAATAGCATCTTCTTTAGGCTTTGCTGTGAGGGTTAAACAAGGATCCATGTGTAATAAGTGTTTTTTCTGAGAAATTAACTACTATCTTGGCCTTTTTGCTGTTAAAGAATTGCTCTCAGACTAGGAATCTGAGTCCCAAGCTCTGGCCTCTCTCACCCTAGGAGTCTGAGGTCTTTTGGAGTTTGTGACCCTTGAATTCAACTATAGAGTCCCAAAAACAGCAGGGATGAGGTTTTTGTGAGAAAGGTGGTGTGACCCAGCTCCAGGTGGCTGATGAAGAAAGAGGAGAGGGACAAACACAGGGTGGAGTATAAGACCTGGTTTTGCAAAAGCATAAATACTAAAGTGGTCTGCCCTGTTCTGGATATGGCTGCCCTGGAGCTGGGGCATTCTGGATCCAAGCCTGGAGGTCCCATAGCTTGGGTGAGGCTCCCCTGGCTGGCTAGTGTGGAGGAATTGTGGCCACCAGCAGGAGATAACCGAGGCATGGTTTCCCCATCACAGTAGAGCTTCATGTTGTGGCTGCCGTGAAGCTCTCTAGATGATGAACTCATGTACCAGTCGCTATTCTGGGAAGTAGGGCTCTCTTTGTCCTACCCATGGGAAAGCTCCACCACTCATCAGTTTGTCCTGTCATGATGGCTTTTGTGATGCTGGAAGCTATGCTACCAGTATCTCAAATACCAGCAGGTCCCTTAGGGTACACAGGTTTCTGCAGAGCTTCCAGATCTTTACTTTCACCAATGAAAGCTTGTTTCTTATGTTTGCATGTTATTTTCACCAACACAAACCCATTTCTGAAATTGACTCTGCTCATTGGCAAAGTGTGGGGTGTGGATGGACACAACAGAAGCACTTATACAAGTCACTCTGGAGTAGAAGCCTTGCTGATTACACTGTTGGGTGCGTCCTGGGCTAGGACTTGTGATTAGCGACTATGTTGCTGAACCAAAGTGGCACACCTCAGTGTTACAGCAGAGCAGACCCCTGAAAGGTTGGAGCAGAATCAGGCCTAGATCTCAGGTGTCTGAATTGGTCCTTGATTAAAATAAAAAACAAATGCTATTATTAATTTGCTTCTGACATCGTAAGTGTTGCTCCCAATTACATTCTGAGCTTCTTGAGAACAGGGCCAGACTTTATCAAGCTTTCTATCCTCAGCCACATCATCTAAATCCATTGCATTGGCTCGGCTCTTTCTTTAAATATTTATCATGTGGATTTTGGAGTGTAGAAAATTGGTGTGAAAACTTCTTTTGGGGGAAAAGAGTGCCTGTGGTCAGATGAAAGGATCTGGGTTCTGTGCAGGGAAGTCAGGAGTCACGGCTTTGTGTATTTGAGTATGGAAGTTGTTTACACAAAGCCACAGTTAATAAGGGATACTTAACTGACTGAGCAAGTACTCAAGGGTACTGGGTACACACATCCAGTACAGGTGCATGCAGCTGACACATACATACACCCAGGTAGGTGTCCAGGGTCACATATTGGGTGTACACATCCAAGTGCAAACATCCAGGTACACACACATAACACATGCATTGAGGTACCCACCCAGAGTACACATACTTGTACATATATCTGGGTAAATATACTGGGTACACACACTATTTGCACTTACCCAGGTTCACACAAATGCCATATACACCCACGGATGCATACAGGGTAAACATCCTGATTAACAAACCAGGTACACGCATTCAAGGTTTATACACACGACACATACAAACAGGTACACATCCAGGGTATCTATACTGGGCACACACATCCAGGTGCATGGACCCAGATGCACACACATGACACACACACCCAAGTGTACATACTGATTACACACATACTGATTACAAACATATAGGTAGACATACTAAGTGGACTCATCCTTGTGCACACACCTAGGGACATATACATGACACATACACCCAGATATGCATCCAGGGTACAAATTACTGGGTACATACATCAGGTACACCCACCCAGATACACACATATGATACATACACCCAAGTACACATCCAGGGCATACACACTGAATACACACATCTGAGTACACAAACCAGGTATACACACATGACATAGACAACCAGGTGCACATATAGGGGTATGCACACTGAGTACACATACACCCAGGAAATGCACATGACCATTTTCCTCCTTGGCCATCCTAAGAACAGGAACTATGAGGCATCTACCACAAGCGAGACACTGTCCTCCATGTCTCCATCTCCAAGCCACCTGAACAAGACATTACTCATCTTAGTTTCCAGAAGCGGAAGCCAAGGCTAAGAGTGACTGAGTCACTTGTTCAAAATCACAAAGCAGGAAGGGTGGAGAATTCCTCCAATATGATGTCTCTGATTACCCCAAGCCAAGGTGTCTGATTCTGAGTTGCTCTAGAGGTATCTGGAGCACAAGAGAGATGCAAGGCAGGGCAGCTCTAGCTCTTTATTGAGAACAAGGGTACAGGAAGCAAGAAGCTTTCAAACAATAGAACTCGCTATCTGCTCAGAGCCATCTTTGCTAGGAAGAGCTCCATGGGGATTATTGTCCCCTAGAGACAGGAGAGGCCCTTTGATAGCTAAAGCAGCTAAGATAAAACCTTGTTCTTGTTATTGTTAAGTGCTGTCCAGTTGATTCCGACCCATAGCAACCCTGTATAGGGTTTCCGAGGAGCAGCTGGTAAGTTAGCTGATTATAAATCACATTAGACAATTACATTCTTAGCTCCTGGGAGCAATGCTTGTTGGGTTTGCTCTTTTCCTTCTTGTTGCAAGATAATAACCTGATAAGGATATTTTGGCAGTCTGCATAAAACAACAACAACAACAACAATAAAAAACACACCCATATATTGGATTGAGTTTATTATACGAGGGGGCTTCAAAAAGTTAGTGCAAAAATGCCATTATTTTTTAATTCCATTTTCCATAAACTTTTTGAAGTCTCCTTATGTTTGGCTCCTTAAAAATACTTTTCAGTTGAGATCAAAACAAAAACAAAACCAACCTTTCTTGTCTATAGCCTCCTTCAACCCAGATTATTCATTCCAAGTATAAGACCAGTTTTAGAGAAAACGATTAGGGTTTGTTTGTGGCTGTTTTTTGTTGTTGTTATTATCTTTTAATATCCATCCATGTCGTGAGGGGAAAAAGGAAGCCACTACTGAAGAATTTTATGCTGACGTTAACAATCCCTGGCCCTGAAAAGCCTGCATTGCACAGAACTTGCAGGGATGCAGGGATAGATCTCCTTGCTTGCTGACCCCAACCCTGCTTCCTCCTACCCATGTGACCATGGAAGGGTTTACTCAACCTTCTGAGAGTAGGCTTTCTCTTCTGTAGAATAGGAAAATTGAGTCCTTGGGAAATTAACAGGGGTACCATGCAAAAACCACCTAGAAGAATGCATCTGCTTAGGAAATGTGAAATCATTGGCCATTGACACCTTTTGGCTATGTGGAATCTGCTGTCCCCAGCTACCAGGGCAAGATTAACATGGATTAACTTTGTTTTAGTTATCTAGTGTTGCTGTAACAGAAAGACCACCATTTAGGAGATTAGAGGTCTAAAGTCAGATGCCAGGTCTAAGCAAGATTCTCTCTCTATGTGTGTCAGCTCAGGAGGGAAATTCTTGTCTCTTCAACACCTGTGGGCCCAGTTCTTCCTTGAAGATCTCCGTGTGTCTTAGCATCAGTCTTGCCCTGGGTCTAGGAGGTTCTCAGCACTGATGCCTGGATCTAAATAACAGCTCTGCTCCGGGCTGTTTTTTCTTGGAGGCAGTCCGCTCTAGTTTTTATTGTGAATTGAGTGATAGTTTACATGGTAGACATTTTTTCTAGAGCACACCTAAATTCATTTTCTCTTAGCGACTGGATGCTGGGAGAGCAAACCGAAAAAGCAACAACTTGCATTCTAGCACTAAATAGTAGTGCTTATACTTGCAGCCATAATGTTAGAAGTCACTGGTCCCAAGACCAAGTTAGCATCAGTGTGTAATGCTGGGCTTGGAGGCCAGTTGTGGGTCAGAGGGAGGCTGGGGAGGAAACATTTTTATTGCGAACCCAACCTGCTGGCTCACAGGCTCTCTTCTTTCCCGACTGGTCTTCCTGGGGGAAGAGCCATCCCTCTCATGGGCAAGTGTCTTGGCTCTTGTGGGAGTTCGTTGAAGGTTGTTGTGTTAGCTACCACCAAGTTGGCCTCCCATTCACGTTGACCCCATGCACAATGAAATGGAGTACTACCCAGTAATTTGACTGTCCATGGTACCATTGTGATCCACAAAACTTTCAGAAGTTGATCACCAGGTCCCTTTTCCTAATCTGTCTTAGTCTGGAACCTCCACTGAACCCTGTTGCGCATCATAGCAACACACCAATCTCCACGGACAGATGACTGGTGGCTACAAAGAAGGGGCATTGGCTGGGACTCAAACCCAGGTCTCCTGTACAGAGAGTAAGAATTCTACCATTGTGCCTTCAATGGCCTTTGCAGCTATCTTTGATTAAGTCTGATGACTGATTTAACTTCTAAGTGTTACTATCCAGACCTGTTGTACAGGTGAGGAAACTGAGGCACAGAATGGTTAACTAATTAGCCCAAGGAGTCCTGGGGTGGCACTGTGGATTAAGACATCAGACTGCAAAGTCATTAGAACTGCAAGGTTGGTGGTTCAAGCTCACCAGCTGCTCCTCAGAAACTTTATACAGGATCGCTATGGGTCAGAACCGACTCGATGGCACTTAACAACAACAAGCTGAACCAGCATTTGAACCCAGGCAGTCTGGTCCCAGGAATCTAGCTCCTGTCCTGGGTTTGCAAAAACAAATGGTGAGCACACAAGCTATGGTAACGAAGGCAAGGAATGTGAAAGCAATCCCCGGATACAGCATCCTTTCCGCACACCCACCACTACAAGCTCCGCAGTATATCAGAAGGCTGAGAGCAGCTGGAGAACAGAGCTTGGCAGTTGGTTGAAAATTTAGTTTTTGTTCCTCTCTTTTATCCTTCAGGTTAATAAAGCAAGCGAAGGATACAATTACTTCTACAAATGTTACCTAGGAGCCCTAGCCGTATACTGGGTTACAGCCACAAGGTCAGCAGTTTGAATCCATCAGCTGCTCCACAGCAGAAAGATGTGGCTTTCTACTCCCGTGAAGATTTACAGCCTCGGAAACCCTACACAGGGTCACTATGAGTTGGAACGGACTTGCAGGCACGCTCCCACACATGCTAACACAAACACTCATAGACATACATCTTTTAGATACCCCTGCTGAAGCTGATGGGTGACTTTTCCAACAGGGTCACTTTCTGACCATGTCACATACTCAACCCTCTCCCTTGGCTTGCAGTGGCTCCCTTTTAGTCATTTTAATATCCTGGGCTATTTATCCTTCTTCCTAATCAGCCCCGACCCTGTAGTGCAAACTATCACTTAAAGATGCATATACAAGGGAACCCTCTGCTTAGGGGCTCATAAATGGCTCAGGACAGCCCCATAACAATGTCTAAAGCTTCAGGCAGGGACTGTGGAGGAAGATGGAAGCATCCCAGGCCATTGTAAGGCTCAAGAAACGCCTTTTGGCAAAGGTCAAACAGCGCACACCTGAGAACTGGGGAAAAGGTCAAGAGATGCTGAGGACAAACTTTGGCAGAGTTACAGCCAGAGCCCCAGCCCTGAAACGATGGCTGATTCCCTGGTCTCTCTGCCTCCTCAACGTCCAGCATCCAGCAAAGGCCTTCCCACGTTTCTATTCAGTAAAGTCCTACTTTTTTTTACTCTTAATAATAGCAGGAAATAAATCTGGCCACATAATGTGAGAAAGGTCCCATGCCAGGAAATCCTGTTGGTTAGTGTCCCTTGGGAATGCTAACTTTCCCACTCTGACCCCACCTAGGTCATCCTAAAATGTGCACAATTGACTTCCACAAGCAAAAATGGGCCAGAAATGCTGGGACCACAGCCAAAATATGACCTTCACTGTCTGGTAATGAACAAGTTGCCTCAAGTCAGGTCCCACAGGGGAGTAGGAGGCAAAAGGGGAGCCACCCAGAAACCCCTCCCATGGCTTCTACAGGATGTCCTGTGGGTGGTACTACACAGAGCTTCCCAAGCCCAAGGCTCTCAGACACACCTGTGCTGGGAGGGGTACCTGGGACCTCATCCCCTCTCATCTTCAGTTTTCTTGCTCAGGAAATGAAGTGAAGATAATATCAACATCTATGGATTCAATACTTGAATACTAAACAGTTAATGAGCTGAGATGCCAAATGAAAGGTTTGAGGTTCAAGTCCACCCAGAAAGGCCTGATGATCTACTTCTGAAAGATCGGCCATTGGAAACCTATGGAGCAGACTTCTGGCAAGATGGCAGACTAGGCAAACACACTTCAGAGACCTTCTACAACAAAAATATGAGCAAAGAACTAAAGCAGACACAGATGAAAATTCTGGCACCCTGAACCTCAGAAGAAAGGTTAGTGAGGTGGATAGAGTGCATTCTTGGAGGAAAGGCCAAGCAGGAACAGCAAAAGAGGGAGACTAACTAGTGAACAGCTGGCCAGACGCAGTTCCGCCATCTTGTGAGCAGAGAGAGTGCTGGCAGAGGAGATTCATGCGGCAACACAAAAGGTACAAATTTTTCTTTTCCCCCACTCTCCACTGGTGACCAGAAGTGTGGCCAGCTCCCACCCTTATCTATCCCCAGAGCAGATTCTGCTCTCTGTGAAATCAGAGCTGTGTGGTTGGAAGCTATGCCAGTGTGAGGTGGGGCCAACTGTGCCACTTTGGTGTGCTGCTTTGGTGCATGGGTTCAAATGGGCTCTGCTCTAGACCTACAAAGCCCACAGACCCATCAGGCCAGCATTTAACCAGTCACCCTGCCCACAGCTTTCCTGTGGTCCTAACAGACACTGAAACCAACTCCATCAAGGACCCGCAGGAACTACTTCTGGACTGAGTGTCCTGAACACAGATAACACCAAGGCCTATAGAAACTCCATCTAAGGCCAGGAACCCTGTTGTTGCATCTCTTCTACAACTACCTCATGAGTTCATTGAATTGCAGGAGCCACCCAGAGATTTCGACCCTCTAGTTTCAATATCTGCACTATTTGTTTTTAAAAATACAACCCCACAATGCCCCAGAGACAACAGGCATTTTGAACTCACACAAAGAAACAAAAGAGAATGGTTCAAATAAATGACCAAGATGCAGAACCAGAAAAATAATTCTGAGAAAGAAAAGATAATGGAACTAACTGAAAAAGAATTCAAAAGAATGATAATTAGGTACCTTCAAAGGACTGATAGAAAGATCCAGGAAAGCAAGGATAACACAGTAAAAACTTTACAAGAATTCAGAAAAACACTACAAGAACATACAGACAAAATCATGCAAATTTTAAAACAATGCAAAACCTGCAATCAGAAATCCAGAAGCTTAATACTAAGATCTCAGAAATGGACAGTACATTGAAAGGGCAAAGGAGTAGATGCGAAGCAATGGAAGCCCGAATTAGTGAGCTTGAAAAGAAATCTCTCAGTATTAGTATGCTAATATAATCAGTAAAAAGAATGAAAATATTCAAAGAAAGCCTAAGAGTTATGTGGGACCCCATGAAAAGGAACAACTTAGGTGTGATTGGAATTCCAGAACAGGAAGACACAAGCACAGAGAAAATTATTGAAGAGTTCTTGGAAGAAAACTTCCCTAACATCATGAAAGCCAAGAAGATAAGCATACAAGAAGCTGAACAAATTCCAAACAAGATAGATCCTAAAATCACAGACAGATCATAATCAAGCTTTCCAAACTCAAACACAAGAATCCTGAGAACAACTAGGGGATAATGAAAAGTTACCTGCAAAGGAGAACCAATAAGATTAAGCTCTGATTTCTCGGCAGAAACCATGCAGGCAAGAAATTAAAGGAATTTGTAATGACCATGAATAGAAACCATGCTAAAGGGTATTCTTTGGATTGAGAGTCAATAACAGCAGATAACAACCTGAGATTACCGTATATGACACCACCAGTCAGAACTCAATCTAGATATTGAAGTAGTTAAAATAAAACAAGCCTTGTTGTTGTTGTTGTTGTTGTTGTTGTTGTTAGGTGGCATCAAGTCGGTACTCACCCATAGAGACCTTATGTACAGCAGACCAAAACACTGCCTGATCCTAGGCCAACCTCACTACTTTGGCCACGCTTGAGTTCATCAATGCGGCCACTTGGCCAATCCATCTCACTGGGTATCTTCCTCTTTTTCTCTGACCCTCAACCTTACCAAACATGATATACTTCTCCAGCAACTGATCCCTCCTGACAATATGTCCAAAGTATGAGAGACCAAGTTTGACTGTCTTGGCTTCCAAGGAGCACTCTGGCTGCATTTCTTCCAAAATGGATCTATTGGTTCTTTTGGCAGCCCGTGGTACTTTCAATATTCTACTCCAACACCACAATTCAAATGCATCAATTCTTCTACAGTCTTCCTTATTCACTGTCCAGCTTTCGCATGTATATGAGGTTATTGAAAATACCAAGGCTTGGGTCAGACACGCCTCAGTCCTCAAGCTGACACCTTTGCTCTTCAACATTTTAAAAAGGTCTTGTCCAGCAGATTTGCTGAATGCAATACGTCATTTGATTTCTTGACTGCTGCTTTCATGAGTGTTGATAGTTGATCCAAGAAGAATGAAGTCCTTGACAACTTCAATCTTTTCTCCATTGATAAGAATGTTGTTTATTGGTCCAATGGTGAGGATTTTTGTTTTCTTTGCATTGAGATGCAATCCATATTGAAGGTTGTAGTCTTTGATCTTCATCAGTAAATATTTTAAGTCCTCTTCACTTTCAGCAAACAAAGTTGTATCATCTGCATAGCTCAGGTTGTTAATGAGTCTTCCTCCAATCCTGTTGCCACATTTTTCTTCATGTAACCCAGCTTCTCAGATTATTTGCTCAGCATACAGGTTGAATACGTATGGTGAAAGAATACAACCTTGTCGCACACCTTTTTTAATTTTAAACCATTCAGTGGTCCCATGTTCTGTTGAAACAAGTGCCTCTTGGTTATGTACAGGTTCCTCATGAGCACAGTTAAATGTTCAGGAATACTCGTACTATGAAAGGGGTGGTAGAAAGGGAAAATTATTCATTGAATAGAGGGTAGACACACATTAACATGGGTGAAAGGGCAGGCAATATACAAGAGGGAGGTTAGCAGAGGAAAGACAAAAGTATCAGGAGACTCAGTAGTATAGGTATAGGGAGGAATGCATTAGTTAAAGCGAATAGAGGTAAATGCTGTTAACGGTTGGTACATGGAGGGGATTGGAACCATGTAATGAAGGAAAATATATTGTTATGTTTCCCTTGGTTCCTCTTTCTCTCAGGAGTCTAAGGAATGAGTCTTACTGAGTCTCAGTTATACATGTACAAAAAGCCTTCACTCAGATGCACTTTACTGCAAGCCATAGTACATTTCAAAGAGAGAAATGGGTCTGTCTCCACGAGTCGAGAAGACCCTGTGGATTGAGGTACATAGATTAAGTACAGCTTTCTCTTCCTTATTCCAGTTGCACTCCCCCAGGGGTAGGTCTGATGCCGCCCCTCACTGATTACATCTTTAATAAAGTGGAGGAATATTTATTTGATTTTTAGTGAAGGGGTGAAGGCTTCTTGGAAATGGAGTGCTATCCCCTTCTGTTTCATTTGTGGTTGTCTGCTCTTGGTGCTACTTCTATGACCTGACTTAGCTTGGTAGCTAGGCCTTTAAGGTTCTTTCACTAGATTCTTTCCTTTGCAGCTGATTACTTTTCTCAAAGTTGGGGTGATTTTTCTCTACCAGGTCTCCAGGCTTTATCTCTTGGGCCAAAGGAGAAGAAGGGCTCAGGAGATCCCCAGTCTGTCCCTATCAGTGTTACTGTTTTTTTTTTTTTTTTTGTATTAGAAATGTCTCCCCATTTCTGGGGTCTGTATGTAGAGAGGGAGGACCTAAGATTAAGGGGCAGACATGAAGCCAGTTTAGGAGTGGCCCAGGGGTCCTAATCTGGCCTTAACAATATGATTTGTTGAATGTAAAACTGATATCCTGCTCTGTAAACCTTCATTTAATTCACAATAAAAATTTTTTTTAAATGAAGAAAACCTATGGAGTATACTAATCTGATGTATCTGGGGTCTCCATGAGTAGAATTGACTCGTGGCAATCAGTATAGGTGCTAGAAAAGACTGCAAAGTGGACTTTGCTCTCTTGTGTGGTGATGGAGATAGAGAAATAGGGAGCAGGCCTCTTTCAGACCCATTGGGTACCAGTGAGCGAGGGTGCAAACCCTCTGTGACGTCTGTAGTGAAGGGCACCTCAGTTCTGTTCTCACACACTTGATGATTCATTTGCTGGTTTATTCTTTCATTCAATGATCTTATTTTATAACTGGTGAGTTCCTTTCCACACATAATTCCCTCAGTTCTTTCAGCATTATCTATTCATTCAATTATTCATTCATTAACAGTTAGTAGCAGAATATCCTCAATGTGCCAAGCATGGGCAAACAAAAAAACAAAACCAAAGCCTGCTGCCATCCAGTCAATTCTAACTCATGATGGTGATGGTGGTGTTGGTGATGGTTATGTGCCGTGGTTCCGTGGTTCCAACTCATAGTGACCCTGTACAGGGTTTCCAAGGCTGTAAATCTTTACAAGAGCAGAATGCTTCATCTTTCTCCTGTGGAACAGCTGGTAGTTTTGAACTGATGACCCTGAGGTTAGCAGCCTGATTCGTAACCACTACACTACCAGAGCATGGTAGCCTTGTAGAACTGCCCTGTTGGATTCCCAAGCCTGTCATCTTATGGAAGCTCCCTCTGAAGAGCTGGGAGGTTCAAACCACTGACCTTTTGGTTTTCAGCCAGGCACTTAGCCACTACCTAATCTGGAGTCCTGGTATGGCGCTGTGGACTAATACATAAGACAGCAAAGTAGTTTGAACTGCAAGGTCAGCGGCTTAAGCTCACCAGCTCCTTGGAAACCCTATACAGGGTTGCTATGGGTCGGGATCGACTTGACATCACTTAACAACAACAATCAGAACGGGGGTAAATACTGGAAATACAGACCTACTCCCGCCCTTCAGTCTGCCAGTCATATACTTAATTAGTTCATTACAGTAACCATGAGTGTTTTGAGGTGGAAATGCTGTGGCCTCTCATCTGGGAGCTGTAAGGGGACCCTCACTTCACTTTGCTATTCAGCCGTCTCATTTCAGTCATTTTGCTTCCCTCCTGGCCCATCTCTGGAGTGGTTTTGCAGCCCTTCTCCTTGAAAGCAGGTATCTGCCTCACAGAGCATCATCTCGACCTTCCAAGCCCTCAGCAGCTGGTTCTGATGCAGTATCAGGTTCAGAAGCTCTGCTACAGGATGCCAGTTGTCTCTTCTCTCACAGTTCCCTATAATACCCACTTCCACCCTCCATTCACTACTGTGTGGTAGCTACCAGGATGATTATAAGAAACCACGCCCCCATGCCTTACCCATGAATTACACACAACCATGTGGGAGGGCAGAGTGGTAGAAGTACAGTTTATCATGATGGAAGTTTGAACAGGGTGCTGGAGGAGGTGCCAGGAGGATGTCTGACCAAGATAGGAGGTCAGATGTGATGCTTGAACTGAGTCTGAAAGAACCAGAGGCAAAGAGATCAGAGGATGCTGGGGAGAGAGAGAGGTCATTCCAGGACTGGCAGGTCATTTCCATGGGTCTGGAGAAGAGGCTGTAAGGAGAACTTATATCATCTGGAGGAGGTGATATATGAATGAAAACACTGAAGGACCAATAGCAGTTGACCAGGTGGGACCAGGGGAGGGAACTGTATTGGTTAACAGTGGTAGTTGTGTGCTATGGAGTGGTTTCTGACTCAGAGTGACCCTGTATAGGGTTTCTAAGACTGTAACTCCTTATGGGAGTAGAAAGCCCCATCTTTCTCCTACAGAGTGGCTGGTGGATTGAACAGCTGACCTTGCGGTTAACAGCCCCACGTGTAACCCACTACGCCACTAAGGCTGCATAATAAATCATCTCAAAAAGTAATGACTATGAAGAATGATCATTTAATTTCTTTCATGTTTTTTGTGGGTCGGGAACTGGAGAGGGGCGTGGCTACCTAAGGTTGTAGCTCAAGATCTTACCTGAGGGTACTGTCAGATGTTGGCTAGACTTACCTGGGTCTGGAGGAGCTGCTTCCAAGATAATGTGCTTGGCAATTTGGTGTCGATTGTTGGAGGGAGGTTGTTGGTGCCTCTCGGCAGAGCTACTCTAGTGTCCCCACTGAATGGCAGCTGGCTTCCATCATAGCAAGTGACTCGAGACCAAAGCGGAAAGCGAAATCCTTTTTGTGCATAGCTTCATAAGTTGCACAGTCCTGCATTATGCAATTTGTTACCTAGGCCAGCCCTGTTTCACTGACAGGGGACCAGGGATAGGGATAGGGTGGGAACAGTGAGACTCGGGTACAATATTTAAGGGAATATAAAAATTCAGTAAGGAAAGTAAGTCATATTTTAACATATTTTAAAATCAAAATTAATTTTAAAAATTCATGGTGAGCAAAATATTTGAAATTTGAATAAAGACAGGGTCTAGCAGAACTGAGGTCAGAGTGAGATGAGATTCCAGGAGGTAAAGAGTGTGTGAGCTACCTCAGAGACTGGCTGCTCCTAAAACTCAGCCCTAGACACACAGAACGTACCCCAAGCTTCTAGCTCAGGAGCCTGTGAGCCTTAAGTGGACAGTCCCTAGACTTAAGGGTAAGGTGCAAGCTCAGGAAACTGAGTTTTCCTTGGAGAGTCCTTGGACCAAGAGAGAAAATCTGTCCCAAGGCAGATATAAATGGCAACCTAATTTCCAGGGAATTAGGGTTGGGGTGTAGGATTATTTTAATGGTGGGTTTGCTACATCATTAGAATTGGAAGGAAGACAAATATTTTAAAATTCACATTTCATGCATCTGCTGTTTAAAGCAATAACAGGAAGCATAAAATGCTTTTGAATAAAAGTGGGAAAAAAAAACACAAAAAACAATAAAGCATCTATTCCATTCTATGTTCCGATCTTTTAGGGAGAGTAGCAGGCGTGTGTGTGACTTAAGGGTAAGAATCATTGGGAGACTGAGGCAGACTGCCCATTGTGGAGAGAAATAGGCAAGAGGAGGGAGACAGTGCCCACCAGAGCCTTCTGGGAGTCTGACACTACAGACTTTCAAAGCCATGTTGCTGTTTTGGCAACACAATGGTTTGATGAGGAGCTTCCGTTTTGCTACTGTGTCCTGTCCTTGGGTGGATGGCATAGTAAGAAAGGGATTTGGCCTGAATATAAGGGAATCCTCACTCCAGCTCTATTTGGATACTAAAACCTAGAAAATGTTGACATGGTAGCAAGTTGGAATTCAACAAAGGAGTTTCAAAGTCAGGGGCATTCCAAGCCTTCACTGGTAATTACCTGGAACACAGTGAGCACCTTCACTAAATAGCTGTGCCTACCTCGAGTGCAGAAATAAGGGGCAGACAGACATTTTACAGATTTGCTAGTCCATATCTAACAAAAATATTGTACTTGGAGAGTGGAAAAACTAAGACCAAGTAAGAAAAGATAAGGAGACTAGGGTCCCAGTGCCCCCATTCCCCATGCCCACTGAATGGATTCCTCCATGTCACTGAATAGCATCAACTTCCACCCTGCTGCACGGGAGCTGCTGGGCACCTTGTCTTCCCACACCCTGCATGGTTGCCTCTAGCTGTCTCTCAAGTTCACCACCCTGCCTCTAATCCAGTTATGAACTGGGGTGATTTTGTCTGGTGGTATAGGATAAGCACTCAGCCTCAAGGTCAGTTTGAACCACAAGGTTGGCAGTTCAAACTCACCAACCATTCTTTGGAAACCCTATACAGGGATGACACTTAACAACAACAGAGGAACTTTTGTAATGTCAGGAGACATTTCTGGCTGTCACAGCAGAGTAGGAGAATGCTAGTGGCATCTAGTGGTAGGGGTCAAAGGTGCTGCTAAGCATTCTAAATGCACAAAACAGCCTAGAAAGTCAACAGGGTCAAGAACCTCTACCCTAGTCCAAACCATCATCGTCTTCAATGTCAGCAATTTCAGGAACCACTCAACCAGTCTTCCTGCCTCCATCTTTTACCCTCCAGTCCATTCTAGACTCAAAAGCCAAGGTTATCTGAAAGTGAAAAGCCTAGTTTCTGGAGTCCTGGTGTGGTGCTGTAGGATAAGCATTGGACTGCTAACCATAAAGTCAGTGGTTCAAACCTACCAGCTGCTCCTCAGAAACTATATGAGTCACTATGAGTCAGAACCAACTTGATGACACTTAACAACAGCAACATTTCTATAAAGACCAAGCTCTTTCCCATGGACCAGAAGACCTGCATCATCTGGCCATATACAACCCCTCCTGCTGTATCTCTATGTTCTAGCCTCACTGGCCTCCTCTTCCAGCAACTTGGGGTGGGCACATGCTTCTTTCTCCCCCAGGGTCTTTGCAGAGGCTGTTCCCTCTCCTGTGAACTTTCGTGACTTCCTGACCCGGCCAGTTTGTAATTGTGTATTTATTTGTGTGGTTGTTTGATTGATGTCTTTTCCTCCCATGTAGGTAGGAGCAGTATTTTTTTGTTTATTTATTTACTCTCATATTTTCAGGGTCTAGTTTACTCCTGGAACCTAGTTGTTGTTGTTTTTAAGTGCCACCAAGTCCGTTCTGACTCCCTGTATACGGTTTCTGAAGCTGTGAACCTTTACAGGATCAGAAAGCCTCATCTTTCTCCCATGGGGTGGCTGATGGCTTCGAACCACCGACCTTGTTGTTAGCAGTCCAGTGTTTTTCTTACAGCACCCCAGCACTCTCATAGAACCTAGTAAACTAAAGAAAGATTTGTTGGATGAACGAGTGATTGAATAATCTTACGTCTCTGGACCCTTCGTCCTCCACACACCCTGTGGCACCAAAGTTTCTCTCTGTCCCTCTTCTAACTCTTTGCCTTTCATACTTTTCCTTCTACCTATCTGTTCTCCATTAGGTGAAATCTTCTGCAGCAAATGACTATATCTAAGCATTTATTGTGCTGATTAAATACTGTTCTTTGTTCTGTGAAGTAAATTCAGTTGATTTTCTTATTTGCATATCCTTCAACTGATGCTGCCAGAAATAATTATTTTTTAAAAAATCAAATATAATGAGTTGTCTATACTGGATATGTGCCTGGCACTGCCTGAAGGCAGGCATTGGACCAGGGGTTGAGAGTCAAAAGTAAATGGCCAATAGTTATTCTACCCAACCCCAAAGGAGACGCATACCCTACTTCTGCATAGGACTGGCATCTTCTCAATCCACAGATCTCTTTCACAGAGGCCCTCCCAGGCCACCCTATTAAAGTATCCAAAAGATTTAAAGGCCAGCTCAGGAGGTAGAATGCAGAATTAGGAAGAGTGAGGAAGGGCAACATGAGATCATTAAATGTCTCTATAGGAGTCCTGGTGTGGCACCGTGGGCTAATGCGTCAGACTGCAAAGTCATTTGAACTGCAAGGTCTGTGATTCAAGAACACCAGCTGCTCCTTGGAAACCCTATACAAGGTGCTATGGGTTGGAATCGAACTCGATGGCACTTAATAACAACAACAACATAGGAGCTCTGGTAGCATAGTGGTTACAAATCAGGCTGTTAACCTCAGGGATGGCAGTTAGAAACTACCAGCTGTTTCATGGGAGAAAGATGAGGCTTTCTGCTGCCGTAAAGATTTACAGCCTCAGAAACCCTATACAGGGTTGCTATGAGTCGGAACCGACTCCACGGCACATAACCACCACCACCACCATAGGAATCCCTAAGGAGCTCTGGTAGTATAGTGGGTTACATTTTGGGCTGCTAACTGCAAAGTCAGCAGTTTGAATCCACCAGCCACGCCACAGGAGAAAGCTGAAGCTTTCTATTGGAAACCCAATAGAGTTGCTATGAGTCAGAACTTAACAGCAGCAGCAGCTTAGGAATCCCTGGGTGGTGCAAGTGGTTAAGCATACAACTACTAACTGAAAAATTGGCAGTTCAGATTCACCCAGAGACGCGCCTCAGAATACAGGCCCGGTGGTCTGCATCGGGAAGGTCACAGTTCTGAGAACTCTAGCAGTTAGACCTGCACACATGGTGCACACATGGGATCACCATGAACTGGAATCAACTTCAGGACATAACTAAGGCACTGTTAGTTAGAGAGCTTGTTAGTTGCAGTTGAAATCAGTCTTGCTGTTACATTTTTTGAACTGCAGATCCAGAATTCTTTTCCATTACACAAGGTTGGCTTCTAGGGATGAAAACAGAAATCAGGCCATTGAAAGGAGGCCTTTTCCAGCCACCCCAGAGTAAGAGTGGCTGATGAGAGCTCTGTATAACCTGGTCAACTACGCAAGGTGGGAAAAAGCTGTAGGATCTGCACTGGGTTGACAGTTCAAACCCACCAGCTGTTCCTCGGAAATCTTATACAGGGAAGCTATGAGTCAGAGCCTCTCCAACCACTTGAAAGCAACAGCTGCATGGTTTGAGGCCAAGGCATGAAAAGGGCCCTATGGGTTAAACCACCAATGCATTGGTGATCATTTCCTCCTAGACTAATGGATGTCTAGCCCAGGTGGCCAAGACCAGGGCCCGGGAAAGTGGAGATATAGACCAAGACCACCTGTTGCTTGTTACAAAACCAAGAACAGAGTTCCAGATCTCTGAGCCCTCACTAAGCCCTTGCAGGGGTGTGGACTTGAATCTGCTCACAAAGCCTACACAGACTCAGAACTGCAGTCATGAAGGTGTTTGAGGAGCAATCCTTCTCCAGCGACTGGTCCCTCTTGACAATATGTCTGAAGTATGAGAGACGAAGTTTGGCCATCTTGGCCTCCAAGGAGCACTCTGGCTGCACTTCTTCCAACTCAAATCTTTTGGTTCTTTTGGAAGCTCATGGCACTTTCAATATTCTCCTCCAACACTGTAACTCAAAAGCATCAATTATTGTATGGTCTTCCTTATTCACTGTCCAGCTTTGACATGCATGTGAGGTTATTGAAAATACCATGGCTTGAGTCAGGCGCACCTTAGTCTTCAAGCCGACATCTTTGCTCTTCAACACTTTAAAAAGGTCTTGTACAGCTGATTTGCTGAATGCAATATGTCGTTTGATTTCTTAACTGCTGCTTCCATGAGTGTTGATAGTTGATCCAAGAAGAATGAAGTCCTTGACAACTTCAATCTTTTCTCCGTTGATAAGAATGTTGTTTACTGGTCCAGTGGTGAGGATTTTTGTTTTCTTTACATTGAGATGCAATCCATACCGAAGACTGTGCTCTTTGATCTTCATCAGTAAATATTTTAAGTCCTCTTCACTTTCAGTGAGCAAGGTTCTATTATCTGCATATCACAGGTTGTTAATGAGTCTTCCTCCAATCCTGATGCCATGTTTTTTCTTCATAGAACCCAGCTTCTCAGATTATTTGCTCGGCATACAGGTTGACTAAGTATGGTGAAAGAATAAAACCTTGTCTCACACCTTTCTTAATTTTAAAACATTCAGTGTTCCCATGTTCTGTTTGAACAACTGCTTCTTGGTCCGTGTACAGATTCCTCATGAGCACAATTAAGTGTTCCGGAATACTCATACTTCTCAATGTTGTCCATAGCTTGTCATTGAGAAGGGCCTAAAAATCCACAAATGGGTCCACCACTCAGCTGTGGAAGCAATAGGACCCTGTGTGTCCCCTGCCCCCCAACAACAGTACCTCCTGATGAAGAACAATTTGTCCCTAGCAACAGGACACGGATAGAGACAGCAAGAGGTGGAGGAATGAGAGGGGCTTAAACACCTTGCCCTACTTCTTCACAGATTTTACAAGGGAGGTGGTAGTAGCTTCCTCATCTGTAATGGGAATGAAGTGTGTTGTCTAGGGACTACTGAGTCTTCAGTGGGTGGTGTGAGAAGAGCCCCAGGCCAGCGTCTGGTATCCAGAGAGCCTCAAGGTCCTCTCCTGACCCATCTGACTAAGCCTTGGGAGCTGAGGCCAAACCTTGCCACACACTGATTTATGGTTGTGATAACCCCAGATTCCCTCAGGGGTAATAATCACAACCATCTGATTCGTTTTATAATCAATAGAAGAGAAGAGAGGCTTTACAAGCCTCTGAGATTCTGCAGCACAAGCCCTGGCTCCCCACGTTCATCCTCCTTATGGCTGCTCGGTCTAGTGACAGGATTGTGATGGGGTCACACCAGCGTCTCTCCAAGCTTGGTAGGGATCCAGTGAGGGTAAGGGACGCCTTCATTCTGGCTCCCATGTGCCTTGTGTGCTAGTGTTCTCCCTCCGGGCTCAGACCTGCCTTGCCCTTTGGGTACAGGGAGACAGTCTCATTCCTGAGGCACCCCATAGCTCTCATGCTGCCTGCCTGCCTGCCTGTCCACCCTTTGGGCACATTGCCCAGCATTTGCACTTCAGATCAGGCTTTGTCCTCCTTCACCAGCCTCCCCAGGTGCCCTCACAGACAATAATAGCAACCCACTGGCACTGGCTCTGAGCTATGAAGCTCAACAGTGTGTGTGCCCAATCCTTGGTTAGGCAGACAGCATTTAGAAGTAACACAAAGCAAAGACTTTGGAACTTGCTAGATCTGGTTCTACGACTTCTGAGCCTTGGGCTCTTTGTCTATATAATGGGAAGAACAATGCATCCTGGTGTGTCACTGTAGGATAAGCACTGGACTGCTAACAAAAGACCTCTGGTTCAAACCCACCAACTGCTCCTAAGAAACATTATACAGGATCTCTATAAGTCAGAATCGACTCAACAACACTTAACTACAAGAGCAAGCTTGTTGTAGAGTTGAATAGAAAATTTCAAATGGCAGATCAAGAAGACAAAGTAAAGAATGACAATGAAATGTGCAAAGACTTAGAGTTAGAAAAGCAAAAGGGAAGAACACTCTCAACATTTCACAAGATGAAAGAATTGAAGAAGAAAAATTCAAGCCTAGAGTTGTAATATTGAAGGATTCTGGGGGAAAATACTGAAAAATGCAGGAAGCATCCAAAGAAGATGGAAGGAATACACAGTCACTGTACTAGAAAGAATTGGTCGACATTCAACCATTTTAAGACGTAGCATATGATCTATAACCAATGGTATTAAAGAAAAAGTCCAAAATGCACCAAAGATATTGGTGAAAAACAAGGTTTCAGAAAGTCACAGAATACCAATGGAAATGTTTCAACAAACGGATACAGCACTGAAAGTGATTAATTTTCTATACCAAGAAATTTGGAAGACAGCTACCTAGCTACCTGGTCAACAGACTGGCAGAGAACCATATTGGAGGAGCTCATTCCAAAGAAAGGTGACCCAAGAGGATGCAGAAACTACCAAACAATGTCATTGATATCTCATGCAAGTACAATTTTTCTGAAGATCATTCAAGACCAGTTGCAGCAGTACATTGACAAGGAGCTTCTCTAAATTCAAGCTAGATTCAGAAGAGGAAATGGAAATGAGAGTATCACTTTTGACATCAAAGGATCTTGGCTGAAAGTAGAGAATACTACAGATACTTGTGTTTTATTGACTTGCAAAGGCATTCTACGATGTGGTTCATAACAAACTACGGATAACATTACAAAGAATGGAAATTCCAGAATTCTTAACTGTACTCATGAGTAACCTGTGCATAGACCGAGAGGAAGTCCTTCGAATAGAACAAGGGGTCACTGCATGGTTTAAAGTCAGGAAAGGTATGCACCAGGGTTATATCCTCTCACCATATGTATGTATTCAATATACTGTTGTTAAGTGCCCTTGACTCGGTTCTGACTCACAGTGACCCTGTATAGGGTTTCCAAGCAGTGGCTGGTGAACTTGAACCGTCGACTTTGTGTTTCAAACTGGATTACATCAGAAAAGGAGGAAAGCTTATCAACAACCTGCAATGACACAGGAAGATCCAACCTTGCTTGCTAGAACAAAGAGGGTTTGATGAGGAACAGAGATTACAGCCCTCAGTATGGATTATACACCCATGTAAAGAAAGCAAAAACCCTCACAACTGGACCAATAAAAATCATGATGAAAGGAGGAAAGATTGAAGTTACCAAGGATTTCATTTTGCTTGGAGCCACAATCAATGTTCATGAAAGCAGAAGTCGAGAAACCAAGCAATGTATTGCATTAGGCAAATCTGCAGTGCAAGGCCTCTTTAAAGTGTTCAAGAGCAAAAATGTCATTTTAAGGACTGAAGTGCTCCTGACTCCAGCCATGGTCTTTTCAATTGCCTTATATGCATTTGAAAACTGCATATTGAATAAGAAGGATGATAGAAGAATTGATGCCTTTGAATGATGGTGTTGTCAAAGAAGATTGAATACTCCATAGACTGTCAGTAGAAAGAACGAATTCGGCTTTGAAGAAGAACAGCCAGTACACTGCTTAGAAGGAAGGTGAGACTTGATTTTGTGTATTTTGAACATGTCATGAGGAGGGACTGGTCTCTGGAAAAGGACGTCATTCTTGGTAACACAGAGGGGTCCGCCAAAAAGAGGAAGACCCTCAAGGAGATGGATTGATTCAATGGCTGCACCATTGGACTCAGGCATAACAGCAATTGTGAGGCTGGTACAGGACTAGGCAGTGTTTTGTTCTGTTGTATATAGGGTTACTATGAAACAGCCTTTTGTTGTGATTAGATGAGATAGTGCAGCAAGGAGCTTATCCTGGAACCTGATCAGGGCTTACTAGATTTATTAATATCTGTGAGGGGCAAGAAAAACCAAGGGCACCAGCAGCCTTGTTGGAAGGAGCTGTATTTCACCCACGCAACTGGGTCATCTTGGCAGTCTGCATTTTGACAGCTGGTATCATCAGAGTTTGCATAAACAGAATCCTTTTGTGCACACTCCCTTGTGCCTTCATGTGTACAAGCTCATGTATTCAGGCACCTGCCTGTGTGCACACTGGAAATCACATGTAAGTATGCAAGTGTCTTTGCAGACTTTTGCTCTGCACATTCAGGAACATGCACCTACACAGGTATACACATAAACCTGCATGCAATCCTGTAAACACATGAACATACTGCGTATCTAGTAGCATACGTAGAGTCCTACAGCAACATATACATATTCACGCATGTGCACATCACTATATGCATGAGGCATATAGTATCCTGTGATCCTTACAGATGCATAATATCCTATATACATGTAAGTATACACAGAGTCTTGCAGACATGTACATATGTACACATGCACACATCTCTGTGTTTCTGTTATACATGCAGTAATAGGGGGACAGGCTGACAAACCAAAGCCAGTGAGCCTGGTCATCTTGCTGAGTTTGTTGTTGTTGTTGTTAAGTGCCATCAAGTCAGTTCCAACTCACAATGACCCAGTGTAGGGTGTCCTAGGAGCGACTGGTAAGTTTGAACCATTGTCCTTGCAGTTCAAACTGACCTTGAGGTGAAGTGCTTATCCACAGCGCCACAGAGGAGACTTTTAGCTGCTGAAGGACAACTTAAAGTAAAAATAACCCAACAGCACCTGCCAGAAGAGGTTTTGGGCATCTTGGTGACCCTGGTGTCCCCTCCCACCTCTGAATCACAGTCCTCAGGGGACTATAAGTGTAGCTCAGAAGCCATGTCAAGGAACCACAAGGCCAGGGCAGGACTCTCCCTTTGGTTCCCTCTGAGGTTCAAACTGACCTTGTGGCCCAGTGCTTATCCTATAGCACCACACCAGGCATGAGTGGGCTTCAAAAAGTTTGTAGAAAAATGAAATTAAAAGATGATGCAATTTTCATGAAGTTTCTGAAGCCCCCTCACTTTTTGAAGTCCTTTCAATTCTACTCTTGAGCTCTATGGCCATTCTAAGTACTCTAAGTCACTGAGTGGAACATTTCAAATGACACAGTCCTGCAGACACATGTACATATGTACACATCTCTATGTCTCTGTTATACATGCAGTAACAGGGGGACAGGCTGACAAACCAGAGCCAGACTAGTGAGTCTGGTCATCTTGCTGAGTTTACTGTTGTTGTTAAGGGCCATGAAGTCAGTTCCAACTCATAGTGACCCTGTATAGGGTTTTCTAGGAACAACTGGTGAGTTTGAACTGTCAACCTTGAGGTTCAAACCAACCTTGAGGTACAGTGCTTATCCAAAAACGTTGCCTTGAGGTCATTCTGACTCATGGTAACCCCACATAGTACAGCGCTCCAGAAGGTTCCCAAAGCCTGATTTTTCACAAGTAGATGACCACACCTCTCTTTCTAGGTACTGCTGGGTGGACTTGACCCTCCAGTTTTTTGGTTAGCAGCCAAGTGTTTTAACTGTCTGCCCTACCCTGAGTCTGCAGAGTATTTAATTAAGCCACTCCCCCTGAAACCCACTCCACATTTGAGCAGCCTTGGTTCAAGGTCAAGTAACTGGTCAGTAATAGAGCCCCTGCAAATCCCAGTGCAGTATGACTATATGGACGGGGCCATTCCTTCTTTCATTTCTTCCATCAGCATTCATTCATTGAAGCATCAGATTTAATGTCCGGTACCAAAGCCGGCTAGCTGTTTCTCCATTCCAGTGTCCAGGACAAAAAACACAACAGATGACTGTTTAGAGTGCTAATTGTAGGACCAGCCCCACGGTTGGGTCTCAGTGATGTGGCAGTAAGCAAAGGTGAGTGGGGCTGGGCCTGGACTGCCATGAGGGACAGGCTGGCGACTGTGCACCCAGACAGGACAAGGCAGAGTCACCATGTGTTTGTGCTTGGGTATTAATAGAAACATAAAAGCCCGGATCAGCTAGTTCTTCCATCTCTGGACAAGCCTGGACAACCCAGGGCCACTCTGCTGTGACTGTGACCTCTGGTGCACATTAAATCAGAGGCGGGTGGGTCCCATGGACACCTCATAATAAGCCCTCTTCATGGAGAAGAGAGGAGAGGATGGGGAATTCTCAGCGTAATCGGAAATGGCAATGGCGGCAGCAAGACACAGATGGAAGGGGAGGTTTGGAGGGACAGGTCTTAGTGAATGGAAAAAAAATTAGCACGCCCTTTGCTTGCAGGTCAGTAGACGCTTCCAGGCGAGTCAGCCAGAGCACAGGGAACTTTACCTAAAGTGCTTAAACAATCTCCATGAAGGCTGTTTACACTCTTGATTTGCTCTACAAACCTGCCCCTGGGGAAGAGCTCTGGATCCAACCCTGAGCCAGCTGCTGGCAAGATTGTGACACAGCCTGATCCCGAGATCCTGCCCCCGAGGAATGCTGTTGAAGAATGTGTGCAGGGAATCAGGGTATGGAAATATACCCAATGCTTAATCACGTACATCCACAAAATCACACCGTGCCTCTGTTTCCTCTACTTGACCTCAGCTTGCTGGGCAAGTGAGGGTGAAACTTCCAAGTTTGAGTTCACTTTTCTGTCTTTTAGGACATTCCAAGGGTCACATTAACAACCTGCGATATACTGATGATACAATCTTGCTTGGTGAAAGTGAAGAGGACTTGAAACGTATACTTATGAAGATCACAGAGCATAGCCTTCGATATGGATTATATCTCAATGTTAAGAAAACAAAAATCCTCACCACTGGACCAATAAACAACATTGTTATCAATGGAGAAGAGATTGAAGTTGTCAAGGACTTCATTCTTCTTGCATCAACTATCAACGCTCGTGGAAGCAGCGGTCAAGAGATCAGGTGACGTATTGCATTGGGCAAATCTACTGCACAGGAACTTTTAAAGTGTTGAAGAGCAAAGGTGTCAGCTTGAGGACTAAGGTACGCCTGACCAAAGCCATGGTATTTTCAATAACCTCATATGGATGCGAAAGCTGGACAGTGAATAAGGAAGATCGTAGAAGAATTGATGCCATTGAGTTGTGGTGTTGGAGGAGAATACTGAAAGTGCCGTGGACTGCCAAAAGAACCAATAGATCTGTTTTGGAAGAAGAGCAACCAGAGTGCTCCTTGGAGGCCAAGATGGCTAAGCTTCGTCTCTCCTACTTTGGACACATTGTCCGGAGAGAACAGTCACTGGAGAAGGATATCATGCTGGGTAAGATGGAGGGTCAGAGAAAAAGAGGAAGACCCCCAATGAGATGGATCTGCCAGGTGGCATCACTGATGGCGTCAAGTGTGGCGGCGGTAGTGAGGTTGGCCCAGGATCGGACATTGTTTCATTCTGCTGTGCATGGGGTCGCTATGAGTTGGTTCCGACTCAATGGCACCTGACAACAACAACAAGGGTCATAACTGCCAGGGTCATCTCTGCTTTCTTGAGGATTCCCCTCCTTCTCTCCTTCCCTGCTGGGCTGCTGGGGAGGCAGCTGTGCTCTCAAGTGTGGGACAGGACCTGGTCTTGGGCAACCTGAACTCAAATGCTCTCTGATGCTGAGTGCTAGGGTTGGGCCATCTGGCTTGCAGCCCTCCTTGTACTCCCTTAGCTGGGGTGTCCCACAGTCTGCTCATTCTGCCCCAGTCATTAAAGGACATTGCTCTAAAAACTTAGCTGCCTCCCAGCTGCCTGGTGCCTCTCTAAGGGTTACTGGCTGGGGACATCTGGTTCTGACTCCCTTGTGACATCTGGCAAGGTTGGTGGCTCTCTTATAGTCCGTGGCTATAGGGCTGATCCTTTGACTAATCCCCCAGCCACTCTCAGCTGCTTTCTGGTTTCCTTCCACACAGTTGGGACCTAGGATCCTGGGAAGTGACAGCCTAGACCCATCTTGTGTTTCCACAACCAGCTATTTCTACTCTGGGGGCAGCCCAGTGTGGTAGGGCTTGGACCTTAGCTCTAGAAGCATGGGGAGGGAGACACAGGATTCCCTCTGAGCTTCAGAGTTTCTTCTTGCTTCCTTCCCCTCTCCTAGGGTCCAGCCTGGGGAGTTAATGGCACTGGGCCTTGTGGAACTCGGCAGCACTCCCAGTGAAACTATCTCCCCACCAGATGTTCTACTCCAAGTCCTCCTCTGATCACTTGCTGTGTCTCCTATACCCTATACCAACCTAGAGGGACTGGACAGGCAGCACACTGGATACAGAAAGTGGCAATCTTCACAAACAAAGAAGAAAGTGAAAGAAGTATGTACATTCCTAGTCTTCTAAATGTACTATTCGGTTCTGTGTGTCAACCAGCCTAGGGGAGGTCCTGGTAGGGGCACTGGGCCAGACACAGGAGTTTGGGCAGGTGGCCCCATCTGAACTCTGGCAACTGGGGAGGGCAAACAAGCCCTGGCACTTCCTAATGAGTGTTCATCTGTGACACCAGAGCAATCATACTATGTCACAAAGGTGTGAAGATGAAAGGGGATTGAACTTCTGGTACAGACTAGAGACCTCAAAGAAGTGTTGTTCACCCTTTCCTACACAGTACACACTTAGCCTTATAAACTGTTCCTTGATTCATTCCCTCCTAAAACCAAACACCAAACCCCTTGTCTTCGAGTCCAATCTGACTCACAGTGCTCCCACGGGACCAGGGAGAACTGCCCCACTGAGGTTCGGAGAACTGCGGTCTTTACAGAATAAAACTGCCACACCTTTCTCCAGTTGATCAGCTAGCGCATGTGAGCTGCTAACCTTCTGGTTAGCAGCCAAACACTTAAACCAAAAACCAACCCCACTGCCATCGAGTCGATTCTGACTTATGTTGCTGTTGTGTGCCATTGAGTCGATTCCAACCCATAGCGACCCTGTATAGGGTTTCTGAAGAGCAGCTGGTGAGCTTGAACTGCCGATCTTGCAGTTCAAATGGCTTTGCAGTCTGACGCATTAACCCACAGCACCACAACAGGATCCATTCTGATTTATAGTGACCCTATATAGGGTTTCTAAAACTTTAAATCTATATGGGAGCAGACAGCCTCCTATTTCTTCCGCAGAGTGGCTGGTAGGTTTGAACTGCCTGTACTCACTGCACCACCAGAGTCTTAGTTTTTTTGGTCTTGCTCCATCTTACTCACATCCACTGAATTGAGTCACAGTGACCCTGTCTAGGTTTTCTGAAGCTGTAGATGTCGATGTTTGCAGAAGCAGAAAGCTAGTGACACTGTATAGAATTTCTGAGGCTGTAGATGTTGGCAGAAGCACAAAGCTTCATCCTTCTCTGGCAGAGGATCTAGTGGGTTTGAACTGCCAATTTGTGGTTAACAGTCCAGTGCTTAGTCTACATTGCCACAGTTTTTATTTCCCGAGCTATTTGTACTTGTATTTGCCCTACGGGTAGAAGTTGGCCCTGCCTTCCTCTTCAGGGTAAACTTTATTGTTGTTAGGTGCCATCAAGTCAGTGCAGACTCATAGTGACCTTATGCACAGCAGAACAAAACACTGCCCAATCCTGGGCCAACCTCACTATTGTTGCCACACTTGAGCCCACTGATGTTGCCACTTGGCCAATCCATCTCTCTGGGGGTCTTCCTCTTTTTCTTTGACCTTCCACCTTATCAAACATGATGATATCCTTCTCCAGCGACTAGTACCTCCTGACAATATGTCCAAAGTATAAGAGACGAAGTTTGTCCATCCTGACCTCCAAGGAGCACTCTGGCTGCACTTCTTCCAACACAGATCTGTTGGGTCTATGGGCAGCCCCTGGCACTTTCAATATTCTCCTCCAACACCATAACTCAAAAGCATCAATTCTTCTACGGTCTTCCTTATTCACTGTCCAACTTTCGCATGCATATGAGGTTATTGAAAATACCATGACTTGGGTCAGGAGCACCTTAGTCCTCAAGCTGACATCATTGCTTTTCAACACTTTAAAAAGGTCTTGTGCAGCAGATTTGCCTAATGCAATGCATCGTTTGATTTCTTGACTGCTGCTTCTGTGAGTGTTGATACTTGATCCAAGAAGAATGAAGTCCTTGATAGCTTCAATCTTTGATCACTACTGGTGATTGGAATGCAGAGGTTGGGAGCAAAGAGAAAGGATCAGTAGTTGGAAAATATGGCCTTGGTGACAGAAATGATGCTGGAGATCACATGATAGAATTCTGCAAAATCAATGATTTGTTCATTTCAGATACCTTCTTTAGACTGCATAAAAGACGACTATACACATGGACCTCACCAGACGGAATACATAGAAATCAAATTGACTACATCTGCGGAAAGAGACAATGGAAAAGCTCCACATCATCAGTCAAAACAAGGCCAAGGGCAAACTGTGGAACAGACCATCAATTACTCACATGCAAATTCAAACTGAAGCTGAAGCAAATGAAAACAAGTCCATGAGAGCCAAAATATGACCTTGAATATATCCCACCCAATTTAGAAATCATTTGAAGAACAGATTTGATATATTAAATGCTAAAGACCAGAAGAGTTGTGGGATGGCATCAAGAACATCATACATC
This sequence comes from Chrysochloris asiatica, assembly GCF_000296735.1. Lineage (NCBI taxonomy): Eukaryota > Metazoa > Chordata > Mammalia > Afrosoricida > Chrysochloridae > Chrysochloris > Chrysochloris asiatica. The sequence continues at coordinate 8,846,677 of NW_006408641.1, forward strand.
AAGAAAGCAAAAAGTCATTAAGAAGACAAGAAAGAAGGAAAAGTTCAAACTGGATGTCAGAAGAAACACTGAAACTTGCTCTCCAGTGTAGAGATGCTAAATCAAATGGAAGAAATGAGGCGGTACAAGACCTGAACAGAAAATTTCAAAGATCAGCTCAAGAAGATAAAGCCAAATATTACAACAAAATGTGCAAAGATCTGGAGGAAGAAACCCAAAAAGAAAGAACATGCTCAGCATTTCTCAAGCCAGGAAAACTGAAGAAAAAAAAATCAAGCCTCGACTTTTGTTTTGAAAGATTCTCTTGGAAAATTATTGAATGATGCAGAAAGCATCAAAAGAAGACGGAAGGAATACACAGAGTCACTATACCTAAAGGAACGGTTGATGTTCACCCATTTCAAGAGGTAGCATATGATCAAGAGCCAATGATACTGAAGGAAGATATCCAAGGGCAAAAAACCAGGCACCAGGAATTGATGGAATAAAAATTGAAATCTGTCAAGAAAGTGATGCAACACAGGAGGCACTCACTCATTTATGCCAAGAAATTTGGAATACAACTATCTGGCCAACTGACTGGAAGAGATCCATATTTGTGCCCATTCCAAAGAGAGGTGACCCAGTGGAATGTGGAAATCATCAGACAATCTCTTTGCTATCCCATGCGAGTGAAGTTTTACTAAAGGTAATACAGACTTCTGCCGCTCTTGGTGCTGCTTGTGTGCTCGTTTGGTGCGGACCTGGTACCTCTTTTGTGAAGCGGCAGCTGAGGAGACTCCGGCGCTCGCCATGGCCGACGAGAAACCCAAGGAAGGAGTCAAGACTGAGAACAACAATCATATTAATTTGAAGGTGGCGGGGCAGGATGGTTCTGTGGTGCAGTTTAAGATTAAGAGGCATACACCACTTAGTAAACTAGTGAAAGCCTATTGTGAAAGACAGGATTTGTCAATGAGGCAGATCAGATTCCGATTTGATGGGCAGCCAATCAATGAAACAGATACACCTGCACAGTTGGAAATGGAGGATGAAGATACAATTGATGTGTTCCAGCAGCAGACAGGAGGTGTCTTCTAAAAGGAGCCTGTTACTTTACTCCAGAACTCTGTTCCTACCAACCAAGAATACATTCTCAATTAGAAAACCACAATTTGGTTCCACCACATCCTGACTACTACAGTATAGTTTTCTCTATTCTTTCATTTCCCTGTCCCCATTCCTTTATTGTACATAAAGTAACGGGTGCATGTGCACAAGCATATTGCATTTTTTGTTCTGTTTGTTTTTTTTGGGGGGGGTTCCCTTCTTCTTTTTTACTAAAATGGCCAATGATATTTTTTGACCGACATGAAGTGGAGATGAGATGGGGAAAAATACTGGTTCTGTGAAAATCCCCCTTTTCTCCATTAGTGGCATGCTCATTCAGCTCTGATGTTTATATTCCAGTAAGTTATTTTGCTCTCACTGTTTAACAAAAAACAACAACATAAAAACTCCTTGCATACCTTGTTCAATTGGAGAATTTTAATGTTTTTCATTTATCATTGTAAAACCAAGGACAATTTTATAGCTTTTTTGTACGTAGCTGTTACATGTAGGGCAATCTGTCTTTAAGTAGGGGTTAATTACTCTAAAAGACATGAATCCGAGAGTTTTCCCTTAAAGTCAAGCGTCTTGTTGTTTAAATAAACTTCTTGTTTAATAAATAAATAAAGGTAATACAGAAACAGCTGCAATCATACATTGACAGAGAACTTCCAGAGGTTCAAGGTGGACTCAGAAGCGGCCATGGAATGAGAGATATCATTGCTAATGTCCAATGGATCTTGGTTGAAAGCAGAGAATATCAGAAAGATATTGACCTGTGCTTTACTGACTACGCAAAGGCTTTCAATTGTGTGGATCATGACAAGCTATGGACAACATTGTGATGTATGAGTATTCTGGAACACTTAATTGTGCTCATGAGGAATCTGTACCTGGACCAAGAGGCAGTTGTTCAAACAGAACATGGGAACACTAAATATTT
>NW_006408641.1:8849848-8851721 GCF_000296735.1 Chrysochloris asiatica
CTCTGCGGGAGAAAGATGAGGCTTTCTACTCCCGTAAAGATTTACACCCTCGGAAACCCTGTACAGGGTCGCTATGGGTCGGAACCGACTCAAAGGCACTTAACAACAACAACAACTTCCACCCTGGAGTTCTGGTGTGGTGCTGTGGGTTAATGCGCCAGACTGCAAAGCCATTTGAACTGCAAGGTCAGCAGTTCAAGTTCACCAGCTGCTCTTTGGAAACCCTATACAGGGTCGCTATGGGTCGGAACCGACTCGACGGCACTTCACAACAACAACTTCCACCCTGAACACAGTCCCAGGACTGGAAACCTTAGAATCTTCCTTCCTCTGTCATTGTTGAAGCTCAACATCATGAACTGTCTTCCAAACTACCTCTGCAGCAGCTTGTTTGACCCCTGCTTCAGTTTCACGTTTGAGAATTGGGCATCAAGCTAGAGCCAAAAGGCTTATCCAGCTAGAGTACCAGGTCTGATGGGCACCGCACTGAAGAAATCAAAAGCAGTCTTTCCTTGCTTCTGGATCTGATGGCTCGCATGAAGGTCAAACTAAAACCCGCTGGGGAAAAAGACAAGCCGCAGAGTGTTTTGTTTGGCGTTTTGAGTGGCCGTTTTCGTTGCCTCGGTAGCTGAGAACATCAGCTCTGGTCACGCTTGCTCCGCTCCAATCCTATTACTGCGTGCGGTTGGGCTCCAAAAATAGCTGGTCGTCCGCATCTTCACAGTTCAGCGTTTGCTTGCTTTCCTCCGAGGCCAGGTATTGTTTGGCCCACGCAGTCATCGTTAACTCCTCCACTGCCAGCGGATCAGGGACACCCGGGATGAGGAGTCGCGTTTGAGGAAACTGTACTTCTTTTCATTTCCTCTACATCATGGAAAGGAGACCCAAAAGGCACTGAGATGAACAGGACTCCAACGCCACACCAGACACTGCAAAACGAGTTCTAATGTGCCTTATACTTCTCCAGCTCCCCCTTGTTCCCTGGTCCATGCATGAATATGCAGGGACCTCAGCATTGACTATCTCCAGGTCTTTATACAGATTAATACAGATTATAGGGTTCCATTCTCACACAGTCTGACTCAGTAGCCTGGAGACAAGAACCAGGAATTGGAACCCTGGTGGCACTGTAGGATAAGCACTGGACTGCAAGGTCAGCAGTTCAAACCCACCAGCCACTTTGCAGGAGAAAGATGAGGCTTTCTGTCCATGTAAAGATTTACAGCCTCAGAAACCACATACAGGATACCCATGAGCCAAAACCACCTCCATAGCAGTGGGCGTAAGGGATGGGGTTAAATGAGATGATGCTGTCTGGAATACACCAAGGGCTTAATATATGCAAGATGTCCCTGGTGCCTTCAAGGTGGTTATGTGCTGTGGAGTTGCGTCTGGCTCATAGTAACCCTGTACAGGGTTTCCAAGGCTGTCAATTTTTACGAGAGCAGAAAGCCTCATCTTTCTCCCTCAGAATAGCTGGTAGTTTCAAACTGCTGACCTAGAGGTTAGCAGCCCGATTTGTAACCACTACGCTACCAAAGCTACTAGAGCTCTAAGATGTTCCTAAGAACCTTCTATGTAATAACTCGGTTCAACCTGGAAGACAGTTTCCACCCTTATTCCCATTTTGCAGTTGGAAAAAATAGAGGCATTAAAAAGTAACTTAGTATTGGAAGTAGGTCTGAAGCCAGTTAGTTATCTGGCGTTGGAGTTTTGTTCGGCAATCCTCTGCATCCTCTTTCTCCTCATCATTAAATGTGTTCCCCTAAAGACTGGGAGCAGCGAGAACTTGGAGCGGCAGCGAGAACTTGGAGCGGCAGCGAGAACTTGGAGCGGCAGCGAGAACTTGGAGCGGCAGCGAGAACTTGGAGCG
>NW_006408641.1:8855384-8884969 GCF_000296735.1 Chrysochloris asiatica
GAGATGGATCAGCCAGGTGGCATCATTGATGGACTCAAGTGTGGCAGCGGTAGTGAGGTTGGCCCAGGGTCGGACATTGTTTCGTTCTGCTGTGCATGGGGTCGCTATGAGTCGGTTCCGACTCGATGGCACCTGACAACAACAACAAAGACTGGGAACTCTGGTCTGCTACTCAGGCCACCCAATTTCTCCATCTCTACCTACAGGGACTAAACCAAGTGCTCCCTGGGCCCCTTCTGGTCCTGACCCACTGGAAGGTATACCCAGCTGTGGTGCCTGGGTGGCTGCCCCAGGATCAATCACTCCTGCCCCAAGTTCCCTGTGTTTCAGGATCCCCAGGCCCCACTTCCTCAAACCGTCACTGGCCTCCTTACAAAGAGTCGACTGCTGATGGGGTCGTGGACCTCTTCCCTGGCACACCCCAGAACAGCAGTCTCTTGGGAGTTTGGACAGCAATTCTATCCTGGCTGATTGTTGCTTTTGTTCTGCTCTTTAAATTGGTTTACCTGGAACTGGGCTCCATGTGGTTACCCTGAAACCCACAGTGAGGAATGGAGAAGCTTTTTACCAATCTCAACCATTTGGGAGCTTGGCGAATGCTTTGTTGTTGCTGTTGTTAAGTGCCGTCGAGTCACTTTCAACTCACATGCTTTAGGTTAGTCCAAAACAACCAGTGGGCTGTAGAGTGAATGGTAGTGATTGATGTTTGCTAGGTCATATGGAAATGACATGGGCTTTGAAGCTAGAAATCCCTGTGCTCAAATCCTGCCCTGTGTGGCCCAGGGCAGGTCAGTGTCCTTTCTGAGGCTCTTGGGCTAGTACTCAGGTGACATGGGGTGATATTTTTAAATTGCCTACCAGGGTGCCTTGTTTTGCAATAGACATCACTAAGTGGTAGGCAAGGGGGAGACCCTTCATTGCCCCTGCAAGTCCTTCTAGACTTCCCATCCCCTCCCAATGCCCCTTCTCTCTATTGTAGAATCTGACCCAGTGTTCCAAGTTCTCTGACGTCAGGTTGGGTTTGGAGAGACTTGAGTGGGGGAAGGCTGGCAAGAAAAAGCTTCCCCACTATGCAGTTGCCTGTCACTCAACTCTCTCACGCTAGGTTCAATAATATTCCCTATACCCTTGTCCCTTTAGGGCTCAAAGTAGGAACAGATTCCTCTTGGTGTTTTACACCTCGGCCTCACTTTGTAAACAGTTCCATTATTAAGCCCTTAAAGCCTTCTCCTTTGAGTGATTCATCTGTTTTCTGCAGTTACCCTTTTCTGGTACAGTAGCTTCATATATACAAACCAGCCAAACACAAATCCCTTGTCTTAGTTAAACAGAATGGGAGAATCAAAGATGAGCAACTGTCTGGCCAAGATACCTCACCACACACTGCACCCCCGTGAGTCTGTGGGCAGACATTCCTCTGCATAAGGAGCTGTGCTTTCTTCACACCCCAGGCCTTAAGATCTGGGGCTGAATGGGAGCTCATCCTGCCCCTCAGGGAGGAGACCCAGGGCAAGGGCAATGGGCTTCTAGGCCCCAGGAGACTTGGGAGTGGGTATCCCTCAGTACAGGTCAGCTGTCCCCACCCTGATGGCCCATGGAAGGACACTTGTCTTCATCAGACTTCAGAGACTTTTGTCCCTGAGTTTTCAGCTCACTTCACCCATCTCTAGGGACTATTCTGTCTCTTCTAGCTGCTAACGATGATCCAGCATGCTAGGTACTCCTTTTCTCTTTCTTATCTGTGTACAGCCTCACCTTGAAAACAAAGCCTCCTCCCCGCTCCCCCACCAAGTGTCCCCTTCAACTGCTTCTTTGTTGTTGCCTGAAAATTCACCATCAAAGATACATCACACAGCCAAAAACCCTGATCTTTCTTAACCTTCAAAAGGGGTATATTGGGTAAATTATTAAATTGTTATCAGTTATTAACAACACAGAAACTAGTTTAAGCCCAAAGGGGCATTTATTTGCTCCCTTAACTGAGGTGCCATATTATCTAGTTTTAGGTATACAGTGTCCTGGGGGATAAGTCTCCATATCAGATTTCTATTTTCTTCAGTGTTGCCTCCTTTTACCAGCAGGCTCTCCCCAAGTGGTAAGAAAGGTGATCAACCCCAGCTCCAAGCCTACTCCCTGCCTGCTGAGAAATCCTAGAGGAAAGTTTTACCCACCAGTCCTTGCATTTCCATTGGTCTTGCATTTAAGGTCACATGCCCACCTGCTCTGCATTAATCAATGACTCATGCCCCTTCTATTACCAGTGAGATCAGTCCTGCCCCCAACCATTTGCACTAAGTGTAGGGAGCGCTGTAGGATAAGCACTGGACTTTGAACTACAAGGTTGAAGTTCCACCAGCTGTTCCAAGGGAGAAAAACAGAACTTTATTCTTCTGCATAAATTTACAGCCTTGGGAACCCTATGCAGGGTCGCTATGAGTCAGAAGTGACTCAATGGCACTTAGTAATAACAACAACAATAAAGTGAATAGTAACACCAGGAAGGAACAAACTTCTCAGAACAATCAAGTACGTGAGACCAAAAGGGTGGCATGTCCCCCAAAGCAAAACTCAGAAGGTAGTAAGGGGCAGGAGAAAAGGACAAATAGAAATGGGGAACCTAGGGAGGAAGTTCCATTGAGGGAGTTGCAACCAATATCACGAAACAACCATATATAAATTGTTGAATGGAAAACTAATAGGGTTTGAGTCCTTTCACCCAAATGATAACAAGAATGTCATTCAAAACAAATATGCAAATGACAAAATTGTGAAGCAGAAGGGACTGATTAGAGGCTCAGTTTTGTGATGATTTTTGTTTTCTTTACATTGAGTTGTAATCCATACTGGAAGCTATATTCTCTGATCTTCATCAGTCAGTGTTTCAAGTCCATTTTGCTTTCATCAACAAGGTTGGGCCATCTGCGTATTGCCGTTTGTTAATGAGTCTTCCTCCCATCCTGCTACTGCATTCTTCTTCGCGTAGTCTAGCCTCTCAGATTATTTGCTCAGCATACAGAATGATTAAGTATGATAAGAGAATACAACTGTGGCTCACAACTTCCCTGATTTTAAAACACACAGTATCCCTGTCATAATTGAGGTTTTGTGTCAACTTGATGGGGTCAGGATCCTCAGTGACTTGGCAGTTAAGACTGCCCCATGATAAGATGTGTTGTTAGCAGCCAATCAATTGAAAGGAACTTGCCTCAGGGGTGTGACCTGTTTCCAATATATTGACCGCTCAGGCAAAGCTTGCTTGCTTTCTACTTGGTCTGAATTCTGCATCAGGTTTTTCATCTGACCTCTGAATTTTTGGACATGAGCCAGTGGCCTGCTCTATTGTCTGTCCATCCTGGTGGTTGTCAGCTGTCAGCCATCTTACCTGCCTGACCTGCCTGTCATCCGGTCTGCCCATCCTGATTCACCAGCCCTGCAGTTACATGAGTCAGTAGCCTCCAACCTGACCTCTGACCAACAGACTTGGGACTTGCCCACCTCTACAACTGTGTGAGATAGTTCTTTGATATAAACCTCTCTTTTTGGGGTCCTGGTGTGGCACTGTAAGATAAGCCCTGGACTATTAACTGCAAGGTTGGTGGTTCAAACCCACCAGCCGATTCACAGAAACCCTATACAGAACCGATTTAGTGGCACTTAACAACAAAACCTCTCTTTATATGTACCTATATATAAGCTTCACTGGTTTTGCTTCTTAGAGAACCCAGTCTACAACAATCCCCTTGTGAGTAAGCCTTTCCATATGAGCGAGCATTGTGTATAAATATAAATATTCATGAAGTCGTGGAAAGGAGTTTCCTGGGAGAACTGTAGGCAGATTTCTTGTCTGCCCCAGGTCACTCTGTCATCTCAGTGGCTGCTGGGAGCCCTAGGTCACTCTGACTCCAGGATCTCCAAATAGACGGCAAAATGCAAAACCTCAAACCCAGTACAAACGGCACCCATTTAAGTAGCAAATGTTGACCCCCACAAAGTGACAGATAAAAAGAATACAAAGTGAAGTGGCACCATGGCAAACTCTTGTCAAAAGGAGTTCTTTGCTTCTCAAAGCAAAGCCCAGGACAGGGACCCAGTGAGGTGACTATCTGATTTTGCAAACAAATCAGCCACATGGTGAAGGACATATAGGCCACACTCAAGGAACCTGGCTCTCTGTCAGAAGGTGGTAGTGGCCACTAAGGGAATCCCAGGAGTTGGGCAGGGCTGTGAGGGAGTAAAAGTGCCCCAATGGATTTCTAAGGTGGATTTTTATAGGAGCTGACTGCCACATACTTCTCTCATGGAGTGGCTGGTGGATTTGAACTGCTGGCCTTTCAGTTAACAGCCAAGTGCTTAACCACTATACCACCAGGGCTCCTTTACTTGTCTTTCTGTCTTTTAACCTTAACAAATAGAAATTTATTATCTTGTCATTTAGGGGCCTAGAAATCCAAATTCATGGTACCAGCTGTAAGGGAAGGCTTCCCTGAGTTAGCTGTGGGGAAGATTCTTGTCTTTTATCTTCCTTTTTTTAAAAAAAACTTTTTAAGTGAATTGGGTAAAAGTTAACAGTGCAGGTCAGTTTTCCTTTCAACAATTCATACACCTTGTGTTTGTGACCATGACTTCAATCCCCACCATGCAACAATAGTCTTCCCACTTTCCCAGTGTTTCCTGCTTCCACTCCTCCTTTCCTAACCTCCTTGTCTCTTCTCAACATCTGTGGACTTGGTGTCTCTTAGAGACATGTGTCTTGGTATCAGTTTTCTCCCAGGTTCTTAGTCCAGGGACCCTGGGTCTTCTTCCTTAGTGATAGTAGGTCCCTCTTCTCTGCTGGCTTCTCTCTTCAAGAGGTAGCATATGATCAAAAACTGATGGCATTGAAGGAAGAAGTCCAAGCTGCATTGAAGGTCTTGGCAAAAAACAAGACCCCAAGAACTGACGGAATACAAACTGAAGCCTTTCAACAAAGTGATGCAGCACTGGAGATACCCACTTATCTATGCCACCAAATTTGGAAGATGGATATCTTGCCAACTGATAGGGAGAGATCCATATTTGCTCCCATTCCAAAGAGAGGTGACCCAACTGAATGTGGCAATCATTGAACAATATCATTAATATCACATGCAAGTAAAATCTTCCTGAAGATAGTTTTTTAAATGGCTGCAACAGGTTCTTAGCTGAAAGCAGAAGATATCAGAAAGGTGTTTACTTATGCTTTATTGACTATGCAAAGACTTTTGACTGTGTAGACCATGACAATTTGTGGATAGCATTGCAAATAATGGGTATTCCAGAACATTTGATTATCATGCTCATGTGAAACCTGTACGTAGACCAAGAGGCAGTCGCTCAAACATAACAAGGGGACACTGAATGATTTAAAGTCAGAAAAGGTGTGTGCCAGGGCTGTATTCTTTCACCATACTTATTAAATCTGTATGCTGAACAAATAATATGAGAAGCTGGATTATAAGAAGTGTGTGACATCAGGATTAGAGGAAGACTTATTAATAACCTGTGATATGCAGATGATATAATCTTGCTTTCTGAACGTGAAGAGGACTTAAACTGATGCAAATCAAACACCACAACCTTCAGTATGGGATGCACCTCAATGTAAATAAAACAAAAATCCTCACAACTGGACCAATAAATAACATCAAGATAAATGGACAAAAAGATTGAAGTTGTCAAAGAATTCATTTTATTTGGATCCACAATTAACACTCATGGAATTAGCAGTCAAAAAATCAAATGATGTATTGCACTAGGTAAATCTACAGCACAGATTTTAAAAAGTGTTCAAGAGGAAAGATAATCAGTTTGAGGACTAAGGTGTACCTGGCCCAAGCCATGTATTTTCAGTTACTTCATGTGCACGTGGAATCTAGACAGTGATTAAGGAAGACTGTAGAAGAATTGATGCATTTGAGTTATAGTGTTGGAGAAGAACATTAAAAGTACCATGGACTGCCAGAAGAGCAAACAAATCAATGTGGAAAAAGTACAACCAGAATGCTCCTTAGAAGCCAGGATAGCCTGGCTTTGGACATATACTTTGGACATATATATCATCAGGAGGGACCAGTTCCCAGAGAAAGACATCATGCTTGGTAAAGTGGAAGGTCAGCAAAAGAGAGGACTACTTCACGGTGCTCCACATAACTCTTAGGCTTCCTTTGAATTTTTTTTTTTTTTTTCCTGAATGTTCTTCTAGCACACTAGTACTGAGAGATTTCTCTTCAAGCTCACTAATTAGGGTCTCCATTGCTTTGTATCTACTCCTTTGTCCTTTCAGTGTATTGTCCATTTCTGAGAGCTTAGTATTAAACTTTTGGATTTCCAAATACAGGTTATGTATTAGTTTTTTTTTTGTTTTGTTTTGTTTTGTCTGTCTGTTCTTATTGTGTTTTCCTGAATTCGTCTAAAATTTTTATTGTGTTCTCCTTGCTTTCCTCATTCTTTCTATTGATCTTTTGAAAGTATTTAATTACCATTCTTTTAATTTCTTTTTCAGTTAGTTCCATTTCCTTTTCTTACTCAGAAACGTTTTCTGGATCTGGATCTGCATCTTGGCCATTTGTTTGAGCCATTCTCTCATTTCTTCATGTGAGTTAAAATTGTCTGTAGTCTCTAGGGCATTCATATTTGTAAAAACAAACAGTGTAACTATTGGACCCAGTGGGGAGAAATTTCTGGGGGGCTCCTACAGTTCAAGGAGCTCATGAGGTGGTTGTGGAAGGAATGTGACAGCAGAGTTCCCGGCCCTCGATGGAGTTCCTGTTGGCCTCAGTGTTATCGATGTTCAGGGAGTCCAACCCAGAAGTACTTCATTGAGGCCCTTGATGGAGCTGGTTTCAGGGTCTGTTAAGACCACAGGGAAGCTGGGGCCAGGGTGACTATTTAAATGCTGGTCTGGTGACTCTGTGGGTTTTGTCATTCTGGAGCTGAGCACACCTGAATCCAGGCACTTAAGTGGTACATCAAGGTGGTAAAGCCTGAGCCCAACTCACACTGGCGTGGTTATCTACCACCTGGCTCTGAACTCCCAGAGAGCAGGGATTGAGCCAGGGGTGGGTGGGTGGGGGAGGAGAATGGGACTGTCCACCACACCTCTCTTCACTAGAAAAAAAAAAATCACACCTTCCCTGTCGCTCACTCGAATCTTCTCTGCTTTTGTTGTCAAAGCTACTCACAAGACGATGGAGCTGCATCTGGCCAGCCGTTCACCAGTCAGTCTCCCTCTCTCACCATCTCTGCTCAGCCTCTTCTCCCAGCAAGCACTCCATCCAGTTCTCTAACCTTTCTTCTGAGGTTCAGGTTGCAAAATTTTTCATCTATGTGTTTTATTTTGTTTATCATAACTTTGTTGTAGAGGGTCCATGTAGTGCGTCTGCCTAGTTCACTGTCTTGATGGAGGTCTTGCTGTTGCAGTTGATGGGCCGTTTTGCTGGGCTGGAAATATTTTTATTTCAGAGTTTTATATAGGTTATCTTATTGCCTCCTTGCCTGCATGGTTTCTACTGAGGTAGAAATCAGAGCTTTGTCTTATTGGTTCCTTCTTGTGCATAACTCTTCTTTTTCCAAAGAAGCTTTCAGCATTCTTTGCATGTCTTTGATTTTTAACAGTTTGATTATGATGTGTGTGGTGCCTTAAATGTACTTGATGTGGCTTTTCTATCCAAGTTTTCTTAATTCCTACCAAGTGTTTGGATGGGACCATGCAAGTAACACATACAGGACTCTATGGTTAGTTTTGCCCTCCCGCTAGGTTCCAAAAGAGCCATCTCAGATGAAGAGACAGAGAGTCCAAGGACCATCAAGAAGGAAGAGAATGAGTGAAGTGTAAGATCCCTACCTAGAAAAACAGGGACAGCAGAGGCAATGGCAGAGGCGGTGACATGAGAAACAGAGCAGCTTTGAGCTCTAGGCCCATGGACTGTGTAAAGCTGAATGCATAAGGGAAGGAGACTGAATTGCAGAATGTGCCCTTTAGGCGTTCAAAGCCTGGCTAAAAGAGCTTTGTATTACTTGCTTGAAAAGGGCAGAGGCCAAGAAGGCACATGGCTGAGAGGCTAAAGAAAGAGTGAGGTGTGCCTGAAGTATGGCAGACAAGAGGCATTCCTGACTGGAGAACTGTGGTGTCCTGAGCTTTTCTGATCCTGAATTGAACCCTGTTCACTTCCTTAATAAACCCCATAATCGTGATTATTGGTATGAGTTCTGTGTGCCCACTGCAATGGATTATCAAACCCAGATGTGAAGCGGAGAGTGCTGTGGGAGGGATGGTTGGTGTCAGAATAGGGGAAAGAAGGTTGTAGGGTGGAAACATGTCTGACCTCCACTTCATAGGAATCAGCCTTGGGCTGATTATGAGTTTGATTCTCTTTCTCTCTTGTGAAGGCAGGGAAGTCAGATATGGCTCCCCACAGGATTTGAGCAATATATCTTGGTAATTTTGGGGGGGAATCTATCCTGTTTAGGGGTTTGTTGATATTCTTGAATGAATATGTTGTTATCTTTCATGATATTAGAGAACTTTTCTTCCAATAACTCTTTGACAATTTTCTCTGTACCTTTTTTTTTTTTTTTTTGTCTCTTCCTATTTTGTAATTCTCATAACCTTTGATGAAGTGGATTGACACAGTGGCTGCAACAATGGGCTCAAATATAACAACAATTGTGAGGGTTGTGCAGGATCAGGCAATGCTTCATTCTATAGTACATCGGGTCACTGTGAGTCAGAACTGACTTGATGACACTACACAATTGGCCTCTTGTACGTCTTCTTTTGAGAAATGTCTATTCAAGTCCTTTGCCTGTTTGTAACTGGTTCATTGTTGGTTCATTGTAGTAGTTCTTTATAGCTTCTAGATATTAAATCCTATATGCTTACCAGATGCTTTCTCCCATTCTGTAGGTTGCCTGAAAAGTGAAGAGGATTTTAATGCACAAAAAAGTCAAAGAGATAATATTTCTTTTGAAAGAGAACACTTGGGTGACACAGTACGGTAAGTGGCCCAGTTTAGTGTGGTTGGAGGGAAGGATGGGGGTGGAGAAATGGTGGGACAGAACTAGAAAGGACATTTGTGCCCATAATTGTACAGGGATTCAATCTTTTCCTCTGATTACTCCCTCTTTCTCAGGAAGAGTTAGCTTCCTCAGGTAATTTATCCACAGGCATTGACTGAGCACCTACTGTGTGTTTAGCACTGTTGAAGAACTGATGATATATTTTATTCCTCTTGATGATGTACCACATAATTCTTAGATTTACTTCAGACTTTTTTTCAATCTTTTTTCCCCTCCCCTCTGGTTATTCTTCTTGCAGATTAGCATTGAAAAATTTGTCTTCAAGCTCACTAATTTGGCCTTCCACTAATTCAATTCTATTCATTTGTCTATTCAATGTACTATGTAATTTCTGAAATCTTAGTATCAATCTTTTGGATTTATATTTGCTGTTTTTGTATGGTTGCTAATTTTTCATTTATTTTTTTCAGTATGTTCTTCTAGTATTTTCCTGAATCCTTCAAAGTTTTTTCTATGTTTTTCTTGATTTCATCAGCAGTTTTCTTGACCTTTCTCTCAATCTATTGAAGGTACTTTAATATCCTTTAGAATTCGGTATCAGGGAGCTCCAATACCATTTCTTCCTCAGAACATTTTCTGGCTCTGTTTTGGTCACTTGTTTGAGCCACTCCACCTTATTTCTTCACGTGAACTGAAGTTGTCTGTTGCCTCCAAGACACTGTAGTGTTATATTTGTATATAATTAGTGACTGTATGTTGGTGTGTTCTTAGACACTTAAGTCACCTGTCTCCTGGTGGGTGTGATACAGAATGGGAAAGTGTGTGCAGGTCTCTGTTTGCTGTTCAGGAAACGCAGTTAAGAGCAAGTTGGGTTGGTGTTGACTGCTGACTATTGTTGATCAGCTGGTGAAGGAGTGGGTGATGGTCCTCTCTCAGTAGTTGGGGCTGTAGGAGGTACAGATGTGACCAGGCAGCATTGATAAGTCTGCTGATTCACACCATGTGGGACAAGAAAAAAAGATTCAAGGAAAACAAAACAAGAATAGCAAAAGAAAGAAAATAATAAATTTTCAAAGAATAAAAAAGCAAGAGAGGAAAAGAAACAACCAATTTCAACAAGAAAAGAAAATAATGACTAAGAAGAAAGAAAAGAAAACGGAGAGGGAGATAAAAACAAGGAAAGAGAAAACGAAAAGAAAAAACAAAAGAAAACAAAAATTACGGTAGGTGGAAAAAAGAATAGAATGGTAAAAAAAAAAAAAGACTAAGAGGATAAAAAGAAAAAGAAAGGAAGGGGGAAATAAGAGCAAGAGAAGAAAAGAGAAAAACAGGAAACTGTAGAAAGATGAAAATGTAAGGGAAAGAATTGAGATGAAACAAAGTATATGATTTGTTGAATGTAAAGCTGATGATCTTGTCTGTAAACCTTCACTCAGTTCACAATAAAAAGTGTCTGGGACCGGGGCACCAGGTCCCAGAAGGAGTACTAGCAGGCTCAGAGCTAGGATCAGGGCTTCTGGTCCTAGAAGGGATTTCTGCCTGCCCAGAGATGGCTGAGGGTAAAGTATACCTGTCCTGCAGTTTGCATTCTGCTGGCCTGGGAAAGGCAGAGAACTCTTATCTTCAAATGTGGACGCAGTATGCATGCACTTGGTGGCTTACTTAACACTTCTGACCTCAAGTGGAGCAGAGGATGTGAGGGAGGGCGGGCAGGGGGCTGTCACTGGTGGGTGAGAGTGAGTGCTGGCCATGCATCTGGTCACCAGAGGGTGTCGGGAACAAAGGCAGGTTCAAACCCTTCTGTTCACTAGCCACCAATGTGGCCACTTGTATGGTCCTAGACAGTTGAAGCTGATTACCAGGTCACTGTCCTGCTTGAACACTGCTTACAAAAGTTCAAAATGGATGCTGTGTATCAGACCACCTGACAATTAGCCCATTCTATTTGGCTCATCATTTGCTACTTTCGTTCAACTCCCTCTCCTAATTGGTATTCAATTCACTTCTCTATCCTTTCCTCTGTAGTTCAGGGTTCTAGGATTATCATCTGTATCTAGTTCATTTGGTCTCTCACGTCTTTGATGTAGAGGGTCTGGGTAGCATGTCTTCCTAGTCTGCCATCTTGCTGGCTCCTTTCATTTTGCACTGATCTCTGCAAATTATGTAGCCAATCCTGCGCAAGGAAATGACTGACAGAGGAGCCGTCAGCTTTACAGATGTTGAGTAGCTGTGTGTGTGTGTGTGTGTGTGTGTGTGTCTTATAGATGCTGCTCACCCATGCCACCCAGTTAACCATTTATATTACATTCCTGTGCCAGGCCCTGTGTTAGCTATGGAAGCAGGAGAATGAACAAGATTCCCCCAGGAGCTGCCAATCCAGAAGAGAGGCTGGCAGGTGAAGTGAGGGGTAGCTCAGTGGCCAAATTGGAGGCAGGGAGAAAAACAGTGTGGCCTACAAGGGAGCAGGTACTGTTCAGAGCATCTTCAGAGGTGTGGAGGAAGGCAAGGCAAGGCAGCCTGGCCCTGAAGTCATCAGATCTGGACCTGGCTGGAGCAGGAGTTGACGCCAATGAATGGCAGAGGTATTTTTTTATATCGGAAGCTTGGTAGCTATTGCGGGAGTGAAGGGAGTCCTGGAGGGGTTTGGACAGAGGGCAGGGTGTAGAGATCTTGTGTGGGAGAACCCTCATGAAGTCACTGGGGGCACAAAGGGGGAAAAGAAAAAGGACAACTTCCTTTTTTTTTTTGCTTCCAGCATCCAATCTCCTCTTCATTACTGAGCAATGACTTTGTTATTGTTAGTTGACTCATGGTGACCCCATGTACAGCAAAAGGAAACATCTTGGCCTACACCATCTTCACAATGGCTGATTTAATGAAGTCCATTCTTGTGGTCTCCAACCTTGGAGGGGGTTCATCTTCTAACACCATATCAAACAATATTTGATTTGGATCCTTAAGGTTTCACTGGCTAATTTTCAGAAGCAGACCACCAGTTCTTTCTTCCTCATCTTAGTCTGGAAGCCTCCCTGAAACCACCCATTATGGTACTGGAAATACTGGTGTCATACCTTCCTGTATCACAGCAGCAGGCAACCCACCAGAGTCTGTCAAGCTGACTGATGGTCGGTGAGTGAGGGCACTCTCTCCTTTAACCCTAATAGCCAGTTGGAAGTAACTGTCTGAGGAGAAATGAAAGCACTGAGAGGTGGGTGGCTAGCCCAGGATCACACAGACAGAGACACAGGTTCGAGGGTCCAGATTCAGCAATCCTGGAGATACAAGACCACTTAGAGCAAGGGTAGCACCTAGGACGGCTTGTGCTGCTTTGTGCACGTCTACCTCTGGAGGGGGCAGCCTTCGCCCTGGGCCAGGACCTTCGGGCCCTCGTTCGGCAGGGAAAGAGCCTCCAGCGGCAGGCAGCTCAACATCTGTGTGCGGGGTGTTCACAGTGCCTCCCGCCCGCATCGGGGCGCGTTTCCGCCTTCATGGGGGGAGGGGGGCATGGGGTGTGT
This sequence comes from Chrysochloris asiatica, assembly GCF_000296735.1. Classification (NCBI taxonomy): domain Eukaryota; kingdom Metazoa; phylum Chordata; class Mammalia; order Afrosoricida; family Chrysochloridae; genus Chrysochloris; species Chrysochloris asiatica. The sequence continues at coordinate 8,867,936 of NW_006408641.1, forward strand.
GTGTAAGGGGTACGGGAGGGGGGTGCGTTGTGCGGAACGGATGCTGTTGTCTGCGTGTGAACAGGACTTGTTTCCCTTCACGCCCTCGGGCTCCATTTTTGTAAAGAACTTCCTTCTGTTGGCGCTTTGGGAATATTCATTCCTGGCTTGCAGAGCACGTGGTTGACAATCGGACTGGGAAATGTACCCATGGCATAATTAGGGCACCCATGGAGTTTGCCAAGAACCCAGCCCTTCCTGGCTGCCCGGCCGGGACCCCAGAGCTGACCCAGCCATTATTTCACCAGAGTCCCCAGCCTGCCCTCCACCTTCTAGTGCCTGGTGGAAACCTTCCCTGCCAAGGCAGACTTCCTTTTGTCTTCTAAACAGTTGTGCCCTCAGCTCCAATATTCCTTCCAATCCTCCTCCCTGAGTTCTTTTCTGCCCACCTCTGGCCACGTGGCTGCTCTGCCAAGGGACTGCCCAGCAGACTCCCTGGATGGGGTCATCTGTTCTTCATTTGCTGTCTACTCACCAGGGCCTTGGAAGCAGAGGCTCACATGTCATTTATGAGCAAGCAGAAGATGACATTAACAGGAAAGTTGGCTTCCAGATTATTATGGAGTCCAGCATGAACACATTCACTCCGTTGCTCAGGGCAGTGAATGGGGAGACAGCACACCCCAAACCTAGAAGAAAATTCCAGGGGGTCAGCCGGGTTGATAGAAAATGCCAAGCCAGAAGGTGTTGCTGTTAAATGCCATCGAGTCAATTCCATCTCACAGTAACCCTGTATAGGGTTTCCAAGGTGCAGCTAGTGGGTTTGAACTTCTGACCTTGAAGTTAGCAGTGCTTATTCTATAGCATCACACCAGGACTCCTTAAGCCAAAAAGTAAATACTGAAAATCTGTCATTGTATTAAAATTCCACTATAAAATAATGGTTAAAACAAAAATTTTTTGACACCCATGGCAAAGGAGAATCCTGGTGTGGTGCTGTAGGGTAAACACTAAAATAAAAAGGTTGATATGAGTTGGAACCGACTCAATGACACTCAACAGTAGTAGCAGCAATGTAGCAAGGAATAGTTCCTTAAATGCTAAAGCACTCTTATAGTAAGAAAAAAATCAGCAACCTGAGGGGGGAAAAAACCCACAAGCAAACAGCAACAGATAACTCAGGAAGCAGAAATGACGAGATGTGCAACCTTAACCATATTGACAGAAACAAGGAGGTGAAAATGATGTCTCTAGTTGAAATTTGACAGAGAGATGGCTTCAAGGTGGGTGGCCTAGCGGGAGGACAAGACTGCAGGAAGGCAGGTGTTACCACTGGAGTAAAGGCGAGAGCCTGACTGTGATCTAGGACCTGATAATTGGTCAGGAGAGGTAAACCCAACAGGCACTTAAGGAGGGACAGTCTGGGCTGCTGAACTCAGTACAGCGATCTCTTCTACGCCTTCCCAATTGCACAACTGTAGACAGTGTCAACATTCTCATCTGTAAAATGGGGGTCATGATGAGCTTCCTGGGAAAACTGAGTTGTGGTGAGGGGGAACAGTCAGTGGTAAAAGTCTCCCCATTCATGTGGGAGAACTGGGTGAGATTACAGCCGATGCATGTCATGTGCAGCTACCTTCCTTCCGTCTGTCAGTGGAGGTTTGTGTGTTGTTCTCTGTTGTGCTGAACAGAGTTAAGTTGAGCGTCCAAACTAACATGGGCTAGGAAGAAACGCCTGGCAAACTACTTTCAAAAATCAGTTAATGAAAATCTTGTGGGTCACGACAGTCAGATCCACAACTGCTTACATGGACGGTGCGGGATAGGGTAGTAATCAGTTCCTTTGTGTCCAGAGTTGCCATGCGGAGGGACTATTCAATGGCAGCTAACAACAACAGAAAGTATGGATCAGGGAGTGACACAAGGGTTCAGAGCAAGACCTGGGGAAAGGGAGGAAGGAATGATCCCTGTGAGGAAGAGGAGGGGCATGTGAGGCTAGGAAATGATGGCAGGGAGGTGGACACAATTCAGTATTGGGGAGTGGGGTGAGAATTGAGTGGACCTTGGAGACCACACTTCTTTGGTTATTGGTGGGAAAGAAAAGGAGAGAGATTGAAGGAGGGACAGGATAAAGATGGGAAGGTGGTTAGGATGGAGAGAAGACAATATCTGTAAGCTGTGAAATGACCTCGGGCACTCAGGATTCATAGGTGTATCTAAGATATGGCACAATATGGGCATCACTGGGCAGTTTCTATCCACCATCTCAGTGTTCATCACCAGCTGTGAGAGATCATTTGGCAAGTTAAAATAATACTTTTGTATGTGAGAACTTTCATGGGTCATCGCTGCACAGCGGTTAAAGTGCTCAGCTGCTGACCAAAACGTGAGCAGTTCAAACCCACCAGATGCTCCAAAGGGTAAAGATGTTGCAGTCAGCTTCCATAAAGATTTAGTCTTAGAAGTTATAGGGGGGACAATTGGAATCGATTCAGCAGCAGTGTGACTGGGTTAGTTTGGGTTGATGGGCCAAGGCAGACAATGAATGTAGACAGAGAAGAAACTGGGATGACTCTGAGTGCATCACAGACAAATTTTTATCAATGCAAGCAAGGACAATGCAATTATAATTTTCATGTACTACCATAATGTGTGTAGTCCTGGTGTGACACTATAGAATAAGCACTGGATTGCTAGTCACAAGGTCACTAATTCAAATCTACCAGCTTCTCCTCAGAAACCCTATACAGGGTCTCTATGAGTCAGAATCGACTGGACGGTACTTAACAATAACAACCATGTGTGTTACATAAAAAATGAATGAGCTTGGCTTGTGTTTTTGAGCTGATATTATGGTAAAGTTATCTAAAAGATGGTTGTCAGAAGTTTAGACAGAAGTGCAGTTGCTATGCTTGTCACAGGCTGTGTTTCCATGCCCAATTCTTCTGAATGGTATGACCCAATCTAATTATGATGGTTAATGACTGAGAGCTTGGCTGCTAATGAAAGGCCAATGACTCTCCCTGAGAAAAGACCTGGTGATCAGCTGTTGTACAGTTGGGAAACCCTATGGGGTAATTCTATTCCATCTGTAGGCACACTGTGAGTCAGAATCAACTTGATGGCACACAGCAACCACAATCTAACGAAAGTCCAGGTTTGGCTAGTAGAACTGGAACACACCCAAAACCTAAGAGAGCTAAGCCCAAACCCAGCTACCCAGGCAACAGACAGAAGTAGCACCTAACCTGGAGCTGGGAGGGCTGCAAAGGCAGAGGACCAATCCACAAGCATGCAAAGAAGGAATCGACAACTCTTAGCCCAAGAGAGACCCAATTCTTGGAGAAGCAGCAGGGTCAACAGTAAAACAGACCCCAAAATAAGAAGCTGGGAGTAAATCAGAAATGTGAACTCAGAGAACCGGGCCTGACACATGCTAATGGATACTCAGCAGACACTTCTCAGATGAACACACTAGAATGAGGCTTATGAGACTTGCTTCAAAAAGAAGTTCAAGACTGAGGCACTATATTAATTAAATAGAGCCATTTACCTCATGGGATTGAGTAGTTCTCTGGATTTGGAGGTTTAGGGGCACGGTCTCGTTGGACCATCTAGTCCATTGGCATAATATAGTTCTTAAGGTTTATGTTCTACCTCCCAGTATGTGAGTAGTGCCTGGGATTTTAAAAGTTTACACACAGTTATCTAAGATACAACGACTGGTCTTTATTCATCTATAACAACAACAAAAAAGAAGTTAAACCCAAGAATCAGAGAAGAAACTGCACTACAGGACTGACTGTCTACATGAACCCCTCACTGCCTTCTCTACGGTGAGACCAGTAAAATTAGATGGTGCCCAGCTACCACTGTGGAATTGTGTTCTGGTCAGTGACACAATACAAGAATACCTCGGAGATACTGGGATCCAGGTAAAGAGTGCCACATAAAGCAAATATTGAAATAAAGCAACTCACACAGTTTTTGTGGTTTCTTGTTGGCTCCATAAGATGAGCACCAGATTGTATGCCACAAGGTCTGTGGTTTGAGTCCTTCAGCTGCTCCGCAGGAGAAAGATGAGACTTTCTGGTCCCGCAAAGTGTTAAAGCCTCGGAAACCCTATATAGGGTCTTTGTGAGACAGAATCAACTCGATGGCACTTAACAACAACAACAGTGCATATAAAAGACTATAGTGTGTTTAGAGTATACCATAGTCTATTAAGTGTGCAATAGCATTTTGGAGACATTTGAAATATTGTGAGAATGACCAAAATGTGAACAGAGTCACAAAGTGAGTATTTGCTCAATGCAGGGTTGTTCCAGGCCTTCAATTTGTAAAAAATGCAGTATCTGCAAAGTGCACTAGAGCAAAACACATTAAAATGAGATATGTTGTTGTTGTTGTGTATATCTGTAGATAACTCTGGACAAAAAGAGAGGCTATGGAACAAGTCTTCAAATTCTGAAAGAATCCAAAGACTGCAGACTATGGCCCCAGTTGCTCTTCAGAAGTTGAAATGAAACTATCCCCTGCAGTCACCTTGAAACTAAGTAATAATTTCGCTCAAAGAGTAATGATCGGCATCCTAGAGTATTGCACTTTGTTTTCTGATTTATGTGTTGGACTGCTAAGGTGCTCCACAGGAGAGAAATTTTCTGCTCCTATAAAGATTTACTGCCTCAGAAGCCTCTGCCGGATCACTGTGAGTCAGAACCGACACGAGGGGGCACAACCAGCCAGTCATTTAAGATCAATAATTCATTTTACTTGAACCCACAATCAATGTTCATGGAGGCAGGAAAAAAAAATTCAAAGAATGTATTGCATCGGGCAAATCTGCTGCAAAAGAACTGTTTAAAATATTAAAAAGGAAAGATATCATGTTGAGCAAGGTGCACCTGACCCAAGACATGGTATTTTTAGCCACTTCATTTACATGTGAAAACTGAACAATGACTACGAAGACAAGATAAGAACTGATGAATTTGAATTTTGGTGTTGTTGAAGAATATTGGATATACCATGCACTGTATGTCCTGGTGTGGTGCTGTGGGTTAATGTGTTGGACTGCAAGGTCAGCTTGCAACTGCAACGTCGGCAGTTCAAGCTCACCAGCCACTCCTTGGAAACCTTATACAGGGTCACTATGAGTTGGAACTGACTCAACGGCACTTAACAACAACATCTGTGCTAGTGTGGCACTGTCGGATAAGCACTGGACTGCTAACTACAAGGTTCCTTGTTCAAACCCACTAGCGGCTCCTTGGAAACCCTACGCAGGGTTGCTATGAATCGGAACCAACTCAGTGGCACTTCACAACAACAACGACACACCATCTTGGAAGAAGTACAGTCAGACTACTCCTTGGAAGTGAGGATGGCGAGATTTCATCCATGGACTTTAAGCATCTCATCAAGAGGGACCAGCAAATGAAGAAGGACATCATCATGCTTGGTAAAGTACAGGGTTAAAGGAAACATAGGACGACCCCCAACAAAATGAATGGACACAGTAGCCACAAGAAGGGGGTCAAGTATGACGATGATTATGTGGTGGTACTGGCCCGGCAGGATTTCATTCTGTGGTGCATAGGGTCTCGGAACCAACTCAACAGCACCTCACAGCAACATACAAGACCAAGGGGTCAACAGCTATTTTAAAGCATAGATGAGAAGTTTGTGGGGCAGGGACTTTAAGAATATTAAAGGTGAAACAAATAGACCAGAAATAAAGAGGCTGTTGATACATTATAAAGAACGTAACCAATGCCACTAACCGTTATGTCCAGAAACTGGAATGCGAATGGATTCTGTACATATTTTCATCAAAAATAAAGTCTTTCTTTGACTGCTGGCCAGGCAATGGGTGATACTCTCTAACTCCACTGGCTGGACTTTTGGAGGACAGGTCATGTTGGAAGAGGCAATTAGGCGTGGAAACCAAGTTAGTTCATATATGGGTTGCCTTGAATGACCTATAATTAATAAAAGTGCCTGAGAGTAGTAACTTGCCTCCAAAGGGCTGCATGAACACATACATGTATCTATACGATCGCTCTGAGCCTCAGTTTCCTAGACTGTACAATAGAAATAATACTGTGTTTGTCACAGGGCTGTTGTGAAGAGAAAATGAGATAATAAGCAGGAGAGTGTTCTGTAAGCCGTAAAGCTAGAGGTGAGTTGTTTTATTTCACACCCAAGGGAGTGAAGTTCTTAATTTCTACTTTACAGTGAGCTTACACCCAGCCAACAGCCAATGCTGGACATGAGGCATATCACATGCCTACACCCAAGGCCTCTGAAGGAAAATGCATCCATTTTCACACAGAATGCCAAACAGGAAGATCTTAGCTCTATTTTCAGCTCTGCACCACCACCACCCCAGTTCCACCACCCCCCCCACCCCCACCCCGGTGCACACTGCTTAGGCCCTGTAGGTCTCAGTTTCTCCATCTGTAAAAGAGCGTTTGGGTGCTGACTGCCTCACCCAGTTCATAGACTGTGGGAGATTTAACAATTCCCTCGTCTCCCTGCTTGCCTCCTTGGATCCTTTCCTGTGCCCTCCCTTCTTCTGAGTTTCCCTGGATGGTGATAGCTAAAAGGGAAAAAAGCCTTTCCCAACATTTCTGTGCCTCAACTCTCTCCTGCAACTCTCCCTCCTCCAAATTCCTCTAAAATTCATCTGCCCATACAGGCCAGCATCAGAAAAAAGGACACTTTGTATTCTTCTTCAATTGTTTTCAAGTGTGTCAATAAACTTTCACAATTGAATTTATGACGCTTAAAGGTCAGTGATAACTTCTGTTATGAAAATCACAGTGTCATTTGCTAGTTCTCCGGATAACTGTAGCAGGCACCCAGTACATGCTTACTGAAGGACACCGAGTTGGGTAGTCCTCCGAAGAGCCAGGCTCCCAAACTCAAACCCTTCCCTTGTTGGCTCTGGATGTTCACACGTCCTCTCACCATATGCCTAAAACAAAATTCCCCTCATTAAAGGGCCCATCAACCTTATTTCCTCCCGCTGCTGCCCCTGGGATCCTGGGCCCTGAGCGGGGAGGGGCTGCCGCTCCTGAGCTCTCTCTCTCTCACCCAAATCTGTAGGCCGGGGTGTCATCTCTTGCAACAGCTGACAGTGACGCCTCCTCCACTCTGGTGTCACTTTTAACACCACACGTTAACACTACCGCCTGACTCTGCGCGCGTGAGGAGGCCCCAGCAGAGCCCCGCGTACAGCCGCACCCCACATGTGGAGTTGTTAATCCCGGCAGTTATTCAGCAGGCTCTCTTGGCCTCACCTCCAAACGTGTTACTTCTGGAGGAAGCAGCGCTGTGGAACTGCACTAACTCTCCCAAGACGCAATGACAGGACCTGCTGGCCTGGGGAGGCCAGGAGGCAAACAAGAGGCATTTCTGAGCAATGGCATGCTCAGATACCTACACACAGTTCCTAAATTAGAAAAAGAAGAGGAAAGGGAAGAAAGAAATAGCATCACCATGCAACTTAAAGTATTTTTATTAAATCAGCAAGTTTTAGACTTTTCGCATGCTTCCAAAGAATATTTCATGATGTAATGATCAGAGTCAAAGCAGCATGGGAAAGTGTGCATACACAGTATGATTTCAAGTCTATAAATGCCTGCGGTTGACATGAGCACTGTGAATACCTGTTGGACCCCCCTCCACCTTCAGGCGCCCTGAAAGGTTTCACTTCCTCACCCTCAGGATATCTGTCATAGCCATGAGACTTGCTAGCTAGCACAATGGGAGGGATGCAACTAGAGTCACTTTCAGGTTGTTGTTGAATGCCGTTGAGTCGGTTCTGACTCATAGCAACCTGTATAGCGTTTCTGAGGAGCAGCTGGTGAGTTTGAACCACTGACCTTAATGTTAGTGTTTATCCTACAGCGCTACCCCCAGGCTGCTGCTCCCTCTGCCATGCACTTTCTGCATCAGCTGCCAAGGAGCACGCAGAGGGGCTGAAATACGGAAGGGGCCTGCCTTACAAGAGACAGCAGTCCTGAGTCACCCAGACTTGTATGATCGGGGTGTGAGTAACAAATCAACCTTGTGCTGATAAGATTTGTGTCCTGTTTTCTCTACAGCATGACTTAATTTATACCAACTGATAAACAATGCTTTCATAAAATATATTGGGGGGGGGTTGGAAATAGCTTTAGGAAATATTGTAGTTCCTGGTGATTTTTGTTTTTATACTTTTGTAGATTTTCCAAATTTCAATTATCTCCTTAAAGCAAAAAGAATATTTTTCTGGTCAAATTCTACCTCCCCCTTTAGCCAGCGCATTCAAGTATAGGCTGAAGGTGGGCTTATAAGCTCTCTGTAATTGTCACACTCAGAATTCATTTCTGTCACACATGTATGTCTATTTTACAATAATAGGCAGGAGAAACCAATATCCATTAAACAGTCAAACATAGAAACCTTTTAAACACTCAAGTTCAATCTTTTCTTCTCCCTTGGACTTCCATTTCTTATGCATATGGCCTTGGGCCTCTGGCATGGTGGATTCCTGTAGACCCTGGCCACAGATCAGCTATCTTTTCTATCCAGTGTGACATTGGCTCCAGGCAGCTCCAGAAGCTGCCCTCCCCTCAGCTGAACCATTTTATCCCATGCCCCTTCATTATTTCTCTTACAAAACCTCATCATTTCATAGGTCTGGAGCCATTGCAATGAATTCTGCTCCTACTCACAGAGCCAACTGCTTAAACCAAATGGGGACCAGGTCTGACTTCCTCTGACTCCACAACAGGCAAAGAGAACCAAACTCAAAATCAGTCTAAGGCCGATTCCTATGAAGTGGAGGTCAGACATGCCTTTACCCTATGTCAGTGCCTTTAAAATTAGTCAGACTTGAGAACCAATTTAAAAAAACAAACTCATCCTTATGATTTTGTTCCTGTAGAACCCCACTGTGTCAGTACCACATGTCTTAGGCCAGGTTTTCTAGAGAAGCAAAACCAGTGAAATATAGATATATGTATATATATCTATATATAGGAGTCCTCTGGTAGCGTAGTGGTTACAAATCGGGCTGCCAACCTCAAGGTCAGCGGTTCCGCGGGAGAAAGATGGGGCGTTTTTCTCCCGTAAAGATTTACAGCCTTGGAAACCCTGTGCAGGGTCACTATGAGTCGGAGCCGATTCCACAGTACTTAACAACAACAACATATCTATATATATAAAGTGAAGTTTATTGTCAAAGAAATGGCTTACAATTATAGAGTCCCTAGAGGCTTTCTACTCCCGTAAAGATTTACACCCTCGGAAACCCTGTACAGGGTCCCTATGGGTCGGAACCGACTCGATGGCACTTAACAACAACAACAGCAGTTGAAAACAGAGTCTTTCCCATGAGTCCATTATGTTGGGAGTAGGCCACACCCCCAATGAAGCATCCCTTTAATTGATTGGCTGCTCATAGCCATTCATCATAGAGTTAAGTACACCTATATTAAGTTTCATCACCATAGACAAAGCACATATCAACTGCTAAAACAGTTGGAATCCTGGCCTAGTCAAGTTGACACAGAACCCTAACCATTACAAGTATCAATCTATCTATCTCTATATCATCTCTTGTATCTACTTGTCTGTATGTCTGTCGTATCTATGTATCTAATATCAATCTACTATCCATCATCTATTTATGTGCAATCTATCATATCTCTATTGGGCCTATCATTTCACCTGTCATATCTAGCGTCTCTATAGCATGTGTATCATCTATCAGTTCAGTCTGTCATCTACTGTATCATATCATCCATTTACCATTTGTCTATTATCTCTCTATCATGCCTACCTACTATCTATCATCTACCTATCTGCTATTTATATCTGCCCTCTATCTAGCATCACATATTTTGTTGTTGTTAGGTGCCATCGAGTCAGTACTGACTCATAGTGACCTTATGCACAGGAGAACGAAACACTGCCCAATCCTGGGCCAGCCTCACTACTGTTGCCACGCTTGAATCCATCGATGCTGGCACTTGGCCAATCCATCTCATTGGGGGTCTTCCTCTTTTTATCTGACCCTCCACCTTACCAAACATGATATCCTTCTCCAGCGACTGGTCCCTCCTGACAATATGTCCAAAGTATGAGAGATGAAGTTTGGCCATCTTGGCCTCCAAGGAGCACTCTGGCTGCACTTCTTTCAACATACATCTGTTTGTTCTTTTGGTAGCCCATGGCACGTTCAATATTCTTCTCCAACACCATAACTCAAAAGCATCATTTCTTCTATGGTCTTCCTTATTCATTGTCCAGCTTTTGCATACATATGAGGTTATTGAAAATACCATGGCTTGAATCAGGCACACCTTAGTCCTCAAGCATCACATGTACCACCTATCATATCTACCTGTTATCTATTTTTCCATCTATCTATCATATCTTCTATCTATCTAGTGTGCTATCTACTATCTATCATATGGAGCTCTGGTAACGTAGTGTCTATGAGTCGGGCTGCTAACCTCAAGGTCAGCAGTTTGAAACTACTGGCTGTTCTGCAGGAGAAAGATGAGACTATTTGCTCCCGTAAACATGTATAGCCTCAGAAACCCTATGCAGGGTTGCTCTGAGTTGTAACCAACTCCATGGCACACTACCACTATCCATCATGTTTGTTTATCTATCTATCTATCTATCTATCTATCTATCTATCTATCTATCTATCATATCTACCATATATCTGTTCTGGTATGGCACTGTACAATAAGCATTGTACTATTAACCACAAAGTTAGTGGTTCAAACCCACCAGCTGCTCATCAGACACCCTATACAGGGTCGTTATGAATCAGAACTGACTGGGTGGCATTTAACAACAATAAACATCTATCATATCTATATCTATTGAAGGACCCTGAGCCTGATCCAGTCCCTTTCAGCTCACTAATGCCTAGGATATCCATTGTCAAGTGTTACATTTTGTTTTTCTAAGCTCCTAATTTTCTTTGATTCATACTGGCATATTCCACCTTCCAGTCATTAATGGATGTTTACAGCAGTTTCTTCTCATTTTGAATTGTGCCCCATCAGTACATAAAGGTCCCAAAAGCTTTACTCCATTCACATCATTAAGGTCAACTCTCCTTTGAGGAGGCAGCTCTTCCCCAGTCGTATTTTGAGTGCATTTGCATTTGAAGGGTTCATCTTCTGGCGATGTATCAGACACTGTTGTTGTTGTCCTTAAGATTTTCAATGGCCAATTTTTTCAGAAGTAGTTCACCAGGTTCTTCTTAGTCTGTCTTAGTCTAGAAACTCCTTTGTAACCTATCCACCATGGGTGTCCCTGCTGGTATTTAAAATACTGGTGACATATCTTCCAGCATGAGTGCAACACACAAGCCATTACAGTATAACAAACTGACAAATATGTAGTGGTTACAGGTACACATACATTGTGCCCAGTTAAACAAGCTATTATACTATGGCTACAGTTGCTTTCTTGTACAGCTTTTGTTATCCCTTGAGTTAGTAATGATCTATTTGCATTTCATTAGCTTTTGCTGTAACATCAATGATTCTTCCCACAAACATACCAATAGAGTTATAAAACTTCTAGCAATATGTTCAAACATATCTGATAACCTATCAGTTCTTCCTTCTTTTTTTTTTTTTTTCTTGGAGTTCTCCATCCACTCTTATCTGGCCAGCTGTTGTCCTTGCTATCAATAAAGTTGTTGCTATTGTTGTTAAGTGCCATCGAGTAGGTCCCAAATCATAGCAACCCTGTATAGAATTTCCAAGGAGTGTCTGGTGAGCTTCAACAGTGGACCTGGTGGTTCTAACTGACCTTGCAGTACAGTGCATTAGCCCCCTGTGCCACACCAGGACTCTGTTCACCATTGCCCCAGGAATTACCTTTGCCTCTCTTCTGTGTTGGTTCTGTTTCTGAAATCCTAAATTGTCTTCTTTCTTGGTTTACTCTCTTCATTTTGCTTTAATAGATATGCCAATAGCTTCTTTGGACATTATATACATGAGTTCAGTTTTTGTAGAACTGATTGGCAGTTTGATTGAATGCATAAATCTAAGTTGTAAATGGTCTTCGTTTAGGACTCTGAAGGCAGTTCTCCGTTGGTATTTGGTGCACTGGGTTGATATTAATTAAGAAGTTCAATGTCATTCTGACTCTTGATCCTTATTATGTTACTGTTTCGTTCTGAAAGTTTCTAGGCTCTTTTCATTATCTTGGCTGTTATAAAATATATTTCATTATCAAATATATTTAATGAAATTTAATTTCTGTTCTGAAAAAAACCTTTTAGTAAATTTCACTTGATAGATAATGTGAGAAATTGCCATTTATATGGTTTAAGTAAAAGCCAAGGAGGAGATTCTAGAAATACTCCCATCACCATCTCCAATGTTCTAGAGTATGAGCCAATGCAACTGGGAATAGGTATCAAATTGGAAAAGAGGAAACAATATCACTAAGTACTAGTCAGTTGCATTGGCTCATAATACAGAACAGTGGAGACAGTGATGGCGTTGCTTCTAGAATCTCCTCCCTGGATTCTACTTAAACCATATAAATGGCAATTTATCTAGAACAATTTATTAATTTAAAATTTTCTATAGAATACATATCAAATTTCATTAAGTGTAGTTTAAAATTAAATGTATTTTATAACATAAGAAATAATGAAAAGAACCTAAAAGAAATAATATGTGAAAATGACAAAATAATTCAGTAAGGTAACAGCATATAAAATTAGTACACTGTAGCCACCGTCTTCAGATATACAGGCAACAACTGGTACTAAAATATAATGAATGTGGTTCCATCCTGGGTTTTGGCACCAAAATTAGATAAGATAAATATTTAAAAAATAAAATATAATGGATGAAAGATCTTATTTGCAAAAACATCCTAGAAATAAACTTTTTTTTAAAATGTGGAAAATCTTGTGCATGAAACTTCCTAAATGGTACTGATGAATACACACATGAACTTATTTAACATTCTTAGATAAAAACAAGTCAACATGATAAGAAGCCCTAAACTAATCTAAACATTAACATAATCATAATCAAAATACTAGGAAGATGTGATGTGCAACTAGACAAATTGATTCTAAATTCATACAGAAAGATACCAACATGAATATCTGGGAAAAGCTTGAAAAACCCTCTGCTGGCAAACCTTTTTCCTATAATAAGTCTTTGTTCATATGGAAACCCTACCTCACCTGGCTATTCTTAATCAGTAGAAGGCAAGAGCCCTCTCTCTCAGGGCGGAGGTGCAATTTGTACTGCCGGTAACAATGGGAGGGGGGTGGTTATTATGAAGAAATTTTAAGAAAATGAAAAACTGCATTGGTGAGGAAAAAACAGAAAAGTTGTACCAAGGATGTTTTTTCCATCATGATAACGCACCTGATAATTTTTCAAGGGCAAAACTGAAAATTTTGCTGGGAAATTTTACTCCATCCACCCTATAGCCATGGTCTTGCTCCTTTCAGACTACTTTTTGTTTCTCAAACTCAAAAAAACCTTTAAAAGGTACATAATTTGAAACTCTGGAGGATGCCAAAACTGTCATTTTGACTTGGTGTAAATTGAAGTGTACAGAATTCTTTGAGAAAGGATTAGAGAAATGAGAATATTGCCTTCAGGCATGTACAGACCGAGATGGAGGATATGTAGAGAAGCAATTGCTTCACATTTTGATATTTTTGTTTAATAACTGTTTCTATAACTTGTAGCAATACATCTTTTAAAATTTACCCTCCTTATACACAACTCCTTGTCAATCTCAAGGCATGGCTCCTCCTAGCAGTGGTTGTTGTTGTTGTTAAGTGCCTTTGAGTCGGTTCCAACCCATAGCGACCCTGTACAGGGTTTCCGAGGGTGTAAATCCTTACGGGAGTAGAAAGCCTCATCTTTCTCCCGCGGAGCGACTGGTAGTTTCGAACCGCTGACCTGAAGGTTCGCAGCCCGATTCGTAACCACTACGCTACCAATGGTTAGGGAGGTCAAAACTAACCAATCTCCTCTTGGTAGGCCCCAGGCACATCATTTGCATAATAGGTTATAATTCACCTCATTTGCATAGTCTGTTGACATCCCCCACAAAGTGCACATCAGTCACAGGACTAGATAAAAAGTATCAACCAAGTTGTTTACAGTTTACCTAGGAAATGTCAGTCAACCTGGCAAAAGCAACAGACTATCAGGGTTAGAAAACTGTCTGGGTTAGGCTGTCTGGGCAAAGTTAACTCCTTAGGATTTAGGGTAAAAAATCTCTCAAGCTGTTTTTCCAAAGAACCAAGACAAAAGGCCACATAAAGGAACTCATTTCACCATAAATGCAGAGCAGGTGTCAGCAGAGCTTCCAGAATAAGAGAGACTAGAAGAACGGTTGCTGCTGTAATCCCAAATGGATCACACAGTCCCATCCAGAACCAGTGAAGGATGCAGCAGCATTTTGTTCTTTTGTGCCTTGTGTTCAGGGAGCTTACTCCATAGCCATCAACAACAATCCTCTCCTAAAAGAGGTTTGGGGTCTTTCGTAGAGATGCAGTACTGTAGGTTAATGCGCTGGACTGCATGGTCAGTTTGAACTGCAAAGTTGGTGGTTCAAGCTCACCAGCCACTCCTCAGAAACAGGGTTTCTATGGGTCAGAACTGACTCATGGGCACTTAACAACAAGAAGGATTGGCAAGAAGGCTGGTTTGCCTGGTGCCTCAGGATCAGAAAAAGGTGTACAGATTTCTGAGTGCCAAGGGGAGCCTTTAAAGGAGGACAAGGCTGGGTGCAGTGACTAGACTGTATTTCTATCTGGCTCCTGTGTGGGGAATAGACCACAGGGCTAGAAGGGCAGCAAGAAGAGCTAGGGTCACTTGTCTGTGTGAGAGGTGGCATTAGACTAGAGAACGTTTTGGAGGTGGACCCTACGGAAGAACCTAGCAGGGCCTGTTTGAACTGTGAGCACTATGGGGATCAGGGGAAGTCTTGGTCTCTAACCCTAGCAGAGGGGTGAATGACAGGTGTGTGGTGGGGGAACTGTAGGGCTCTTGAAGCCCAGTTCCTTTGAGCCTTTGAGTCCCCTTCCGCTGAGTGCCTAGAAAATGACACTGTCTGGTGGCAGCGCGGCTGCAGCGCTGAGGCTTCATTGCTATCATGTCAGTTCCATGGATTGCCTGGTGTGGGGGTTAGGGACGGTGGGGGATACTTGGAAAACTAATGGTTTGGATGAAGAGTTCACTGCCCTTCGTGCAACACAACCACGAGGCAAAAGCATGGCTACTGGCCAGGGAGAAGGCAGAGACCACTTGTTAGCCACTGAGTAGTCAAGCTCAGCTGAGCAGTGAGGATCAGAACGTCAACCCACCTTCACAGCCTGGGTGCGCTTGCTGAGACAAGCGGCATAGGGGCGCTTTTGTGGCAGGGCAGGAAGCAGGGATCACCACGATCTCTGGGTTTTGTCTACATGGAAATGTCCGGTCCCCCGCACAAAGGCCACTTTGTGCCTGCGTCGGGGGAGGTGGGGAGGCCGCGCCCTGCGCCCCCTGAGCCCGCCCGCGGCCCCGAGGGGGCGCCCGCCACTTCGAGGAAGCCGCGCGTTCCCAGCGACTGCCAGCCCTGCGGCCCCGGGTGCCAGAGGGCCTCTTAATTGTTCCCAGAACGGGTGGCATTTAGATCAATTAATATGCAAAACAGGAGTAAATCATCTCATTCGCGGGGCCCCACGCGGGGAGGGGAGCCGAGACATTTGCTATGCAGCGAGGTCGCGGCCCCGGCCGCTTGTTGATCTGGGGAAATGGAAATCAGGCGGCTCACAAAGCCGCCCTGCCGGGCCGACCGCGCCCCCGGCCGTCCTTGTGTGAGTCGCCGGCGCCCGTCGCGACCTGCCTCCCGGCGGGGTGGATACATCCGCAGACCGGGCCGCGCGGGAGGCAGAGCTTGGCCCTGACCTGTCACCCATTGACCGTACACCTTCGGGCCCCAGACCCCTCCTCTGGGCGGGGATTCCTAGTTGGTAATTATAGGAGTTCTGTTATTCTAGTAACTGGTATTATTACATAAATCTGATAATCAGGAGGTGGGCTGCACTGCCCTAGAGAGTAATGTTTAGGATTGGAATTGACACACTGACGACCCATAATTATACTATGGAGTCTTGACTGAGGGAAGCCGGAAGCTTCACTTCATCACAGCTTTTAATTCTCCAAATCCAACTAAGTGGTTGTTGTTGTTAGGTGCCATTGAGTTAGTTCCGACTCATAGTGATCTTATGCACAACAGAATAAAACACTGCCTGGTCCATCAACAATGGGCACAATCATTGTTAAACTTGGGCCCATTGTTGCTGCCATTGCCAGCCCATCTCAGTGGGGGGTCTTCCTCTTTTTCTTTGACCCTCCTCTTTACCAAGCATGATGTCCTTTTCCAGTGACTTGTCCCTCCGGACAATATGTCCAAAGTAAAAGTTTTACCATCCTGGACTCTAAGGGCAGTCTGGCTGTACTTCTTCCAACACAGATCTTTTTACCCTTTTGGCTGTCCAAGGTACTTTCAATATATTCCTCCAACACCATAGCTCAAATGCATCAATTCTTCAGTGGTCTTCCCTATTCGCTGTCCAGATTTCACATACACATAGATGGTGGTGTTATTAAGTGCTGTTGAGTTGGTTCCAATTTATACTCACCCTGTATAGGGTCTCCAAGAAGCAGCTGGTAGGTTTGAACTGCTGACCTTGTGGTTTGCAGTCCAGGGCTGATCCTACAGCGCCACACCAGGAATCCACAGCACCACAGTGGGGGGCCTGTTATTCCCATTGTACAACTGAAGAAACTGAGATCGGGAGGGGAAGACACATAAACCAAGCCTGATCCTGAGTGGAACACTATGATGTAAAACAACAACAGAGCAGTTGCCTTCTAGTCAGCTCCAAGGCTGACTTGTATGTTTGAGCAGAACTGTGCTCCACAGGGTTTTCAGGGGCTGGGGCCTGGACAGAGCCACACAGAGTGAGTATACATGAGGACTAATCAGTGTGTGTGTGGG
>NW_006408641.1:8885737-8896460 GCF_000296735.1 Chrysochloris asiatica
GTAGCCACTACACTACCAGAGCTCCTACCAGGATGGCTAGGGTTAATTGTTAATCTAAAACCTTTGGGACAAGAATGGTTAGTGATGTGAGTAGTCAATCCTCTAGCTGACGTTTTAAGAACTAAACGTTTTTCCCCCCTTTGAAGTTTCTGAAGCCTGTTTGAAGGTAAAAGATGGGTTTTTAACACAGAAACATTTACTGAGAGCTTCATATTGTGTTATCAATCAATTGTGCATATCACTCATGCACAGTCCGTTTTGTGCTACACATGTAATCACAGGAGTCTGGCATTTTTTGTGGAAAGCACATGCTTGGTTTGCTCAATGGTGGGGCAAGCTCGCCACAGAGGCCGAGTCACTCTTTTGCTAAGAAATGGATCAGGAAGGTCACAACCATGAGTATGTGTGTATGAGGCATGGGGATGCAGCAGCCAGCACACCCTGCAAATGTTCCCTCCTTTCCCTTTGAGACCTGCTGTCTTAGAGGGAGGGGCAAGCACACTGCTTTACTTGTAATTTTACGTGGGCTGGTTTGGTGAGGAGGATTTTCTGAAATTTGCAGGGGATACTTCTACTGAAAAGATGTGTAAGAATTGCAACTTCATCTTCCAAATGTTGGAGAGGAACTTCAGATTCTCTTTTCATTTCCACTCTCCTCAGTCCCCAAATACGTGTGTGTGAGTGATACATATCACAGCATACTAAACATGCACAGATAAACGGTAATTCCTCTCATCTGTCAGTTTGCTGCACTTGATGACTTTCATGATACTGGAAGCTAAGCCACAAGTACTTCAAATGCCCCCAGGTCACCCATGCTGGCCAGGTTTCAGCAGAGTTTCCACACTAAGACAGACTAGACAGAAGGGAGAGCATTCAACATCTGAAAGACTGTAGGGCCAGAAGATAAGCCCCTGGAGATGGAAGCCCCTCAGAATGCCTCCTCAGGGTTGACCTTAATGAGGTGGATGGAACAAAACTTTGGGGGCCTTCATTTGCTGATGGGGCACAATTTAAAATGAGGAGAAACAGCTGCAAGCATTCATTAATGATCAGAATGTGGAATGGATGAAGCATGAATCTTAGGAAAAATGCAAGCAGTCTAAAATGAAATGGAATACACGAAGTTTGATATCCTGGGCATTAGTGAGCTGAAATGGACTGGTATTGGCCATCTTAAACTAGACAATCATATGATTTACCTGAATAACCAATTGAAGAAGGTATCATATTCATCATTTAAAAGAACACATCAAGATCTATCCTACAGAACAATGCTGTCAATGATAAGATAATATCCATACATCTACAAGGAAGATCAACTAATTATGACTATCATTCAAATTTATGCATCAATCAGTAATGTCACAGAGGAGGAAACTGAATATTTTTAGTAACTTTTGCAGCCTGAAATTGATCAAACATGCAATCAAGATGTGTTGATAATTACTGAGGATTAGACCGTGAAAGCTGGAAACAAAGCAGAAGGATCAGTAGTTGGAAAATAGAGACTTGTTGATAGAAATGACTCTGAAGACCACATGATAGAATTTTGCAAGACCAATGACTTATTCACTGGATTCTTTTTTTTTTTTTTTTTGCAACAACAAAAGCATGACTGTGCACATGGACCTTGGCAGATGGAATATACAGAAATCAAAGTGACTACATCTGTGGAAAGAAACACTAGAGAAGTTCAGTATCATCAATCAGAACAAGGCCAGGGGCCGAGTGTGAACACATCATCAGTTTCTTATATACAAGTTCTGGTGGAAGCTGAAGAAAATTAAATACAGTTCTACTAAATAGCACCAAATGACAGCAACAAAGTCACGTACAGCAAAGACTACATTTCCCAACCTTCCTTGCAGCTAAGTATGGCCCTGTGGCTAGATGTGGGCCACTAGGATTGAAGCTGAACTATCATGTTTTTGATGCCCGTCTTAAACAATAGCTGATATATAACTTTTCCCCCAATATTTTGTCATAAAAAAATTCAAACATGAAACAAAACTGTTAAGAACTTTACAGTGGGCAATATGCCAACATCCTATCTTCTGTATTATTGTTGTTACTAGCTGCTGTTGAGTTGGTTCCAGCTCATAGCGACCTTATCCTGTATAGCATTTCTGAGGAATGGCAGGTGAGTTTGAACCACCGACCTTGTACTTTAAATCAACCTTGCAGCCCAGTGCTTAATCTACAGGGCCACACCAGGACTCATAGGATACTTTATGCTTTATCACATAATTGTCTGTCTCTCTATTCATCTATCTGTCTGCATATATATCTACCTATTAGATGTATTTCTGGATGGAGTCCTTAGGTGGCACAAACAGTTAAACGCTTGACTGCTAGCTGAAAGATTGATGGTTTGAAACCACCCAGAGGTTCTTTAGAGGATGTAATTGTTGTTAAGTGCTGTCGAGTCAGTTCCAATTCACAGCAAACCTGTAGGGGGTTTTCAAGAAGTGGCTGGTGGGTTTGAACCGCTGACCTTGGGGTTAGCAGTCTAGTGCTGATCCCACAGCAACACACCAGGAGTTCCTTCAAAAGGCAGGACTGGTGATCTGCTTCTGAACAGAGACAGTCTTGAAAACACTATGTAGCACAGTTTGTTTTGAAGCACACGGGGTCGGCACAAGATCAAATCTACTTGATGGCAATGAACAATATCCTTCTACCTACCCATTAACAGGAGTCCTGATGTGGCATTGTGGATTAATGCACTGGACTACGAAGTTGGTTTGACTTGAAAGGTCAGTGGTTCAACCTCACCAGTTGCTGCTCAAAAACCCTTTGTTGGGGCACTATGAGTTGGAACCAACTCAAAGACACTTAACAACAACAACCCATTAACAGGACTCCTGGTTTGGTGCTGTAGGATAAGCACTGGACTGCTAACCCCAAGGTCAGTGGTTCAAATCCACCAGTTGCTCCTTTAAAACCTGATGTAAGGTTGTTGGGGCACTATGAGTTGGAACCAACTCAAAGACACTTAACAACAACAATAACCCATTAATAGGACTCCTAGAATGGTGCTGTAGGATAAGCATTGGACTGCTAACCACAAGGTCGGAGGTTCAAATTCATGAACCGCTCCTTGGAAACCCTATACAGGGTCACTGTGAGTCAGAACTGACTCGATGGTACTTAATAACAACAGCCCATTAACAATCCTATTTTTTATGCACTTCATAGTAAACTGCAGATATCAATATATTTCATGCATTATACTTCCATGTGACTAGCATATCACTAACTAAAGTTCTATTTTGTTTACAATATGTGGGTAAAATTGCTACATAAACTTTAAGTAAGATGTGACATTTGGCAAGTCTTAACATAGAATGATCTCTCTAGAAAATCCCCTTCTCGGGAAGTGAGGGAAAAAACAGCAATGAAGTGGTGAGCTAAGCCCTACAACGTTCAATAGACTTCTGTGAACCCGGGTGAAGACCTGGTTGACCAGCAGTGTGGCAAGACCTGGGGACTCTTGGGCCCAGAGTCAGTGACATAGCCACAGAGGACCAGAGTGGAGAGTGAAGCATCCAGCTGATAAGAAGAGAGGGCATATGCATAAGAACACTCACACTTGCAGATAATACCCACTTTACCTGGCTTCATGACTGGATGATCAGAGCTCAACCAGAAGTAAAAAGAAGAGGAAAAAAAAAAAGTATTCTCATACAATTTGATGAACTTGACCTACACCTATGGAAGCAGTAGCTCAAAAGAGGGAACAAGTCCTTACAGCACGAATCATTCCCACCCCCTCCACACACAGAGTAGACAGGGATGGGCAACTTGGAATTGGTTACCCAAAATGGGGGGCAGGGGGCTACAAAGGCAAGAAATGACTGGCTTACAAGCTTTCAAGAGGGAACCTAGATCCAGAGGGCCTGGAGGAAGGTAGAATCTCCAGTGAGTAGTATTCAATCTGACTAGGTGGGGCTGATGCAATGAAATGCAGACGGGTCTCTTGTGATACAATAGTGAATAATTGTTATCAGGACTGACTGTGAGGGTTGAAATGTAAAGGTAGACGTTTTATAGCAAGGAGGGGAGTGATTAACTTCTCAGTCTAGGAGCGGAGGTCCCTAGGATCATCAAGGGAGAAGAGCAGAGAGCAGGACCTTACCCAGAGAAGCAGTGATGCCTGAAATGGAGCCAGAGATGATGATGTGGAGCGATGGAGCAGCTGGAGACTTTAGATCCAGAGAGGGAGAGAGACTGTGTGCTGAAGACCTGGGAGGTACGTGGGAAGGATTGCATGGAGGGGATTGTAACCATGGCAATGAGAGGATATACGATAGAATGAATGTAAAACTAATGTTCTCCCATGTAAACTATCACAAAATTCACAATAAAACATTTAAGAAAAAAAAGAAAGAAAGAAAATCCCCTTCTCAGTGAATTCCTGACTCCCTCCCCATTGCCCAGCAATACCTGTTTTGATTTTTTTCCACTGCTTTACCTGTTTTAGAATTTCATATAAATGGATCCTACAGTATGTACTCTTTGATATCTGATTTGTTTCAGTCAGAATATTGTTTCTGGGGATTGTTCTTATTGCATATGTCGAGTTGGTTCTGACTCATAAACCCTGGTTATGGTTTCCAAGGAATGGCTGGTGGGTTTGAACAGCTGACGTTGTAATTCACAGTCCAGGGCTGATCTTATGCATGTTTGTCCTATTCTTCTTTGACCCTTCTTGCATCCTGCTGCCTTAACTGAAGGTGTGGTGGTCAGAAGGCTTTTCTCTAGGATAGGGGTACAGTGAGGTGGACACAGCACCCAAAAATATATATAAATTGGGCTTTTTTGTTTCTTTTAAAAAAGAAAACATTCATTTTACTTTTGTTGTTGTTGAGACTGTACACAGCAGAAAGAATGTTCACCAGTTTCATAATTTCTACACGTACAATTCAGTGATATTGATGACATCCATCAAGTTGTGCATCCATTCTCAGCCTCCTTTTCTGAATTGTTTCTCCCTCATTAACATAAACTCCCTGCCCCTAAATTTCCTATCTAATCTTTCAAGATGTTGTCACTTTGATCCCATATAGGTAGTCTTAACACAGCACAATGCTCAAGGCAGACCTTCTTCACTAGTGAAGTTAAACTGTTGTTTGGTTTAAAGAAGATAGCAGGGGATATTGTTTATTTTATATTTAAAGACAATCTCAGAGCAGTTGTTTTAGGAGTTCAGTGAGTCTTGATGACTCCAGAAAGTCAGGATCCAATTAGAACTTGAAATTGTCTCTGAGGCTGCCCTCCTTTGATCAGCATTCCTCTATAGAATCTTTGACCAAAATGTCCAGACAGACAACATCCAGTTCTCCTGGTCTCATGGAATAGAAGGAAGTTGTTCATGGAGGCGCTTAGCTACATATTCCATTTCCTCCTGACTTTTAATCTTCCTGTGTTGTGCATGGCAAACAGAAATTGTTGTATTTGGGATAGTTGCTTGCAACAAACTAGAAGCTAGAAAAGAACACCAAAAAGAACAGAAGTAGCCAACATGTCATTATAGTAATGAACTGGGCTATCTCATGAAACATGACCATAAATCTCCAAACCAATAAACCAGATCTCATGAGGTATTTGGTTGCTTGTACACAAGCAACTCAACAGCTGCTTTTTTTTTTTTTTTTTTTATGTTGTTGTTGTAAATATATCTATCAGACCACATTTGCCAGTTCAACTTTGAACAGGTGTCCTGGATTGAATTGTGTCCCAAAAATTATGTGCCAACTTGGCTAGGCTATAATTTTCAGTGGTTTGACAGTTATGCAATGATGTAATCTAGCAGGTATGTAATGATGTAAGACTCCCTCATGATGTGCTCTGATGTGACCAGTTAGTTGTAAGGAGATTAGAGTAGGATGCAAAATGCTTACTCAGGCTACAGCCTTGATCAGATGGATGTAAAGGGAGTGTCTATGAGTTGTGGGCTGCATCACTTTTTACCTAACAAGAGACAAAAAGCAAGAAAAGCAAACAGAGAGGGAAAGACCACACAACCACTAAGAAGAGCCAGGTCCTTGCGCTGAGAACCTCCTAGACCCAGGGGAAGATTGATACCAAGACACATAAAGATCTCCAAGGAACAGTGGACCCACAGATGTTGAAGGAAGATGACAACAGGAAGAGAATGCCTGATTTTGTTTCTCCTGAGAATACAGTCTAAGACAGTAGTGCTACCTTTTGTTGTTGTTTTGAGGAACCAGTCTGTGGAGATTTCTGCCTAGCACAGTTGTCATACTGAATCTAGAATTTTAGAGAAGAGAAATTCATGCTTTTGCCATTGTTACTGTGGTGTTTTCTAACCCTATCAAATGTAATCTAGCTCCTGGGTGATGCCTTCTGAGCTGTCTTTTCAGACACCCCTTTCCTTGTTCACTCACTAGTGCCCATTGTACTGATCTCCCTGAGTGGCTCTGTGAGTTCACCTAGTCCAGTGCACAACAATTACTCTCTGTAGTACAGTGTCCAGCACACTGTAAGTGCTCACAGGTGGTAGCTGATAAAAGTAACAACTATGCAAAAGAAATGTCACAGTGTGGATGAAGTATCCTGGTCCGGTCCCACTAGTCCCCTGATGAATCAGCAAGGCATAGGCACATGAAAAGAGGCTGAGAGACAGAGGTTTAAGCAAGCAAAGAGATTTATTAAAGCATTGATGTCCTCTCAGAGAGAACGGATTTCCATCTTGTGGATGAGGAGAGCAGAGTGAGTTTCTGGTTTCACTTTTCAGCTGCTTTTCCTCCAGGGTGGGTTCTGGGGCTCCTGATTGCTGTATTCTGATCCCTACATTTTCCTATTATAATTTAGGACCCATAACTGGACATTTCTTCCTGGTTTTTTTTTTTTTTTTTTTACTTCTTTTGATTACATTAGCTCAGTCTTAATCTTCTCTCCTCATGCCTGATTTGGAGGCGGAAAGTTCCCTTTTCCATCTTTCTTTTTACTAGACTCTTCTGACAGATCAGATCTCTTCCTGTATTCTTTGTAGTTGATCTGTAGCCCCTCTTCCCTGTTCTAAATGCCTAACATTCACCCCACCGAGAGAGAGGAAACCCTGATGCTCAGGAATATGAATGACAACTCATTCTTAGCTGTTTCTTGCTGAAAGGGAGCATGGTTGGGTGGCAGGTTTTCCAGTCCTTCGTATCTCTAAGTTAGGATTGCCACAGATGCACGTTGGAGGTTGTTGATGCCTAAGGTGCTAGGAGAGAATACAAGGAAAGGTTACAGGCTGTTGTTGAAAGTCCTGCCTGATCTATCGTATTAAGAGGAATCGGCTCACCACACTTTGAAACATACCCTTGGGTTACCAGCATTTGTCTGTGAGAATCATCAAGTCTTTTAATAACAAAAGAGTTTAGCAAACTTAATATACAAGGCCCAAACATAAGCAAAAGTAATATAGTAGCTAAGGGCCCTAGCAATGGTCTTAGAAATGTCACAGAGGGAGCTATGTTTTTATTTGTGACCATAAATCTTGTAGCCACTTGCTGTTCTCTAAATGTGCTGTACTTTGAGTTCCACTTCTCCTGTTTCATTTATGTAAATGTAGCAGGTTGTCTTAGCAACAGCACAGACACCACCCTCTTCCGCTAGTAGATAGTCAAGAGCTTTGTGATGGTTCACGACCATATTGGCCAATGAGTCTAATGATTTTTGAATGGTTTCAATGATTCTTCAGAATCCTTCCTTAGTTCCTACACTGTTGATGAAACATTCTGGATGGTTACGTGGTTGTTCATAATTCCATATGTGACGGATCCGGCAGCCACTAGAGAGATTATACCCAGGCTTAGAAAAGTAAAAAGTTTCCTTTTTCCTCTTTGGGGAGGTGTATCAGAGAAAGTGGAGGAAGGAGCAAGTCACAAACCTTGGACTATTTGGAACTCCCTGGATATAGGGGTCACACATCCTAGAGGACAGGCTCCCCACACTTGGGTTGCATTTAGACACAAGAATGCCCATGTTCTATTGTTCTTACCTTGGCAGAGAAATCATAATCCTTCTTCCAAACACACAAGGAGGAGGGATATACAGGCTTCAGAAACGCTACGGAATAGTTATACTCTGTCTTGTAGGATCGCTGAGTCAAAATGGAGAAGAGTGGGGGACGTTAGGGGGCTGGAAAAGGATATTAGGGAGGCCAAAGCTACTGGTCATTAACAAAAGTTGAGCTCAGGAGAGGTTGATGGCTGGGGTACTGATATCTGCTTTACAGGGAGATTGAGTGGATTATAAGATGAAACATAGACCAAGGCACGTGGCAGTCCTTTCACCCTGGCAGTGACTTTGAGGTCCATCCCCTCTAGGAGGGCACAGGGAAGTGGATCAGCGCTGTCCCCAGCTGGAAGGGTTACCTGAGGCCACTGTGGCTAGTTCCTGCCTCAAGGCAAATCTCTACCCTGGCCATACCAGGCAGATGTGCATCAGCCTAAATTTAGGCTGCATGTGTCATTAATTACCAGCAGAAGTTAGAAGCTCAGGGAGAGTGCATAACTTGGGTCCTCCACATCCTGCCAGAAACATAGTGCAGGTGGACCCGGGGCCTCAAGGACTCTGGAGGACAGTTCAGGCTTAGCCATAAGGTAAATGATCAGGTGATTTGCTGTACCAAGGGATCCCTCAACAGTTGGGGACTGTGCAGGAAACATCTGAGGCTGTGAGGGAAGGAGGAGAGCACAGGACTGAGAGCCCATGGCTTGAAGCCTAGTGCCCAGGACTGCCTGCTCGGAACCCCAGTTTTCTCCCCTGAAAAGGCTCCATCTTCAAAGGTTGCTTGTGAGCTGTATGACCTTGCACAAGTGACTTCAGCCCTTTTAGCTATGACATAGGGAAAGCTCAAAGGCTTTTCAGGAGAATTAAATGAGGTAACACATGGCAGGCCTTTGGACCAGGCTGAATAGGTCACAGTCCTAGAACTGGGAGAACTGAGAACTGTCTGCTTGCCATGCTGCTGTTGATAAAAGGTCCCCACCAGGAAGTGACGAGACTGGCATGAGGGCTCCTCAGCCCAGATGTGGCCTGGCTGTGGGCCTGTGGTGGGGGTCCACTCTCCTCCTGCATAGCCACCTCTCACCTCTGTGGATGCTTGGAGTCTTTGCTCTGTGGCTCTTACAGCTGTGGGTCCTTACCATTCTTCCCTGGATAGAGCTCATCTGTGCTCCTCGCCCTTTGTCCCCCAGATCCTTTGAGGTGATGGAAAATGGCATGGACTTCTGGAAATCAGAACAAGCAGAAGCTTGCAACTCCCAAATCTGCTTGCCTGAAAGTCACTAGTGGCACCAGGGTCTTCAGGAGATCAGTCAATACTAAACACCCA
This sequence comes from Chrysochloris asiatica, assembly GCF_000296735.1. Lineage (NCBI taxonomy): Eukaryota > Metazoa > Chordata > Mammalia > Afrosoricida > Chrysochloridae > Chrysochloris > Chrysochloris asiatica. The sequence goes on from NW_006408641.1 coordinate 8,895,090, forward strand.
TTTCTCAGGTTTTCCTGCTGTAACCATTCCCCCAGCAGCCCTTGATAAGGAGAACTGTGGCATGACTCACGGTGGGGGAAGGACCACAGGATTTCAGGGAGAAAAGGTATCTAAATGCTTCCCTACTCATACTACATGTGTGACTCAAGCGGAAACAGGATCATTTTCACCCAGTGAGGTCCCAACAGCGGAGTGTTTCAGGGTAGAACCTGCACCAAAAATTGGATCTCTCAGAGTCTCTGACTTTGTCACCTGGGGGTCTGTGGCATCCTCAGCAACAGGCCCTGAGAAGCTGATATTGTCAGGACAATCAAAGTTGGTCCCAGCAATGAGACATCCACTGAGCCAGCTCGAACAACTTCCAAACAGTCCCTAAACCTACTCTTGGGCATTGCAATTACTTTTTATTCAGTTTTCCTTCCCCTTCCAAAATACTAAGAAGGCAGTGAAAGGAATTTTGATTTTCCATCTTGGGAACCTGATCTGAGGAGGATCTGCACAGACAACTGGGAAGGCTTTCTGTACGATGGATTTTTAGTGAGCCTGTCTCCTATATAGTTCAATATACTGGACCTTAGTGTGCTTATCTGTAAAAGAGGAATAGTAATATTCACCAAGTGTACTTGTTGTAAGGTTTAATGACTACTAGTTTTTCAGCATTTACCCTGGATCCCTGATAGCATAGTGGATTCTGAGCTAGACTACTAAACACAAGACCAGCAGCTCTGAACCACAGGAGAAACATGAGGCTTTTTGCTTCCATAACAATTTGTTGTTGTCGTTAAGTGCTGTCGACTCATTGTTTCCAAAGAGCAATTGGTGGATTTGAACCACCGAATTGTGATTAGCAGTCCAATGCTTATCCCACAGTGTCATACCAAGACTCCCCCACAAAGATCTACAGTCTTGGAAATCCTACAGGGTGACTATGAGTTGGAACCGACTGAACAGCACTTTATAACAACCACCACCTAGGTCAATATATTTGGACCTCGGTTTGCTCCTCTGTACAAGAGGAATAGTAATATTTACCAAGTGTCTTATTGTAAGGATTAATAACTGAGTTTTTTAGCATTTACCCCAGATCCTGGTTGTTGTTATTGTTGTTGTTAGGTGCCATCGATTCGGGACCGACTCATAACGACCTTATGCACAGCAGAACGAAACACTGCCTGATCCTGGGCCAACCTCACTACTATTGCCATGCTTGAGTCCATCGATGCTGCCACTTGGCTAATCCATCTCATTGGGGGTCTTCCTCTTTTTCTCTGGCCCTCCACCTTACCAAACATGATATCCTTCTCCAGTGACTTGTCCCTCCTGACAATATGTCCGAAGTATGAGAGATGAAGTTTGGCCATCTTGGCCTCC
>NW_006408641.1:8897660-8911842 GCF_000296735.1 Chrysochloris asiatica
GGGGTTTCTCTGTTAGAACCCAACTCCTCCACTCCTCCCCTCCATGCCGTCCCTTCATCTTCCATCTGGTCACATCAGCTCTACACCAGGCCTGGTGTGCTGAGATAGCTTATCCACCCCCAGAGCTGGCCTCCTGCACTCCTTTCCTTTGTGTGTGCTCTAGCTAATGCCAAAGGGCATTCAGGCACTGGAAGGACAAGTAGCTCTGAAAAGTGAGAAAGAGGCCTGCTTTCCCATGTGCTCCCCACACCATCCCCAGTGTGTGCACCTATGAGACATCAGCACACTTGCCATCTGGGCTTCTGATACCTGTCTGCATTCCTAAGGCCAGCGCCACATGCCCCAGCCTCCAACTCTGCCAAGACGAAGGCCACAGAGAACCTTCGTCTCTGTCCAAGGAGCTACTGGAGCCGGGGATCCCCTGTGAGGCCACAGGTGAAATTGCATGCAGATAGTGCAGTATCTCTGGGCCACCTACTTGTATACACTGAGCCTCAGCCAGGCTGAAGGCCTAGTCCTCAATGTTGTGGAAACCTACAGATGCCCAATAGTAGACCTTGCCTTTGAGGAACATGTGGCCCAATTGGGAGATGGAGCATAAAGATGAAGAGTCAAGTTACAGCACAAGGCTGGGAATCTTCAGCGGTAGGTTCTATGGGCAACCTGAGGAGGAAGAAAACTGATAAGTGTGGGTGGTGGTGTGTTCAGGGAGGACTTCCTGGAAGAGGTGGCTTGATGAAGAGATTACAGCTCTAGAAAGAATGAGCTGTCTTGTGTACATTTCATTTCCTGCAAAGATCACCTTCAACACTTGTGAAGAGTTATACAGGCAGCTCAGCAGTGGGGGCTTGCCCGATCTAAGGAGGTGACTTGTAGATGCTGTCTGGCAGCAGCTCAGAGGCCTGTCTCTGTTCCAAGGGTTCCCCTGGTTAGGACTCAGCTACTACATCTCCATTCCTTGTTCTTTCTTCCTGTTCCATCCACTTGGTGTTGGGCAGGATTCCTTCATGGCTACTGCTGCTCTGAGACCTCTGCTAGATGCCTTCTCCCGGTTCAGTTCTCTCTGTTCTCGCCATCCTTTCCAGGGTGCTGGGCATCCAAAAGCCTCAAGAAAGAGAGCACCTATTTGGATGGACAGACACTGGACTACCGGCCAGGCTCTGGAGCCAGGCTGCTGACAGCTGCCTGGGGTCAAGTTTTCAAGCCCTGGTCTAACCAGCTGTGGGAAGGTGCCCCTGAGGCATTGAAGCCCTGTAGGGTGTGTTAGGGAGCATTCTCAGAACCCTCATTTCCAGAGTCATCCCAGCAATCCAGGCTCTCTGGGCTCCAGGTAGCACAATGAGCAAAAGGAGCAGAGGTTGACCAGAGCTGTGAAATTTTCATCTCCTCTCAAATGCTGCTCCCAGAGTATTTTGCACAAGAGCCTCTGGTGACCCAGGTGGCAACTGTGCTGTTCATGACAAGCTGTCAATCTAACCTCTGACCCTGGTGAGGGAGGCAGCTGCCTGCAAGCAGTGTGGAACTACAAAACCTCAAGACATTTTGGGCACAGTATTTTGTTCTTGTTGCTCCATCAAACTCTTGTCTCCTTTGATTTGCCATTGTTCTTTCCAGGGAAATCTAATTTTAAAATAAAAAACATGTTTTCTAACCAACAGGACACATTTGTGTGCCAACACATACTTGGTTTGAGCGCAATCCTCGGCTCCGTTGAGGCTTTGTTTTTGAGGGAAGGGACAAAACAACAGCCCCAGCTTTCCAAAGCATGTGCCTGGCCCAGTTCATGTGGTGGTGTCCTCTCTAGCTCGGAAATCTGGCCCGAGGTATCCAGCTGGAATCCCATTGGGAGGGTCACAGAGTTTCCAATCTGGAGGGTGAGGTGGGGCCGGGTGGCAGTAAGATCTTCCTTTTCAATAAGGGAAACCCAAAATATCTCGGTTCACATTATTATCAACCCCGGATGTGCCTCCACACACAAAGCTGCTTGCAAAATAAAGCTACACTTGACTTCAGTCCAGGGTAAGGTTGAAAACAATGGGGTGAATACGTATCCAGTTGCTTGATGAAATCAAACTGGTTTAGTTTTGGGGAGGGGTTTTTAACCTCCTGGGGTAGCTCTTCCACCCCCGGGGAGAACTCTTCACCAGAGTTGTCTTTTCTCTCTGGTTTCAGAGATGTGAGTATTCAAGGAATACCTAATGTCCACGCAGCTGCTTGGTCACTGTGGCGGGGGCCAAGTCATACCTACACCTACCCCAAGTAGAAGAACAAACACCATTCCTATTCAGCAGCAAGATGGTTCTAAGGTACATGGTAAGTGTTTCATGTCTGCAGTGAGCAGAGTTCTTAGCAGGATCACTTGTGGGCTCCAGGGCTGACTACAATGAATTCTCAGCCTGTATAGACTATAAGTTCTCTCTGGATTGCAGTTTCTCCTCTGGACAGTGGAGCAAATATGTCACCCGTAGTGGTAACGAATCGGGCTGCTATCCTCAGGGTCAGCAGTTCGAAACTACCAGCTGTTCCGTGGGAGAAAGATGAGGCTTTCTACTCCCATAAAGATTTTCAGCCTCAGAAACCCTGTACAGGGTCACTATGTGTCGGAACCGACTCCACGGCACATAACAGTGGATGAAATGAGACAAATAGGTAAGGCCCATACCAATTCTCAATCTTAGTCACCATAGCCCTCATGATTTGCTGGGCACATGACCAGTCAAAATAAAGGCTGCATTACTCAGACTCCTTTTCAACTAGGCCTGGCCATGTGACTGACCAGTGGGATGTAGGCATAGTACTGCGTGTCATGTCTAGTGCTCCAGGAGTCATCTGGGACCATGAGGACCCTGGTGCCACCCAGAGAATGGGATACTCAGGTCCCTGGTGACAGTAAGAAGCTGCCAGACCAGTCGTGGATCTTAACTCACATGAGAAATAATCTCTTCTTATTTAAGAGCTCTCTGTCCTGGCTCTGGCTCTCCTCTGGACGGACCCTACTGACATAGTCACTGGGGGTGACCTGGCAGTCATTCTGTCCTGAGCACTCACTGCCCTCCAGGAACAGTAGACCCTGGTGTTACTCATTGAGACTTTTCAATGAAGTCTGGTCTATGCAGGCAGATAACTGGCCAGGAGGTGTGGACGAGGGACGTAGACATAGCAGGAATGAGGAGACTGGTGAGGCCAACTGTGGGGAGTCCGGCCAGACTTACCTGAACCTCTCTTGTTGTATGGGAACCGGAAAACTAATTGTGTAAATGCTGATGACAAGACTTGTTGACAAAGCTACGCAGCTGCCATGCGCAAGTTAAGAAAGCAGTACTGCTGTGTTGGATCTGGACTCTGCTTCCTGTCACTCTGTCCTCCACCTACGACCTGGGGCTCACACACAGGCAGGCCTGCCCTGGATAGTTGAGCCATCCACCCTGTCCCTGAGAGATCTCACAAATCCCTGGGCCCACAATCAGTATCCATCCCCTCAGACCAATGTCTTTCTCTGTCTCCTATTTCCCCTCAGCCAGATTGACACTTAAAGTTGGTTTGATGCCTCTAGTGGCCCTGGGATAGTCCACCATTCTGAGCAAGGTGCAGCAGAGGAAGCAAGTTACCCCCACTCTTCATTTTCCTTTTCTTACTTTAATAAGAGCACCTCCAAGCTTAAGTTGGACATGGGGCCATCCAGTTAAATAGCACTTTCTCTAGCTTCCTTTGAAACAAAGTGTGGCTTTTGAACTAAGTTTGGCCAATTGGATATGAGTGATTTGATAGGGCAACTTCTGGGTCATGTCTTTAAAGGAAAAAGGAGTTGCTTCCACGTCCCCGTCTCACTTCCTGCTGGCAGGAGTGTGGATGTGATGGCAGGAAGTGGGCAGCCAATACCTTAGAACAGGAGAGGAAAACTGTTTCCTACAATTAGCAGAACCTGGTTCCCCAACACCATGGAGGGGCCCAGCAGCCACTGACATATTTGTCAGAGCATCATGCAGAGTAAAAGTCAACTCACAGCACAGACACAGTGAGCTTGACATCTTTTATAGCTACCTATATTTTACTCTCCTCTGGAGTCCTGGTGTAGCATCAGACTGCAAAGTTGTTTGAACTGCAAGGTCGGTAGTTCAAGCTGCTCCTTGGAAACCCAATACAGGGTCGGAACTGACTCCACAGCATTTAACAAAAACAACATATTTTACTCTAAGCTTACTGTCATGTTGTATGTAATCCATGCATGTCAGTTTCCCAGTGGAATCAGTCTTATATTTTCATCCATTCACCCAATCAGTGATTCCTGAGCCAGTAGCCGGAGTAAATGCATAGGGAGGTAGCACATCACCCCACATATTTGAATAGGAGTTGAAGACTGGCTGTGACCAAACAAAGAACATTATAACCCCAGACTGTGGTTCAGGCTGCCAATTCAACACAGCTGTTGACAATCTTCTTTGTGCCTAATATTGAGGCCATGTGGATTATGGGCAGTTTCTGCAGACCATGACCTGACATCATGGGGTCCCAGACTTGCAATAAGAGCCCATGTGCTTGTGTGTGGTGGTGGTTGGGGGGTTGTCTGTGTGCGAGCACACATGCAGGTGTGATTGATTGAGAAGACGACTGTTCTCTGGTGGATCCTATGAATAATCATTCATTCATTCATCAAGATCCATTGAATACTTTTAGTGCAAGGATGACAAGAGATGACTGAGCCAAGGTCCCCATTCAACCTCCCTCTCCTTCATCCTCCAGCCTACCCTCCTTCCTCTCACCCTGCATTGGAGAAACCACTAGTCCTCAGACAGATATGCTAACACTAGACTGCTTCCACTTGCTCCCTGTGACAAGGACAGAATCAATGAGGCGTCCATCACTCTGAACTAGCAAGAGACTCGTACGCCTGGCTGCAGGGCAGTTATGGCATGTGTCCCTGTGTGGAGGATGAATTTGCAGTCATTCATACTTTTAATTAATCTTGTGGTGACCAAGACACCTGAGACTATCTCACAGCCCTCGTATGGTGCTGCAGGATAAGCACTGGACTACTGACCACAAGGTGAGCAGTTCTAAACCACCAATCACTCCTCGAAAACCCTACACAGGTTTGCTATGAGTTGGAACTGACCCCATGGCACTTAACAACGATGATTAGTTGGTGGCCGGTCATTAAGCTGAAGCTTTATATGTACCGTCTCATCCATTTCCCCAGTAACTTTGTAATGAAGGTATCTTATTGTCATTTTACAAACAAGAGCACTGAGACATTGGCAGACATATCATTGGAACCCATTTGTATTCATTAACACTGATTGAGTGCAGAGCCTGGGGGAAAGCTGGGAGTCAGGCCCACCAAGAGTGTTGGGTAACTGGCAGAGGAGGGCACAGTTCCTGGGCTTTGACTCAATCAGGTGGGTTAGTTCACCAGCTTCAAAAACCATTAGACCAACCACTACCTCTGTTAGTCTGAGTCACTGTGACCCATAGCAGGCACCTTTGTTGGGTAGGTGGGGAAGGTCCTCTCCCTTGTAATAGGAACACCTATGAGGACACATTTGCACATTATCATTGGGTCAAGAGTTCCTAGAACTAATTTCTAATAGGAGAATATGTCTCCAGTCTCTTTACAACTCAACTTCTGTTGAAGTCAGGATTTTCAACACAACTTTGTCCTCTCTACTCAACTTTGTCCTCTGGTCACCAAAAGCCCAGGTGGCTCAGTATCCCTTTTAAGAGTGCTCTAAGTGCTGGACTCCTGGTGTGGTGCTGTAGGATCAGCACCTGATTGCGAACCACAAGGTCGGTGGTTTGAACTGCTGCTCTTCGAAAACCCTATACAGGATCACTATGAGTCGGAACTGACTGGACGACAGTTAACAGCAATATTGGCTCCAAGATTTTCTTCCTCACCACTGATTGCTATCCTACAAGCTTTTGTACACATTCCAGAAAAAGAAAACAAACTCACACCAACTACCTGGATTGACAAAAACTGTATGATGCACCGAGATTTCAAAGATGTAAAAATGTGAAAGATGTCTTCTTAGAATTCATGAAACACGGTGAAACAAAGAAGCATGGTGGTGTTTTAGGAGAGGCTGCCTTGCAGGGCCTTTATCCTTGCTTCTTCCCTGGTAGAAGGTTGTAGAGGGGTGACCATGCTATCCCTAGAGTGGCAGCAGTTCTGGGGGAGAGGTGATTGGGGTTTGAATGTAAGCTCTGGAGCTTGATAGTTTGGTGACCTGAATTGACCTTCCTGGGCCTCTGTTTTCTTGTCTATAAAATGGAACCAGTAGTCTTCAACTCACAGGGCGATTGTGAGGGATAAGTAGAAATTGATGGAAGAACTGTGTTGACATTCCCCAAACATGGAGAGACACTACGGACCAACAGCAGCACTCAGATATTCAAGGTAAGAGAGCCCAGGCTCTAACTTTTCCTGGCTGCTGTGTCCCTGTGAGTTCCCTCGCTACTCTCTAGAGGGTGAGAGGGCTGGGTGCCCACCTGGTTGGTCCTGAGGGGAAATGAGTCAGTGCTACTGGAGGGAAAACGATGCCATGTGGGTGTGCATTGCAGCCATGGGTGCCCTTTCTTTCTGGGGGATGCTCATCTCTCTCTGCATTAGAGCATCCCCCACAGGGGGTCTGAGTCATGCCCGTCTCTCTCCCCACCCCCCCCTCCCCCCAGGCCACGTGTTGTCATAGGGCACTTGTCTGCCGACTGCTCCAAGCTGGTTTCTGGCCTCTCCTAGTCATCCTCAGGTTTTTCTTAATCTTTCAAACCTCCAGTTGACCTGTCCTTGAGCTCGGGGAGCAAGGTGAGGCAGACATAAACACAACTTAGTTGTCTGAAGTCATCAAATTAGCTGTTGTGGGGGAGGGCAGTAAGACAAGAATAAAACAATGAGGAGCTATTAGGTCTGACATGGAAACAGTTGAGTGGCCAGGGAAGAGAGGCGAACTTTGAGGCTAGGCAAATCTAGCTGTTACCTGGGTGGTCTTGGGCAAGTCCCTTCACCTCTCGGAGGCCCAACCCTTTGGGCTCAGTGTGGGCAGTAATTACTGCCATCATTATTGTTTCTGCTGCCCACATCACTGCAGTTCCCCACAGCTCCCTGGGTTGGCTCCTTGTCCCCTCCTCCATGTGGGGGGCTCTGGGTTGCACCCTCTCTACCCCACTCCCTGGGCTTCTGCCAGCTCACAGTTTGGGTCCCTCTGTCTAGCTGCAGCAATACCTACAGGTCCATCTCCAGCTGAGCATATTCTTGGAGCTCCCACATCACATGACTGACCAGACATCTGTGCAGAGCTTTCTCCCCGACCTCTATGCCACCATGGAGTGAGCACGGTGCTATGGGGCTTCCCAGAGAAGAAAGGGCCTCTCCCTTGTAGGAAGGAGAGTATGCCATCCGTATGAGCAGACCAAGACTGCACATGAACTGTTTCTCCACCCTTCCACCCACACTGCCAATACAGTGGGTCCCCTGCCTGAGGGGCCTGCCCACTCAGCCTTGTTTGCACACGCCCCAAAACCTGCCCCTCTCCCAATTTCCCCCTCTTCCAGGTGCTCATTTCCAACTGCAGTCCTGCATACATGTGCAATCAGGCCATCAGCCAGTCGGCTAAGTTCAACTTCTGAAAGATCCCAGGTCCTACCCAACCTGCAGTGCCTCCTCCACCTTCTGTTCCTAAATAACTGCAGGGGCCCTCCGAGCTTCCACGCAGGTAGCCACAGTGCCTGTTGCAAAGAGTAAATAAAATCTAGTCCCTCCTCTTTTCTAAACCTTTCAATGACCTCCTGCTGCATTTAGACTAAAATCCCAAATCCTCCTGCAGGCCACATGACCCTAGATTTAGCCCCAGCCCACCCCTGGGCCACTCTCAACCCTTGACTATACCAAGTTTGTTTCTGTCTGGGGACCTTGTCAAAGAACAGGCTTGTTGCCTTGTTGGGTTTGAAAATGTTCAGGGAAAAAGGGCCACCCATCAGGAAACCATGGCTTCAGATGGGCCTCAGTGAGTGGCGATAGGAGAAATTCAGTATGCAGAGACACACCTGCCTCCTCACTGAGACAGTATGGACAGCTCAAGAGGGACCCAGGGCAGGGCAGCAGAGCAAAGAGAGCATCGATACACTCTGAAATGTTAAAGGCGGATTGTCCACCAAGAGGCACATTGAAAGAAAGGTCTAGCAATCTACTCTTGAAAAATTAGTCATTGAAAACTATGAAGCACAGTTCTGCTTGGACACACATGTGGTTGCTACAAGTCAGAGGCAACTCAATGGCAAGCTGCATTGCTATAAAACACACCATTAATTCATGCAGCACTTTGAACGAAGGTTGCCACCTACAACCGCAAGTCTCCCATCCATTGTCAGATGTATCCTAGACTGAGAAAGTCCACCTGTAAAAATCAATGAAAATATTTTTTGTTTGTTTTGTGCAACATTAGTTTAAAAAAAAAACACACAAAACAAAACATTTATTGTGAATTGGGTGAAGGGTTACAGAGCAGATCAGTTTTCCATTGAACAATTCAGACACATTTTGTTTCACGTCATTGAGTGCATACCCCACCATGTAACATCACTCATAACACTTCCACCCTATGTTTCCCTTTTCCATTATCCGTTCTTTCCTAACTCTTCTGAACTCTGCCCTTGGGATAAAGCTGTGTCCTTTTTTTATCTCAAATGGTTGATTATTCTTATGAGTGTGTATTTTTTCACGTGTTTGGCTGAAAACAGAATTCATTTGCAGTCCTGAAGATGACTAAGCGCCATAGTCTAGAAGGTTCCACCAGTCTCAATCTGACCAGTAAGCTTGGCCTTTTTATTTTTATGATTTTGTATTTTATTCTACATTTTCTCCCACTCTATCCAGAATTTTCTAATGTGATCCCTTTCAGAGCAGCTGGTAGAGTAGCAGGGCATCATCTAGTTTTTCTGGTTTCAGAGTTGTGGAGACTGATGTTCTTATAGTCCATTAAACTAATTTTTCCCATGTGTCTTTGATTTTCTTCACTCTTCTTTCCTCCTGACAGGGAGAGATCAATAGATGTTCTTTTGAAGGCCTCTTACAAGCTTTTGAGATCCCAGTCACCATTCACCTAAGTTAGAGATAAAGCATTGTCTTTATGGATGACCTTGGTGTCCCCTAAGACTGTGGTTCTGACATCCCAGGCTCTGTGATTCATGTCCACAAATATTTGTCTATAACTAAAAAGTACTCACTCACCACTCATCTGTCAGTTTGTCGTACTGTGCTGGCTTATGAGTTGCTGTGATTCTGGAAGCTATGCCATGGGTATTTGAAATATCAGCAGGGTCACCCATGGTGGACAGGTTTCAGATGAGCTGTCAAGGACTTCATTCTTCTTGGATCAAAGATCAGCACTCACAGAAGCAGCAGCCAAGAAATCAGATGGCGTATTGCATTAGGCAAATCTGCTGCACAAGACCTTTTTAAAGTGTTGAGGCGCAAAGATATCAGCTTGAGGACTAAGGTATACTTGACCCAAACTATGGTATTTTCAATAACCTCATATGCATGCGAAAGTTGGACAGTGAATAAGGAAGATGGTAGAAGAATTGATGCCTTTGAGTTATGGTGTTGGAGGAGAATATTGAAAGTTCCATGGGCTGCCAAAAGAACAAATAGATCTGTGTTGGAAGAAGTGCAGCCAGAGTGCTCCTTGGAAGCCAGAATGGCCAAACTTCCTCTCTCATACTTTGGACATATTGTCAGGAGGGACCAGACACTGGAAAAGGATATCATATTTGGTAAGGTGAAGGGTTAGAGAAAAAGGGGAAGACCCCCAGTTAGATGCATTGGCAAAGTAGCAGCATCAATGGGCTCAAGTGTGGCAACAATTGTGAGGTTGGCCCAGGATTGGGCAGTGTTTTGTTCTGTTGTACATAGGGTTGCTATGAGCCAGTACTGACTCGATGGCACCTAACAACAACAAGTTCTCACAACTTTTCCTCCTTTATGTTCCATAATATTCATAGATATATCTTCAGCAAAGGTGTAAATATCCTGTCAAATCTATATACATTTGTGGGTGTACTCCCATTCTCCCTCCCACACCCGTTCAGCCTGTGTGTCTATCCATGCATCTATTCATAGATCACCATTATTGCAGGACTGTGCATGTAACAGTATTGACATCTGTTGCCTTTGACTCTTGTACTTCTCCCCATGTCTTTCCTGCTCTTTGGTTTTATTTTGCTCTCCCTGGTTCTAGGTCAGGTTGCACATCTATTCAGCTGCTCACTGACCATCAACATTTCTTTTCCTATGGATGGTCCATTCTTTTCCTTTCTGTTTTTCTACTGGGTTGTATGTGTCTTACTTATTGATTCATAGACTTTTATAATATGCTACGATATTAATCAATTGTCTCTTCTAAACATTACTCCCACTTGATCAAATACCTTTTCATCTCATTGTATATTTTGTCATACAGAGATTTTTATTTTCATGTAGATATATCTGTCAGTCTTTTCTTTTATAACTTCTGAATTTCATGTCTCGCTTAGGAAGACTTTTTCTTCTCCAAAATCATGAAACTATTCTTCTGTCTTTTCATCTTACGGTTTTATAGCTTTGTTTTTCACTTTTACAGCCCTAATCCATCTGGAATGTATTTTTTGCAGGTGACACGCCTTTCTTTGTGAAACCCTGGGTTTTGGACAGGTGATTGATCTCTTAATACCTCAGTCTCCTTGTCAGAAAAGTGGGAGTAATGCGAATGTGTCCCAAAGAGTTTTGGGGAGCCCACGGGCAGGAAAAGGCCTGCCCCTGTGGGTGCTGGAAACAATCCTTCATACTACATATCTTTGGTCATTGTTGTTGTTAAGTGCCATCGAATCGGTTCCGACTCATAGCGACCCTGTATAGGGTTTCCAAGAAGCGTCTGGTGAGTTTTGAAATGCTGACCTTGTGATTCAAACAACCCTTGTGGTCCCAGTGCTTATCCTACAGTGCCATACCAGGACTCCATCTTTGATGATAGAAATGACCAAGCTGCACCACAAACCTTTACTGAGTTCCCTGTGGTCTCCTAAAGGTTCAGGCCTCTCCAATCTTGACCTAATAGTACCACACACATCCACTGCCTCCTTCTTTAATTCTGCTGCCTATTCTTTATTAAAAGTTGCATTATATTTTACTTGCTAAAAATTCTAGTACAAAAGGGAAGTCAATCCTGAAGTTCCATCCTACTCCTCAGAGCTGCTACTGTTGACCACTGGGTATTTTGCTCCAGAACATTCTCTATGCATTGGCCTACACATATAAAACCAAACTGAACCCTTCGATGTTGAATGGATTCTGACTCATGGTTACCCCATGTGCTACAAAGTAGAACTACTCCACAGTGTATCCTTGACTGTTATCCTGATAGAAACAGATTGCCAAGACTTCCTTCCTCAGGGCCACTGATTGAGTTTGAACTGCTTACTTTTAGGTTAGTAATTGACCGCAAACCTTCTCCACCTCCCAGGGATCTCAAGTGCACATAGAGGATTTTAAAGAGATGCACATGAGGTCATGGCACACCTGTCTTGTGTCTTGCTCTTATTTTCCCATAATAGGTGTGAGTGCCCCTCAGTGCCAGTAGAATCTTTTTATTGGTGCATAGTTACCAATAATCAAGATGTATTGATCATTAGTGGTGATTGGAATGCAAAAGTTGGGAGCAAAGAGGAAGGCTCAGTAGCTGGAAAATACGGTGTTGGTGATAAAAATGACAGAAATTGGCGCATGGTTGTGTAGCCATCTCCCTGCTGATGAACGAAGCTGGTTCTACTTCCTTCCCTCTCTAGCCACACCACGAACACATTTCAAAGATAGGCTCCCAGTAAAGGAATTTCTGAGTCACAAATGGAATTTCTGTGCATTTCAAATGTGGCTGAGTTGGCCTTACTCATCCTCTTCCTCAGTGTGGCCTGCAGCCTCACTTTAGTCTTTGGAGTACCTGAAGTTCCACATCCTTGCCATTGCAACATTGTCCCTCCTCTAAATTTTGCCCAAAATAGATTTTTGTGTGTGGTTTTATTTTGCTCTCCCTGGTTCCAGATGTGGTTGTACATCTATTCAGCTGTTCACTGGCCATCAGTATTTCTTTTTCTTAGGATGGTCATTCCTCTCCTTTCTGTTTTTCTACTGGGTTGTATCTGTCTTGCTTATTGGTTCTTAGATTCTCATTATTATATGTTATGATATTAATCTGTGGTCTGTTCTGAATATTCACTCCCACTCAAATACCTTTTAACTTTGTTTATTGTGTATTTTGCCATACAGAAGGTTTTTATTTTGATGTAATCATATCTGTCAGTCTTTTCTTTTATAACTTCTGGATTTCGTGTCTTACTGAGGAAGGCTTTCTCTTCTCCAAGATCCTGAAAATATTCTTCTGTCTTTTCATCTAATGGTTTTATAGCTTTGTTTTTCACTTTTACAGCCCTAATCCATCTGGAATGTATCTTTTGTGGCATGACACACCCTTTCTGTGAAACCCTGGGCTGCAATGAAATACACAGCATGCTCCAATGGGCCTGCCTTCCCATTCATTCATTCATTCACTGATTCATTCATTTAGCAAATACAGATTGAGTCTGTATTCTGGACCAAACACCAACGATATAGCAGAGATCAGGAATCTGTCTCAGAGAGGCACCATCTGGTGAGGAAGCCGAACAAACAGACAGTCACACAGTCAATAAGAAAGTTTCAGGTGATGCAGTGACAGTAAAGTAGGATACTGAGATGATAGGGTGTACAGAGTGAAACTTTAAATCACATTCTCAGAAAAGCCCTCTTGGAGCAGTATCAGCCAAAGATGCTGATGAAGTAAAGGGTGAGTTGCACACTGCCATGAGGGGACTATTCCAGGTGGAGGGGCAGCTAGTGCAAAGGCCCCAAGAGGGGTCTTGCTTTGTCAGGGGGTGAACAACAAGAAGGTAACTATGGGCATGTGGTTCCAGCTAGGGAAGCAGGGGAGAAGAAGTGGGCATACCATGGGGTTTGGAGTACTTGGAGGCCTTGGGGAAGCCTTGGGCTTTATCCTGAATATAGTTGGAAGACCTAGATGATGGCTTTGGTGGTGTGTGTGTGAAAGAGAGAGGGGGGAAGTGACTGTTTTTTTCTGTCAGCCTTTCAGTGTAGGTGTCCTGAGCCCTCCCGCCCACTCCGTGTCTTACCACTTACACTTCAGTCTCACCCCCCACACATGTAACTCATTCCAATGGTTTTCATCATAGCCCATGTGCTTGACACACAGTGGCCCTACATCAGCATTTGTGATGAATGAGTGAACATGGGCACACCCATGCTGACTCCCACCCAAGCCTTGGCATCCAGTCTTGGTTTCCAGTGACCCCAGATCTCTGCACCATCAAGGTCCCAGTACAGCCTCAGCCCAATGTGCCCCAAAGTGACCTCATTCCGCCCTACCCAGCTCTCTGCCTCTTCCCCACCAACAACTAGGGGCCCCCTCTCCCCCTCACCTGCCTGCAGACACCCAGTCCCATGAACCTTACCTCTTAGTCTCATCTCCTAGACTCCAAACCCTGGTTCCCACCTTCAGCTTGCGCCCTCCAATCCATCTCCAACTGTTCTACTGGGTAAAGCCCTCTGGATTTCTCCACAGAGTTCATTCGTAAGCAAGAGGAGATATAGAGTGAAGTGGGGAGGGAAGAAGAAGAAAGTAGAAAGAAGGGGATGAGAATGAAGAAGAGGAGAGCAGTGAAGACAGATAGGGTAGGGAAAAAGAACGGGAGGAAAGGAAGGAGGGAAAAGGGAAGAAGAAGGGGGCAGAGGTGTGGAGAGAGGATGAGGAGAGAGGAGAGAGAATAACAGGGAGAGGAAGGAGAGAGAAGCGGAGAGCCCATCATCACAGGACTGTTGTTAAGTGCTGTTGAGTTTGATATTGACTCATAGTGACCCTGTGTAGGGTTTCCAAGGAGCAGCTGGCGAGTTTGAACCACCAACCTTGACATTTAAACTGACCTTGCAGTTCAGTGCTTTATCCCACAGCACCACACCAGGACTCCATGACAGGACTAGAAGGTAGAAATTTTAAGGAGTGGACAGAGGAAGGAACCCAGGGAAAGACGCTGGGGGACAGGGAGAAAGAAGTGAGAGAGACGGGGACAGGAATGGTTTTTAAAATGCAAGAGAGAGAACAAACAA
>NW_006408641.1:8914927-8936541 GCF_000296735.1 Chrysochloris asiatica
GGCTTGATAATCAGAACTCGACTAGAGGAAGATTAAAAAAAAAAAATTTTTTTTAAATAAAGGAAACAAGGATAAATTGCTACGATTTGGTGAACCTGACCTATACTCATGGAGGTACTAACTCTAAATACCAATAGAGAGGGAAGGAATCTTCACATCAAGTATCAATGCTATCCCCTCTGTACACAGGTTAGATAGGGACAAGCAACTTAGACATTGGCTACCTAAAATAGGGGGAGGTGGGCTATAAAGGCACAAAGTGACTGGCTTACAAGATTTAATGTTGGAGTTTAGTTTAAGAGTGTGGGGGGGAAGAAAGAGTTCCCACTGAATAGTTTTCATCTTGTCTAGATGGGTCTGGTGAAAAGAGATGGGGATAAGAGTCTTATGATTCAATAGTGAGTAATTGTTATCATGATTAATTGTAACTGTCACAGTTGTAAAGGTAGAAGTTTTGTAACAAAACCAGAGGAGTGGTTAATCTTACAGTCCAGAAACAGAGGACGCTAGGACCATCAAGGTAGAAAGGCACCAGCAGAGTGCGGGGACGTTATCCAGAGAAGCAGTGATGCCTGAGAGGGCGGTAGAGATGGGGTCATGGAGAGGGGGAGTGGCTGATGACTCTAGATTCATGGGAAGAGAGGGACTCAGAGCTGGTGGCAGACTTGCAGAATGTGCCCTTTGGAGGTGTAAATTATTATATATGCCTGAGTGTTTATTTGTTTTGTTTTTTAAAAAAGAGTTAAAGTGAATAATGAGAAATACTGTTAACTGATGGTACATGGAGGAGATTATATTCATTGTAATGAAACAAGGTGTATGATTTGTTGAGTATAAAACTGATGATCTGCCCTGTAAACTTTCACTCAATTCACAATAAAATCCTTTTAAAAAGTGGGGCGGGGAGTGCCTAGAGATAAATACTGTTGACTGATGACACATGGAGGGGATTGCGATCATTGCAATGAAGCAAAAAATGATTTATGGAGTGTAAAATTGATAATCTGCCCTGTAAACTTTAACTCAATTCACAATAAAAACTTCTTTAAAAATTAAATAGATAAATAAGTAAAAACAACAAAAAAGCAGTTGTTAAAAAAAAAAAAGAGGAGGGACCCAGCATGTATAATGCTTCCGAGTGGTGGGGTGAAGTGAAATAGGTTGAATTGTGCACAATGCCATCGGGTCTGTCCCTGGGAGCTTACAGACTTGGACCTCCATTGTGAAGTGACTGCATCGTATCTGTTGATTTTCCTCATGGCTGTTTTTATTGCCTGGCAGTGACCTGGTCTGTGAGCCAGTAGCATTTGTTGACAACTCCACTTACCCACCTTGGGAACAAGTCTCGACTTCTTTTTTCTATTTATGGCACATTTTTTGTCATTGGGTCCTCTCAGTGCTTACACCCAGTTTGCAAGAGGCCTGGAAGGGATGCAACCCAGAAATCCAGGGCAAACTGCCAGGACCTGCAGCACAAAAAGGGTTATTTGTGCCATTTTTCAAGACACTTTCAGGTGTGTGTTAGTGGTATGTCTGTGGTGTGTATGGTACATATGTTTGGAGTATGTGTGTGTCATTCGTACTTATGGCATATATGTGTGTGTTGTGGTATATGCCTATGGTATATGTGATACGGACTTCCTGGTGTGGTTCTGTGGATCAACACTGGACTGTGAACCACAAAGTCGACAGTTCAAATCCACCAGCTGCTCCTTGGAAACCCTATACAGGGTCGCTGTGGGTCAGAACTGACTCAATGGCACTTAACAACAACATGTGATATATATATATATATAAGAGATTCATGTACATGCAGCATGTGTAGCTATGGTGTGTGCCTGTATTTTGTGTGTATTTGGGGAGGGGTGTGGTATGCATGGTTCGTGTCTGTTAGTTTAGATGTGAATTTTGTGTGGAGTATGCGTGTGCACTATTGCACCATGATCGGTAACACTCTCTGCAGTTCTGGGGTGATGCTATGAAGTGTAATCACTAGCTCCTGTTCACACAGCAAGTAGAGGTGGAGCTTGCCAGGTCTCCAGGAGACCTGAGAACAACGGAGGCCTCTCAGTAGAAGGGGTTGACAGCTCACTGCAACCCAGGCAGGAGGGAGGAGCAGGGCCTACGATGTCTTTCCTGGAGTGAACAGGCAATCCCACCACCAGTGGACAAACAAGTGGGACCAGAGCACAGAGGTGTCCACAGGTTCAACCCATCTTACCTTCCCTGACCAACCCCTCCCCTATCCTCTCCTCTCACTGACCAGGACCGGAGGAGGCTCCTTGCAGTTTTTAGAGAAGGTGGTAGGATGGGTGTTAGCCACGGGTCACTGTGAAGCACGCAAAGGGACAACAAGCTTTGAGCTATGGAGGCTGGACACAGGCTTCACACTACTCTGTTGACTTGGGAGATTGTGACAGAGGGTCAGATAAATAGAGATGTCACCAACACCTGCTGCTGAGGCATGGCGAGCTGGCCCAGCATGAAGAAGGTGTCAGAGCCAAAGCAAGAGGCCACAAGGCTGGCCCCAGTCCTGGACCTGAGGCTGATTCCTGAGGAATGGCAGTCAGGTATGCAAGAAGAAACAGAGATGGGAACTAGAGAAGGCTGAGGGGAACAAGCAGGGGGGCTCAGAAAAGTAGAAGAAATGTGAATTGCTCCATACGAGGCCATCATCCCCCTCCTGTGGGGCTCCATCTGAGCAGAGTGCACTTTCGTCAAGGGAGCGCACCTCTGTGAGCTGCTTGTTGTGAAGTACCATTCAGTCAGTTCCAACCCATAGGGACCCTGTAGAGGGTTTCTGAGGAGCGACTGGGGAGCTTCAACCACCAACCTTTCCATTTAAACCAACTGTGCAGTCCGGGGCATAAACCCACAACGCCACACCAGGACTCACCTCCATAAGCAGAAAGGTGCTTTTCTAACGAGTGCTCTGTCCACCCCCACACCCCCCACACCATATACCATAGACCCACACATACTACATATACACACACTACATATACCCACACACCCCACATACTACATATACGCACACATACTCAATATAATACGAACACACACACCCCACATACCACCCATACACACATACACCATATTACATGAACACACACACCACATCATATACCAGACACGCACATTACACAACATGGACACATATGTGCCACATAACCACACACAGATGTGCAGATCACACACATATAATATATATACGTACCACGGGTACACACCATATATACACTTGCTTTGCATACCCCCCACAGAAACAGACACAGACGTGTTGCAGGCCCATACACTGACCCAGCACACATAGATCACAGGATACACATACTCCAAACACAAGGCACACATCATACAGACCACATATATACACACACCACATGCCACAGACATATAGACACACCATACACAGACACATATATTTCATGCACACACCATGGATACCTTTATACCATGCATATGCACTCATGCACACAGACACAATCCTAAAAGTTAGTGGAAAATGGAATTAAAGATAATGGAATGTTTTCATAAACATTCTGAAGCCCCACACCACAGACACAGATAGTCCTCCACACCTGCCTACATCTCAAATACACTTCACAAACCCACAGGCCCCACCGGGCACACCCCTAGCCTCCCCTCCCTCCCATCCTGAGGGGCTGCTTCTCCTGGCCCAGGGCTCCTGAGGAAGGTGCCCCCAGGGCAGTATCTGCTGGAAACCCCTCCCAGCTTGGCTGACTGACCCAGGAG
Source organism: Chrysochloris asiatica (assembly GCF_000296735.1). Lineage (NCBI taxonomy): Eukaryota > Metazoa > Chordata > Mammalia > Afrosoricida > Chrysochloridae > Chrysochloris > Chrysochloris asiatica. The sequence goes on from NW_006408641.1 coordinate 8,918,681, forward strand.
GCCTGGAATCGGTTGTTCTGACTGGTACACCAGGAACTCTGGTGGTCAGGGACTTCAGGAGGAGAGTGTGTGGACTGGGCCCACACTGCAGGGCTTCTCTTGTTGACTGAAGCTCCCCTTTAGCACTTTCTCGGCTCCCCTAACCCAGGGCTTTGTGGGAGAGGCCAAGGCAGGTGGGAGGGGGGTCTCAGGGTCCCTGGCTGGGTTGGTGCAGTGGATGGCTGGAGGATCTTAGAGCAAGTCCTGCCTAGATCCCACTCTACCTCTCCTATGGGACTGTTGCAGTGCCTAGAACGCCACCACGGATGCGCTTTCGTGTAGTTTCTGTTATGTGTCTTTTGGAACCTAAGACAAGATGTTACCTGAAGAGTAATACATAAACCAGTGCTCAGGAGGAAGGAAGGCAGTAAAGGAGAGATGAAGAGGAGACAGACGAGCCATTGAGACCTTAGAACAGCACATCGCTCAAGCCTACCTCAGTCTCCACTTCATGACCATCCATGATTTTACAGGTTACAAGGCTGACATCATGCAGCTAAATGAGCATGCTAGGGGTCCAGAGCCCAGTCTGTCCACTGCCCTCCCTCTTCACATGTGCGGTCCCATTTCATAACAACAGCCTTGCACAATATTAATGATACACTTGGACTGAGCCCCTGACCACTTCTTCTGGACATTAGTAATGACAACAGTGACCTCGTGTGTGTTAGAGTAGAACTGTGCTCATAGGATTTTAAACAGCTGAGTGTTTTTAGAAAAAGGATGCCAGATCTTTCTTCCAAGCTACCTCTGGGTGGCCTCAAACCTCCTACCTTTGGGAGCATGTTAACTGTTTGCCTTGCACTGGGTCTCCAACCTTCAAAATTGTTGTGTGCCACTGAGTCAATTGTAATTTGTAGTGACCTAATATGACAGAATAGACCCCTGATGTGCCGCTGTAGGATCAGCACTGGACTGAAAACCACAACGTCAGCAGTTCAAACCCACCAACTGCTCCTTGGAAACCCTATACAGGGTGACTATGAGTCAGACCTGTCTCAACGTCACTTAACAACAAAAACAACAACACATATGATAGAGTAGAACTGCCCATAGGGTTTCACAGATTGTAAACTTGACAGAAGCAGATGTCCGGATCTTTCCTTCAGCAGAGCCACTAGTGGGTTCAAACCACCAACCTCTTGGTTAGCAACTAAGCACTTAACTTTTGTGCCACCAGGGTTCCTTCTTGTTGTTGTAGTTAGTGCCATCTAGTCCATTCCAACTTATAGCAACCCTGTAAATTTTTTCCTACAGCACCACACCTTCATGATTCTCCTGCGGGTAAGCAGGTACTGTATTGGGTAGGGTCCTGAGGCGGAAGTTCCCAAACAAATGGTCATTGTAATCAGATTCTTTCTCAAGGTGCCCAGGCTGTCCCCTAAATTGGTTGATGCTTGTACCCCTGATTACAATGCACGGTTTGAATGTTGATGCTAATGCCATGCTTGACATTAAGATTTTAACTGGCTTTTCACAATATATTTGTAGAGAATTAGGGAGAGAGAAACTTGTACTAGGCAGAATTGCCACACTTTCTCCTGTCCAAAGTCAGGCAGGCCCATCCCCGTGGACCCCACAGATAGAAAGGGCCCCCTTTCTCTGGGATAGCCGGAATGACAAGGTGCCCAGGTCTAAGCTATAATACCTGCTGGGACCCCTGAAGGACATGTTGTGCTTTCCTTGACAAGTAAGGCAAGACTCCAATTCTAGGTACCCTGGTTCAAGATTCTGATGGGTCCGAGGATTTTCTGCTATTGGTGCGTGCCACACCCTGTCTGGACTGGTGAGAAGTAGGAAGCTGTGGAGCCTCTCTTGACTTAGGAGCCCCTCTTCTCCTTACTACAAGGTTGGGAGGCTGTATTAAAGCAGCTGTGTTTTACCCCCTCTGTAACCCCTTTGAAAGAAGCTCGGGTAGCTCCATAGGATACACACTGGACTGCTAACCACAAGGGTGGCAGTTCAAACCCACCAGCCACTCCTTAGGAGAAAGATGAGGCTTTCTGTTCCCTTGAAGTTTTACAATTTTGGAAACTCTCTACAGGGTCGCTGTGAGTCCAAATCTACTCAATGGCAATGGGTGTGGTTTGGTTTTGGTTTTCAGCCCCCTTGACTCAGGGTCAAGCTTTGTCTTTCCAAAGTAACTGTTTCTAGTTTGAAACTAGGAATTTAGTCTTCAATTTAGATGAAACAGTGCCTATATCCCAAAGTGACCCTGTCCTTTCCTCTTTCTTTCCATGGGACCAAAGGTGCATTTCAAGGTACTCAGCAAGTGGAAGGTGAGACTTTTCCTCACGGAGATCTTCCAGTGGACCTTGTAAGAAGACCCAATCCAAACCCATGGCCACTGAGTCCATATTGACTCAGAGCAACTTTATAGGACAGAGTAGCCCTGCTCCATAGGGTTTTTGAGACTAAATCTTTACAGGAGCAGCTGCTTCATTTCTCTCCCATTCTAGAAGGTTATATGTAAAAGAATACCTCACAGCATCTGCTTTGGTGGGAAGACAGCAAATGACCTGTTTTCTCCTCCTTCCCATTCTTGATTCTTCCTTGTCTCCCTACTTCCCATCCTTTTTTAACTTCTTCCTTCCTTTCATCTATCCTTCTCTCCCTCTCTCCCTTGCCTCCTTCAAAGGAACTTTTGTCTGGGCTTACAGATGACCACATCATAATGTCCTCCCCCAAGGGCCTCAATCTCTCCTCAGTTCCCAGCCCCATTTAATGCCCACAGTCCCCTGTCCTGAGCCTCCTCTAGTGACCATTGCTCACTCTGATCCCTCCTTTCAGCAACTCCACTAGATCATCTTGTTTACTTCTTGGAAAGCTCAGGATTTAACTTCCCACCCAGATAGAGCCTTTCTCCTGATCCCAGCCCCTGCATGAAAGTGTCCACTGGGAGTTGCCTCTGGCCTAGTCCCTAAAGTGAATCCATAACCACCTCTCCTACGTTCTTCTCCATCTGGGTCTCTGTCTAGAGAACCAATCCATCCCTGGAAGTCAGGGATCCTCTTTGAACCCACCCCCATCCCATCCCATGACTCATGGATCACATCCTGCCACCTCCTGCCTAGCTCTTGAATATGCCCTTTCTCTCTGTTCCCTCTGTCTCTCATGGTTACTCTGATCTCTGCCTGACCCCTTTCTGGTGCAGTCCTTCTTCCCAACCTGCTCTTCCCCAGGAGGAATGATTATTCTAGTTACAACCCTACCATGTTGAAATGTGTCTCCAAGGCCTGGAAGAAAAACATCCAGACTCCTCCCTAACAGTGCCTAGAAAGCAATTCTTTCCCTAGGGACAAAGCTGACCTAGCTCACCTTTGCCCAGCTTCCTTGTTCACAATTACCCAGTCTCCTTTTTGTACTTTACCTTTAGTAGCTTCAGCCTGTATCTACCTGTGGTCTCATGTGCTCCAGCTACTCATCTGAGCTCTGTTTTGCTCCCTGCTCTTAGCTTAGCCTAAGGCTAACTTCCTGTAGGAAGCATTCCCGGACTATTGTCCCCATTACTTTACCAGTTGTGATCCAAGGACCCTCCCATGTGCTTACCTGTCTCCTCACACACATCATAACATGTTACTAGTGTCTATTTCCACATCTGACCTCCTACAGATGGTGGGATCCTGTGGGCAGGACCAGCCAGCCTCTTCTTTATCGTGCAGTGACTGGCATGACTGTGTAGTGGGCGTTCCATGCAGACTGGTCAAGTGGGCTAGCCCTGACCCAGAAACCCTTCCAGTGGGGAGCATCAACAAACTCTGACACAGGCCAGCTTCTTTCCAGGGCACTTCCACTGTGGTTGGCCTAGGCTGTGAAGATTAGTGAGTAAAATCTGTAATTCTAAGTTGGTTATGCTTCTGGCTTGCTATGTGGCCTCATGCAAGTTACATAACCTCTCTGAATTTTCACTTCATTGTCATCATAGATAAAAGGACAAGACTGTCTGCCTGTCTCCCCATCCCATAGTGGACTTGTGATGACAAATTAGTGGTGGGCATATGTGGGACATGGAATTGTTAATATTCCCAAACATTTTTAACAGAAAACATCCATACATGGCACCTGGGCCAGTCGAGAATTCAAAGCAAATGAGACTGAGTTTTCTTAAACTCAAGACCTCGGTTTTCTCCTGTGTGGCTGCTGTACTCAGTTCTCAGCTAAAGCAAATACTACCTTCTCCACCACATTCCATCACACAAGTCCCCCAAACTACTCTCTGGGGTCTCCTATTTTTCCTCCACTCTTGTCCTCACAATTGTGTCCTACGAGAACCCCTGTTTTTTTCCAAATTTCAGTTCAAATCTCTTCCTTCTCTGAGAAGCGTTCCCTGGTCCCTGCTCAGGGTAGACATAAGTTCTGACTTCTTGATGCCCCTGCTGGGTCCCTGTCCTTAACATTTACCACTTTTCCCAGGGCTGAAGTGCTTGGCAGCTTTGAAAATGTCTGTGTCCTAAGAGCAGCTCAGGAAACTGCCTTCCACCCCAACATGTACACGCACAATCACACACCCCATTTTAGAGTTGAATCGTCTCTTGTGAACATAGTCCCTATAGTTTGGAGTCTCCTAAGAGTCAGACCAACAGCTCCTAACCCCACCCTGCTTCTCAGGCCCAATCCACACTCCAAGAACCCAGGGCAAGTCAGGGGTCCAAGAGCATGCTGTTCATCTCTTTCCTAATAGGGATTCCTCTCCTCTCATCAAAACTTGCCACATTGTCTGAAACACCTTCCAGCTGAATAATAAACCCACAAGTATGTGTCAGTAACAAATCCTATAATAAATATCTGCAATGGCAGGGCCAATTGGCCCAAAGGAATGAACAAATCAGGTGACCTGGCTGACAGGAGAGACTCTGGAGTCAGGGCTCTGCCTTCTGCCTTCACTCTGCCTCCAGGTCCTCCAAGCTCTGTGCCACACAGGCCCCTGAACTGCATCTCAAGGCCCCTGGTTAAAGAGGAACAAATTGCCAAAACGAGTCCAAGGGACCTCTTAGGCTTAGAATTTAGGACTTACAACTTGAAAAAGTTGGAGTCCATTTAGACTCCGCACAACACAACTTGCATTCCTTAAAAAATAAGCACTTGTTGTAGGGTGGTGAGTGGCAGAGTGTCGAGAGAGCATAAAACGTCTCATAAAAAGGTTCCTAGCCATGTCGCACATCAAAGGCTCTTAAGGAGTCTCATATGAATGAGTTCAGGGTAAAGGAATCATCAGCATATGGATTGAATTCCCCAGCCAGGAGAAAACTCCATGCAGCATGGCCCCAGTTCAATGAGCTGGAAAATGCTCTGAGTCACGGAGGGACCCCAAAGGCAATCCGCTTCTCCCCTCCACCCCGTATCTTCTTTCCACTGTGGAAAAACCTGCACCAGAGGAAACTGGCTGTGCTAATGCAGACGGGCTGGCCAGCCAGGCCAGCTCTCTCCCAGCTGTCTGGCCCCTCTTGGCACTTCCCAATGCCCCCTGCCCCAGGCCCTGGGTTCCTACAGCAGCAACCTGGCCTCCTCTAAGATCCAAAGGATGGCAGGAAGGGAATGCCAGTTTCATCTTACCAAGCATTTTTCTTGAGGAAGGCCTGCCCTATGCAGGACACAAAATATCCTTGTCAGACAGGGCCTCTCTAACTTAGGGAAGGAACCCACATAAGTGCCTTTGCAGAGTCCCTGGACCCACTGTGCTCATCTTACCCGAAGTCACAGGTCACAGCCTACATATCTTAAATGTTGTTGATGGTAGCTGCTGTTGTTAAGTGTCATCAAGTTGGTTCCAACTCATAGCAACCCTGTACGGGGTTTCCAAGGAACAGCTGGTGAGTTTGAACTGCAGACCTTGTGGTTAGCTTGCAGTTTGCTGTCCAGTGCTGATCATACAGTGCCACACAGCCTACATAGTTTAAATGTTGTTCTTGATGCTAGTGGCTGCTGAGTCCGCTCCAATTCATGTCAACCTTTTAAATAACCTATAGACTGGTTTTACGCTGTTGTGATTCTTGGCACATTTGAGCCCACGGTTGTGACTATTGTATTAGTCCGTCTCTTGTGTTGAATCAATCCGTCTCTTGTATTGTATCAATCCATCTCTTGGATTGCATCAATCCACAGTTGTGGCTAGCTCATCAATCCATCTCTTGGAGCACTGTCATTGTTTTCACTGACCTTTCCTAGTCATTGGTCTTTCCTGATGACGTGTTCAAAGTAAAGGAACCAAAATCTCACCATACCTGCTTCTAAAGAAGCATTCTGGTTGCATTTCTCCTAGATTGATTTGTTCCATCTGCCAATTTGCTGTATGGTCGTGACTCGTGTGTTGCTGTGAGGCTGGAAACTATGCTGCTTGTATTTCAAATATCAGCAGGCTCACCCACAGTGGGCAAGCTTCAGTGGAACTTCCAGACAAACACCAATGTGGAAGAAAGGCCAGACAAACTACTTCTAAATATTAGCCAATGAAATCCCTAGGAGTCATAACAGAATATCTTAACATTCCAAATTCATTCCAGTCATTCAGGCCTTTTCAAAATCCCATCCTCCACATTGACCCTCAAGCCTACAGTGATCGCTCCCTCCTGAGGTTGCTGCCTTTCTGTCTGTCCTGAGTTAGGGAAGTTCTGGTGGTGTACTATGGGATTGGCTCCAGGAACCAGGAACGCAGGGCCCTGCTCTGCCAATCACCCCAGCTCCTTTCAGTCCTCAAGCAAGATGGACAAAGACAAACAATAGGTGGCTTCAGGGACATGCCATCCAGACTCCAGTTCAGGGATGAGGACCTACTCCCTAGACTACTGGGAGTGCTCTGGCAGCCAGCTCTCCCTGTCATCCCCTTCAGCCCAGTCCAAGTTCACTCAAAGGCATACCTCTTCCTGGGTGGGCCACATCAGGGTCTGATGAATGGGACAGAGTCTGGCCCTCATCACCCACCTGGGGGCATCTCCTGAGGGTTAGCCATCCTCAGAGTTTCTCTGGGGTCTGCCAAGCACTTTGTGGAGACTGGTGGTCTCCGCCTGTGCCCACTCCTGTTTCTTCTCCTCATGTCCACAGTGTGGATCTCAAGAATCCTCCCCACTAAGCCTCCCACTTGAAAACCTCCATCTCAGAATCTACTTTCTGGAGCCCCACCTGTGATGTTCACAAAACAGGAAACTCTGAGTTGCTTTATTAAAAATTGAACTCTTGTCCAACATCTCCATGCAGAACTCCAGGAGAGCTAGGTCCTCAAGGAAGCAAGAGGGCTTGCTGTTGTTGCTATTGTTAGTTGTTGTTAGTTAGAATCAGCTCCTAGTTGTACAGCAGAATGAAGTGTTGTACATATGGACACCAGAATGGAATAGTGCCTGGTCCTAGGCCACCTTCAGGATCATCAATACATTTGCAGGACTTCCTACCTTCCCCAAACATGAGTCAAAACCTTTCTGGACAAGTATGCCCATGCCCCAGCATTCAGTCAGCATGCAGAAGATAAGCCAGGGTTCGTTCCCTATGCTAAGAGAGGCAGACAAGAGGCAACACAACTCACTCCTGCCCAATAGCAAGCATGACTGGTTTTGTCATCAAACTAGTAAGTACTCCTCCTTTGAAAGGTGTATGCAGGGGAATGGGCTAGAAGCAAGCAGACAGGCCAGTGGCCATGTGGGAGATCTCCTTTTCCCCTGTATGTTTGGTTAGGACCTGAGCCCAGGCATCACAGAAATTAAGTTTTAGTCCCAGTTTCAGAGACTATTAAGCAAGTAGGCTCTGAAGTCCAGCATTCTCATTTTCCACAATATAAAGCAGAGTCACCTTACTTCATAAGGCATGGTGGGGAGACTGCAAGGGAATGTATGGGAAAGTTTTATAAGCTGGGGAAATGTGCACAAAACTGGAAGCCTACTATTACAAGAATGCTTAACTGTTTCCATGGACTGGAGTTTGCTTCTCAGGAAGGCTGGGATCAGGTGTTATCCAATTTAGTTTCCCTCCAGCCAGAAAAAACAGACTGGACACAGCAGATGTTTGCCAAATCGGACTGAAGAGTAACTTAGATATTAAAGAACAAACTAGCCCCTTTTCACTTTCTCCCAAAGTCCTAAGAAAGCATAAGTCAGCGTGATTCAGAGTCTAGCCCACTTGTTCATTCCACTCTATAACCATTTCATTATTTCTGTCCTGACATTCACTCTTGCAAGTTGGTGCTCTGTGTTGTTTCTGGTTGTGCTAAGGCTGTAGATTGGCAGTTCTCAGTGGTTATGATGTAGTTTGGCAGTTATGTGATGATGGGATCACCTCCAGGATGAGTCCTGACACAATGTTATCACCTCCATGGTGAGAGTGTCTATAAGTCACCAATCAGTTGAAATGGAGTTTCCTGCATCCAATATACATCCCTGTTCTGGAAAAGCTCTCTGGCAGTTTGCTTTTTCTGAGTCTTACAACAGGCTTATCATCATTCGGCCTCTAGTTCTTGGAACTTGAGCCAGCAGCCTGCCATATTGCCTGCTGATCTTAGATTATCAGTCCTTTGACATGAGTCAAGAGAAACTTCTAGTATGGCATCTGATTACATACTTGGGAGTTGCTAGCCTCTAAAACAAAATATGCAAATATCTGGACTTAGAAAACCAAAAGGGAAGAGAATGTTAAACATTTCTCAAGCTGAGGAAAGTGAAGAAAAAAAATGTACATATGAGGAACCTGTATATAGACTAAGAGGCAGTTGTTCAAACAGAACAAGGAAACACTGAACGGTTTAAAATTAGGAAAGGTGTGCACTTTCCACTCCTATTACATTACCTCTCTCCCAGAGTGAACCTATGATCTCATACAGAGTTCCTTATGGTCAGTTGACTGAAGAAGGGAAAATCCATGCCTAGTCTACATCTGATTCTGTATGATGCCCAGGAACCACTCAAAGGTATATAACAGCAACATTGAGGTCCCTTTCTGGAACTTTCCTAAAGGACAGTGGTTGTTTATTTTGCTTGGAAGGAGAAATGGCCAGATGTGTGATTTGATACTGATGGATGGGCTATGGCCAATGGTTTGGCCAGGGACTTGGAAGGAACATAATTGGTGACAGGGAGGTATAAAAAAGAGATATATGGATGGACCTTTCTGAATGGGACAAAGAAGTAAAGATATTTTGTCTCATGTGAATTCTTATCAAAGGGTGACCTCAGCAGAGGAAGATTTTAACAAACTAGTAGATTGGATAAAAACCAGTCACCCGGGTCTCCCCAGTCACTCTTTGCATTGTCCAATGGACTCATGAACAAAGTGTCCATGGTGACAGGGATAGAGGTTATGTTGACCTCAGCAACATGGACTTCCACTCACCAAGGCTAACTTGACTATAGCCACAGCTGGGTGTCAAATCTACTAGCAACGGATACTAACACTGAGTTCCCTATATGACGCTATTCTTGAAATCAACTAGCAAGGAATCTAGTGGCAAGTTTGGCCACTTACATAGTGGGAAAGGTAGTGTTCTTTTCTTACTGGAATAGACACTTACTCTGAATATGGATTTGCCTTCCCTAAACACAATGCTCCTGCCAAACCTACCCTATGTGGATTTTTAGAATGCTTTATCCACCACCATGGTATCCCACACAGCATCACTTCAGAGCAGGCAACTCATTTCACAACAGACCAAGTGCAGCAATGGGCCCATGTTCATGGAATTCACTGGCCTTATCAAGTTCCTCATAATCCTGAAGCAATTGGCTATGTAGAACTCCACTAGAAACAGCATAATGAAGCATAGAACAATGGAATGGCCTTCTAAACACACAATTACAGTGCCAGCTAGGTAGCAATACCTTTCAGGGTTGGGAAAACGTTCTCCAAGAGGCTGTGTATGCTCTAAACCCTCATCCAATATATATATGGTTCTGTTTCTACCATTTTCTTTCTTTAGAGATTATGTATGGTTTAAAGAGAGGTATGTAGATGTCAAGTTGGCAAGGGGTGGAGTGTGATGGTCAAGGTTGTGTGTCAATTTGGCTGAACTATGATTCTTTGTGGCTTGGTAGTTAGGTAATGTTATACTCACATTCATGATGAGATCCAATAGAATGCAATAATCTTCATGATTAAATTCATTCAAAAGGAGTTTCCTTGAGAGGTGTGGTCTGCATCTAATATATAGATGTTCTGACAAAGCTCTCTGACTTTTTGCTCAATCCGGATTCTGCATCCAGCTCATCATCATCTGACCTCTGGTTCTTGGGACTTGAGCCAGCAGCCTGCCATAGTGCCTGCAGATCTTGGATTCATCAGCCCCTTCAGCTAGGTGATGTGGTAGAAGCCTCCAGCCTGATGTTTGACCACAGACTTGGCCTGTACAACTGCATAAGTCATTTTCTTGAGGCAAATCTCTCTAAATATATACATATGTAAGGTTTTATTTCTGTGGAGAACCAAGTCTAAGACAGACAGTGACTACACACAATATCTCTCTATACTTAGCCTCACTGAAGATTCACAAAACCCATGGCTGCAGCTAAATAGGCACCAAACTGCTCACCTAGGGCCAGTGAAGGCTCAAGTCCAGTCTGCAGTTTACTCACCATGCATTGTGTCCAGATAGGGTGCTTTTCAAAAACTCATACAACGGTGCTCTATAGGTTGGCATTGGTCCAGCTTTCTAATCCCTCTGGAAGATGTTTTACAGAGTGAGAAATGAGGCTTGGAGAGGATAAGTAACTTGTCCAAGGCCAAAACATGACTGAGTGGTAAAGCCAGGACACAATCTAAAGTCTCTCTAGCTTCACCTTTTGGTAGTATAGATAGGCAATTGTCAGACCACAGTATGGCTTCATAAAGTGATCCAAAGAGTTTCTTCACAGGATGGTTTATGTCCGATCCTGTCTTGGCATGCAGACAATCCCCTTACTTAATGTGTTAATTAGAGTTATTCTGATTTCAATTAATAGAGACCAAAACAGCGCACACATATACACACACAAACATTAGAATGATGGATACTGAGAGACCTGGTGGAATCTGAGGAAGGAACTGGGCATCTCTACCAGAAAGACAGAACCCAGGATTTTTCTGGACAGCTCTGAGTGTGTCAAAGGTGAAGATTAATGGGCCTTCCATCCAGAACTCTGTCATTAACTTGATTTGGTTCTCAACTCCTCAGTTCAATGTCCAGTTCCTGAAAGGGTGAGATTGAGATGATTAGGCAACTTGGGTCAAGTGTCTGCCTTTTCTTCAATCAATTTTTTCCTGGACCATCGGGCAGTTACCAGTGATAGCACATACTACCTACCATTAAGCCCACCAAGAAGAGCTGCTGTCCTGGGCTCCATTCTTCAGAGGACCTTAGATATTATAAACGCGCACACACACACATGCAACTGTTAAAGAAAATGTGGAATCCTGTGCTCAGTGCTGGGACAGCACAACCCATATCACTAAATCGTCGCTCCCATGACTTACACTGCTTGGGACCCAGGCAAAGATATTCTATATCTCTTGTCCAATGCCCTAGAAACAAAAGGAATTTTAATATACGAAGGTTTGTGGTTACACCTCTACTCCTGTCAGAGACAGACATTGCTTCCAAATGTAAGAAGGAGTTGAGCAGAAAAGTTCTTATCAATAAGAAAATACCAACTTTTTGTGTGGATAAATCCTCTCAGCATGAATGTAATAGATTTTTCAAATGTCCTATTTTCAGCAACCAAGTATTGTTCAAATGTTGAACATCATTTCTCTTCCTGCTCTAATTCATGATTTAAAAGGAAATTAGCACATTTCCATGATCGAAGTACATGGCAGTTGAGAAATATTTTGCAGTCTTAATTAATTAACTTAATTTACTCTTGAGTTTGTATCTATGTAGAGCTCCATTAGAAACAGCATGATGAAGCATATTGACTTGTTTTTTCATCTTTCAGCCCGCCAGAATTAATTCATTGCCACATGCAAAATACATTCATCTCATCACATTATCCCAAAAGTCTTAAATCAACTTCAAGTACAAAACCTCATCTTTTGAGTCATCTAAATCAAATAATGGGTGAGCCTTTAAGCATGTCCCATCCTGAGGCAAAATTCCTCTGCATCTGTGTACCTGTGAACTCTAGAATACAAGTTCTCTCTTTCCAAAATATAGTGTTGGGACAGGCTACGGGTAGACTTTTCATTACAAATGTGAGAAACAGAAGGGAAATGAGGGCTGGAAGACAGCAAACTAGTTCAAAGCTCAGAAGAATTATTTACATTAGTTCTCAAGACATGAAAGTAACCCTCTGTTCTTTGAGACCATCTGGAAAATGAGCCTTGGGTTTTATCTCTGCCTTCCAGACCCACTGGGATGGCAAATCTGCTCCCTCAGCTTTGGACAACCCCATTTTTCTAGTCCATCTTAGTGGAGACATCATACCCTTGTTCTTCTGCCCCTTGGGCCTGGTGGCCCTGCCTCCTCAGCTTTGGGCAGCAGCCCCATCACACTGACACTTGTGAAGAGTAGCCCCACTACTCTGAAGATCTGACTCTGAAACCCAGGAGCCTGTGGGCCTATCATTTGAGATTCAGGAAACTGTGTCCCCATCCTTTGAAACCAAGAAAGCTTTGTTTTCAGTGCTCCTTCCAATAGTTTTGTTGCTCTTCCAAAGGCCCCAAGGATGGCCCCTTCCTTTTATTGAAGGACAATAGCTGGAGCTCCTTTGGTCTATTTCCTACCTATACAGTCAATATTGATTCTTTACACTGGAAACTAATGAACATAGAATCATGGATAATTTTAGTTTTAATAAAACATTAGCTATAATTTAATTTTTAAAAATTTTAAATCTCAGCTTTGTTGAAATAATTTTCATTTAGATTACGATACTCATTAATTATAATGGTATTTTGCCTTTGTAAAAGATAATTTGGGGGAAAAGATAATTTGGAATATTTTAAAGAAAAAAATGTATTTGAAAATACAAAATAAAAATATTTTTTGATTCTTATATTTGCCATGATTTAGACTTTTCAGTGAAAATATATTCAATGTTTGCACACGTCAATACAGTTATATATTATTTTTAATACTTTGCTGTTGTGTGTCATTATGTTTGTTCCAACTCATAACAAACCTGTATAGGGTTTCTGAGAGTAGGGTTTGAACTGCCAACTTTGTATTTACCAGTTCAGTGCTTTGCCTACAGCACCACACCATATGGAGAACGTAACACCTTTTTGTTAAAGAACAAAGCGAGTAAATCTTTTAGGCTTGTGTGCCACAGAGCTTCTGTTGCCACAACTCAACTCTGCCAAGGTGGCATGAAAACAGCCCAAAGTAATATGTATGTGATGGGTGTGGCTGTGTTCCAAGAAAGTTTTGCAAAATTATTTGTTTATATGTTTCTTCAAGTATAAGAAGTTGTTTTAAATTGTTGTTGTTATGTGTTGTCAAGTCGGTTCCAACTCATAACAACCCTGTATAGGTTTTCCAAGGAGTGGCTGGTAGGTTTGAACCACTGATCTTGTGGTTAGTAGTTTAGTGCTTACCCTATAGCACTGGAGTTAGATGACTAAGAAAATGTATGCACTGAGCCAACCTCTGCAACAAAGGCATGGGAGATTCATATACATGGTAACCCTGGAACCCTGAGCATCAGACTAGACAGACAGGTGGACTGAGTGCAAACTGGAAGAAGATGCCAAGCAAGAACAGTTAGAGAGAAGAAAAATGGGTAGACTGTGGGCTGGTGTGCTGAAGTGCAGCCATCTTGAGGTTTTTCGAGAGGTTGTTGATACATTTGGCTTATAGGCTCAAGATTATGCAAGAAGGTGAAATTCTCACTTGTTCAGGTGTCCTCCTGCAACCAGGAGTGTGACCAGACCCCACCCTTGCCAACCGAGCCAGCAGTGGTACCTGCTTTTTCGAAACCTCTGCTCTGCCTGTGGTCAGACAACTAGTATACTGTCCTTGCTTCCGAGGGCACCTGAAACCACCCTGAGCTATATACCTACACTAACAGAGAACTAACTGCATTCACATTTCCAGTCTCTACCACAACCACCAGGAAACAGGTATTAAGTGCCTGAGAATTCCCCAACATACAACCATCAGGTAAATATAAATACCACAATGTTTCAGAGAAAACAGACAATTTCAGCTTACATAAAGAGACAAGATACAGTGCCTCAAACAAATGACCAAAATACAGTCAGAAAATACAATAACAGAAATAGTATTGAAACTACCTGATAATGAGTTTTAAAAGAACGATTATTAGCTCCCTCACTTCTGGTCCCTGGCATGCCAGGAGCCATTGGCATCAGTGCAGACATGGCTAAATCCAAGAACCACACCATGCACAACCAGTCCTGAAAATGGCATAGAAATTGTATCAAGAAACCCCGATCACAACATTAGGAGTCGCTCAAGGGGGTGGACCCCAAGTTTCTGAGGAACATGAGCTTTGCCAAGAAGCACAACAAGAAGGGCCTGAAAAAGATGCAGGCCAACAACGCCAAGGCCATGGATGCACATGCCAAGGCTATCAAGGCTCTCGTAATGCCTAAGGAGGTGAAACTAAGATCCCAAGGGGTATCAACCGCAAGCTCAGTTGACTGGCCTACATTGCCCACCCCCAGAAGGGGAAACGTGCTCTGGCACGCATTGCCAAGGCTCTGAGGCTCTGTCGACCAAAGTCCAACTCCAGTGCTCAAACTAAGGCTGAAGCTTCAACCAAGGCCTCAACTAAAGCTCCAGTCAAGGCCTCAACTCTAACTCCAGCCAAGGCCTCACCTCAGGTTCCCACAAAGAGGGAATGGAGTTCTCCATCTGAGGACAGAGGGACTGGCTTGACCCTTTGGCCTACCATCTTCATGGAGCTGATGTCCGCCTGTGCTATTTGTATCAATAAACCTGAAGCAGGAAAAAAAAAAAGAACAATTATTAGGCAACTTCAATGACTTGTAGAAAGATCAAGAAAACTATAGATTAAATCAAGGAAAACATGGCCAAAGCTATGAAAAAACTCAGGAAACAAAACGACAACATAGTCGAAAAAATGGGAACCATACAAAAGCAGCAATTAGAAAGCCAGAAAATTAGCACTAAGACTTCAGAAATAGAGAATATACGGAAAGTGCAAAGAAATAGAACTGAAATAATGGAAAGCCAAATAACTGAGCTTAATGAAAAATCTCTCAATATTCATCTGCTAGAAGAACATAAGAAAGAACAGGGAAGTCTGAAAGAAAGCCTAAGATTTATTTAGGATACTATCAAGAAGAATAACCTACATGTGATGAGAATTTCAGAACAGGAAAGAACAGACACATAAAAAAACAAGAATATTATCCAACAGTGTTGAAAGAAAACGTCCCTAAAGTTTTAGGAAGTTTCCCTAAAACCTCCCTAAAGTTCCAAAGAAAAACACCAAGACATGTCATAATCAAACTTTTCAGAACCAAAGGCAAGGAAAGAATCCTGAGAACAGTTCAGGAATAATGAAAGTTACCTACAAAGGAAAACTAATTAACCTTACCTCTGATTTCTCAGCAGAAATTTTGCAGGCAAGAAGGCAGTGGAATGACATGTATAAAACTCTGAAAGAAACAAATTTCCAAATAAGGATTATATATCCAGCCAAATTGTCCACCAAATATGATGATGAAATTAGGTTATTTTCAGATAAACAGAAATTAAAGAAATTTGTGAAAATCAGACCAACCTTACAAAAAATACTAAGGGTGTTCTTTGTTCAGAGAACCAGCAACAGCAAACAGCAAGCTGAGATTAAAATACATGACAACATCACCTAGACTCAACCCAAATATAGGAGTCTTCAAAGTATGATAGACCTATTGTGGTTGTTAAGGGCTGTGGAGTGACCCTCTTTAGGGTTTCCAAGGAGCAGCTGGTGGGTTTCACTATTGACTTTATAGTTTGCAGTCCAGTGCTAATCCTAAAAAGTCACACCAGAAGTCTATAATTGACCCATCAGACTGAAAATAGAGAACCAGAGATACAGTTGCAAAAACAACAACAACAAAAGAGTATCATAAGGCAAAAAAGAGGTAATAATGAGTTACAGAATTCCAAATGAATAAGAAATCAAATAGATTTCAAGAAAAAACTAAGTAAATAATTAAAATGAACCTAACTGCAACCCTAAAAACTAGACCAAACCTTACTGTTAGCACTACCCCAACCCTTACACTTTATTTAACATTAATTAGTCCTAACCATAAAACGTAGTGGTTATAAATCAGGCTGCCAACATCAAAGTCAGCAGTTCGAAACTACCAGTGGTTCCACAGGAGAAAGATGAGGCATTCTGCTCCCGTAAAGATTTACAGCCTAGGAAACCCTGTGCAGGGTCACTATGAGTCGGAACCGACTCCATGATACTTAACAACAACATAACCCTAACAATGAATGAAGTCCTAGGCCTAACCTAGATTTAGCCATAGTATAAACCCAAAAGTTCACTCCTTACTCCTACCCATTCCATGTGTTCTAGTGATCACAGGGGAGGAAAAGTGCTTGATAAACTATAAACAAAGATAGATAACCTAATCTGGTTATAGTCTCCATTGGGTGTTAATATTCTAAGAAGATCACTTCTTTCAATTGACAAATGCAAGTCATTGTCAACTTTGAAGAAGTCAACACTCAAAATGAGGGGGTGATACAGGCACGAAGTAACTGGTTTACAAGGTTTCAAGAAGGAGTTTAGTTTAACAGTGTGTGAGGGAAGATAGAGTCCCCACAGAATACTTTTCATCTCGTCAAGATTGGTCTGGTAAAAGCAGATGGGGATATGATTCTTATGATTCAATAGTAAGTAATTGTTATCATGACTAATTATGAAAGTCACAATTGTAAAGGTAGAAGTTTTGTAACAAAAATGGAGGAGTAGTTAATCTTACAGTCCAGAATCAGAGGACCCTAGGACCATCAAGTGAGAAGAGCACAAGTGGAATGCGGGACCCTATCCAGAGAAGCAGCGAGACCAGAGATGGAGGCAGAGATGGGGACATGGAGAAAGGGAGCAGCTGAGGACTCTAGATTCATGGAAAGAGAAGGACTGAGAGCTGGTAGCCAGGAGGCAGACTTGCAGAATGTGCCCTTTGGTGGTGTAATTATTATATACACCTGAGTGTTCAAAAAAAAGAGAGAACTAAAATGAATAGAAATACTGTTAACTGATGGTAAATGGAGGGGATTATAATCATTGTAATGAAACAAAGTATATGATTGGTTGAATGCAGAACTGATGATCTGCCCTGTAAACTTTCACTCAATTCACAATAAAAACTTTTTAAAACAAATGATCACGACAAACATAGATTTCAAAACATTTGCTGTCGGGGTCTGGCCTCCATAAGGGGGTGAGTACACGAAGGTGGGTGTCTGGCGACCATAGAGAGACAGAGACAGAGAGAGAAAACAGATACAAAGAAGACAGAGAAAACAGACACAAAGAAGACAGACACACAGGTTTGATGCAAGCTGCCTGACAGACTGCTCGGTGGCAGACATTGCACACAGA
Organism: Chrysochloris asiatica; assembly: GCF_000296735.1. NCBI lineage: Eukaryota > Metazoa > Chordata > Mammalia > Afrosoricida > Chrysochloridae > Chrysochloris > Chrysochloris asiatica. Next base: position 8,936,203 of record NW_006408641.1, read on the forward strand.
ACTAACTCTAGGTGGGATGTCTGGAGAGGCGAGAGAGAAAAGAAACACTCAGAGACCAGAGTGGATGCAAAACCGGCAGACAGACCCTCCATGGCCTTGCAAGCAGGAAGGGACTTTACACAAAGGAAGAAGGGGATTATTAAAACAGGGTACAGAAATGAAATGTGATTAATCGCTCAAAACAGGACACAATGATTTACAGGAACAAATTCTAAAACATACATCACAAATTGTCTTGATAATCTAACATCCTTAATTTTCCAAAAATTCAAGCAAATTGTTATAAATTACTTTTTAGGTTCAAATCCCAAGGCAGCAGCTCGAGGTTTCTCAAGGCTA
>NW_006408641.1:8936991-8938921 GCF_000296735.1 Chrysochloris asiatica
TATCGCTTGTACCTCAGAAAGATTCATTCCCAGGACCCTATGCACTGCCAACACAGTGGAGACATTAAGAGAGGCATTTTCTCAGAAGCTACAATTACTGGAGTTAGAAGCATAGAATGAACAATATTAGGACTTGTACAGAGGTAGCCCAACAGTGAGTTCACAAACACCAATGAACCCGGGACCCCAGGAGTTCACTTCCTGGGCCTGCAGGGTTCATGGCTCACCATACTGAGGAGGGCCCAGGATTTGGATTTTCGTCCAGGTCACAAGGCCTCAGCTTCCCAGTAATTGTGTTTTATGTCGTCCCCGACAATTTGCTATTTCACTAATTTTCAAATATCAAGTTCAGTGGCATTAAATATGTTCATCATGTAGTTCAACAATCACCATTAATAGTTTCTGATTTTTTCATCACAAAAGCTTAATGTTCCCTCAATGTTTTGTCTTCTGGTTTTTGTTTGTTTGTTTTTGAAATAATTTATTTTTGTTGTTCTTGTATTCTTCTTGGAACAGACCATCAATTGCTTATATGCAAGTTCAGCTGAAGCTAAAGAAAATTAGAGACCATCTAAATAACAGATTTGAGATGAATTGGGCACTAATGATCAAAGATCAGAAGAGTCTTTTCAGCTTCTGTTCTTTCATTCTTGGGAGATTGCTATGTGACTTAGCATCTATCTTTCCTTATCTCTGCTTGCTTTTCTGTGCCTAATCTGCTGTTTTTATATCTCAAAGGTGATTGGATTAAACACACCCTAGAGAAGGATATCATGTTTGGTAAGGTGGAGGGTCAGAGGAAAACCCCCAACGAGAAGGACTGGCCAAGTGGCAGCATCGATGGAATCAAGCATGTTAACAGTAGTGAGGTTGGCCCAGGATCAGGCAGTGTATTGTTCTGCTGTGCATAAGGTCGCTATGGGTTGGTACTGACTCAATGGCACCTAACAACAACAACATACTGATATGGGGAGTCTTGGTGTGGCACTGTGGGTTAATGCTCCAGACTGCAAAGCCATTTGAACTGCAAGGTCGGTGGTTCAAGCTCACCAGCTGCTCCTTGGAAACCCTATAACAGGGTCGCTATGGGTTAGAATTGACTCAATGGCACTTAACAACAACATACTGATACAGAGTTATTTGAACCGCAAGGTCAACAGTTAAAGCTCACAGTCACTCCTTGGAAACCCTATAAAGGGTCGCTATGGGTCAGAACCAACTCAATGGCATTTAACCACAACAATAACATACTGATATGGTCTCTTAATATAACAAAGAAAATCCATTCTCCAGGTATACTTTTGTTATTGTTCAGTGCCATGGAGTGGGTTCCAACTCAAACCAACCCTGTATAGGGTTTCTGAGGAGTGCTTGGTGGGTTTGAACCACTAATCTGTGGTTATCAATCCAGTACTTATCCTATAGTGCCACATCAAAGCTTCCTACCACAGGTACACAGGTTAGGATTTACAAAATAATTCAGTTACATAACACGCTTCTTTCATTGGAATTATTTCTAGATATTTGATTTTGTGATGACAATAAAAATGATTCTACCTTGTTTAATTCGGTTTTCCAAGTTTGTTTCTGGCATAAATTAATCAATTTATTTATACTACTTTATATCCAACCACCTTTTTAAATTTATTTATTAATTCTGATATCTTACTGGAGTCCCAATAATACTGAAGGAAAAAGTCCAAGGTGCATTGAAGGAATTGGCAAAGAACAAGGCACCAGGAATTGATGGAAAAAAAATTGAAACATTTCAACAAAGTGAGGTGGCAATGGAAGCACTCACTCATCTATGCCAAGAAATTTGGAAGACAACTATCTAGCCAACTGATTGGAAGAGATCCATATTTGTGCCCATTCCAAAAAGAGGTGACCCAACGGAATACGGAAATCATCGGACAATGTATCTGATATC
>NW_006408641.1:8944246-8945828 GCF_000296735.1 Chrysochloris asiatica
GGAGCTCTCTGCTATACATCCACCAGATCCGCCATCTTGTTTGTTCCTCCTCTATTTATTCTTATATCAATTTGGTAAGTAGTGTTTTTTAAAGAATTTGTCCATTTGATGTTTTTAATTTGCTGGATAAAGTTTTTCATAATCAACTTTTTTATCTTTTAATATCTATTATGAACTTAGTGAGTCAGAACTGATGCTGACTCACTACACTTAACAACAACAACATGACCTTAATAATATCTCCTTTTTCAATGCTGATGTTGATTTTTTATTATCTCTCATTCTTATCTTGATATTTATCAATTTCATTGTGTTTTAAGTAACCCAATTGTTAGTGCAAAAAGTGGCTCAGGGCTACCTGCCTCTGAGGAAGTCTATTACTCAGAGACAGGGGATGTGGAGAAGAAGTAAGCAAGCTTTAATGTATACCAGTATTCCAGCGGGGCAGAGGCACAGCATGAGCTTCAAAGACTGCTTGCCCAAGGAAAAAGGGGAAGGAGAACTTGCAATCTCAGGCATGGGAGAAGTTTGAGGAATTGTAATAGCCCAGCCAGTCTGAGTAGGGGTTAACTACTGACTTATCTGTAGGAAGTGTAGATGGGGGGCTTGTACTCATGGTCTCCTTACTTAAAAGAAGGAGTTGCTTTAGCCAGCTGCAGTTTTGTTTCACTAACTTTTGGGATTTTATAGCTGCTTTATATTTCATTGATTCAGAACTTTCTTTCACTGTTTCCTTCTGCCTTATTTCCTTAGGCTTCTACAACGGTCCTTCTTTTGACTTCCTGAAATGAAAGCTCAGATAACTGGCTTTGAAATTTTTTCTCTTAGAATACATGCATTTAAAAGTAAACATTTATTTCTAATAAGTGTTTTTGCTGTCTACTCCAAAATGTCTGCATACACTATTTTCCCTGTCATTCAGTTCAAAACTTTTCCTGATTTCCTGTGTGATTTCTTCCTTAACCTATTAGGTTATTTAGAAGTGTTCTGCTTCATGTTCAGATATTTGGAGTTTCGTTGTCTTTCTTTTATTCATCTCTAGTTCAGTTCCACCTTGACCATAGACCATACTCAGTGTGAATTCATTCTTTGAAATTTGTTCAGGCTTACTGTATGGCCCAGTACATGTTCTCTTTTGGTGAACATTCACTTGAAAAGAATGTGTATTCTCTAATTGCTGAGTGTAGTTTTATTAAAACCTATTAATTTAAATTGGTTAATTCTGTCTTTAATAGTTTTTATATTCTTATTGGCTTTTAATCTGCTTTTTCTATTAGTGCAAACAGAGACTTGTTAAAAATCTCCACCTATAATTACAGATTTGCTTATTTTTCTTTCTTGTCCTTATTTTTGTTTGCTTGTTTCACATATTTTGAGGCTGTGTCCTTAGGTGCATACAGATTTATGATTATTATCTTTTCCTTTTGTTGTTGTTGCTGTTAGTTGCCATCGAGTTGGTGCCAACTCATAGCGACCTTATGCACAGCAGAACTAAACACTGCCCAATCCTGGGCCAACCTCACTGTTGTTGCCATGCTTGATTTCATTGATGCTGCCATTTGACCAATCCATCTCGTTGGGG
>NW_006408641.1:8946626-8950034 GCF_000296735.1 Chrysochloris asiatica
ACAGCCTTCGGTATGGATTACATCTCAATGTAAAGAAAACAAAAATACTCTCCACTCGACCAATAAACAACGTTCTTATCTTCCTTTTGTAAACCCCTCTTATCATTGTGAACTGTCATTTAAAACATGCCAACTATCCTACCACTCCTATGCCAGTCTGTTGTACTGAGGTGGCTTTTGAGTAACTGTGATGCTGGAAGCTCTGCCACCAGTGTTTTAAATACCAGCAGGGTCACCTGTGCTGGACAGGTTTTAGCCGAACTTCCAGACAAAGAAAAACTAGGAAGAAGGAGAGGCAGATTCCCTCTGAATGTATAACCACTGAAAACCTTATGAATAGCAGCAGACCATTTTCAGATATAGTGCCAGAAGATGAAAACATTATCAATAGTACTAGAATATTATCAGATATAGTGCCAGAAGACGCATGCCTTGCTTGGGTGGGAAGGCCCTCAAAACATTACTGGGAAAGAGCTGCCTCCTAAAGGTAGAGGTGATTGTAATAACACAAGTGGAACAAAGCTTTCAGGACCTTCATTTGCTGGTAAAGCACACCTCAGAATGAGCCACCACCAGACCAGCATTTAACCAATCACCTTGCCTGCAGCTCCATTAACGACTTCCACAAACTACTTCTGAATTGAGTGCCCTGAACATAGATAACACTGAAGTCGATAGGAATTCCATCTAGGGCCAGGAATTCAAAGCTTCATCCATATTTCTCTATCCGTGTCCTTTTGACATGCTTTTTACAATGTTATCCATAACTTGTCATTATCCACACAGACAAAAGTGATGACATACTCAATAAAGCACAAGTAAACATCTTTCTGATATTCTCTGCTTTAAGCCAAGATCTGTTTGGCATCAGCAATGATATCCCTAGTTTCACATCCTTGTACGAATTCAGGATGAATTTTGGGCAGTTCTCTGTTGATGTACTACTGCAAGGATTTTGTAATTTTCTTGAGCAAAATTTTACTTACTTGTGATATTAAAGATATTTTTTAATGATTTCCACATTCCATTAAGTTACCGCACTTTGAAATGGGTACAAATATGGATCTCTTCCAATCAGTAGGCCAGTAGCTGTCTTCCACATTTGTTGGCATAGATGAGTAAGCGCCTCCAGTGCTGCATCAGTTTGTTGAACCATTTCAAGTGCATATTCCAGCAATTCCTGGAGCCTAATTTTTTGCCAATGCTTTCAATGCAGCTTTGACTACCATTAGTTCTTAATTATATGCTACCTCTCGAAATGGTTGAACATCGACCATTTCTTTTTGGTACAGTGACTCTTTGTATTCCATCCATTTTCTTTTGATGCTTTCTGTATCATTCCATTTTACCCATAGAATCCTTCGATATTTCAGCTCAAGGCTTAAATTCTTTCAGATTGAGAAATGCTGAACATGTTCTTCCCTTCTGTTTTTCTAATTCCAGATCTTTGCTCATTTCATTATAATACTTTACTCGGTCTTCTCAAGCTGCCCTTTGAAATTTTCTGTCCAGCTCTTTTACCTCATTTTCTTCCACTTGCTTTAGCTTCTTTATGGTCAAGATCAAGTTTCAAAGTATCTTCTGATACCCATTTTTGTCTTTTCTTTCTTTCATATATGATGCTCTTACTATCATTGTATAATTTTTCTGACCTTCAGTCATTAGTGTATAATGCATCAAATTTGGTCTTGATATGGTGTCTAAATTCAGCTGGAATTCAACATTATATTTTGGCTCTTGTGGACTTATTTCCATTTTCTTCCATTTCAGACTGGACTTGTTCGTAAGCAATTGATGGTCTGTTCCATAGTCTGCCCCTGGCCTAGTTTTGGCTGATGTAAATGAGCTTCTCCATCTCTCTTTCCAAATATATAGTCAATTTGATTCCTATGTATTCCATCTGGTAAGGTCTTTGTGTAGAGTCAACCTTTATGTTGTTGAAAAAAAAGGTATTTGCAATGAATAAGTTGTTGGTCTTGTAACATTCTATCATGTGATCTCTAGTATCATTTCTATCACCAAGGCCATATTTTCTAACTATGGATTCTTCCTCTTTGTTTCCAATTTTTACATTCTAATCGCAGTAATTATCGATTCATCTCTATTGTATGTTTGATCAAGTTCAGAATGAAGAAGTTGGTAGAATTTTTCAATTTCATCATCATTGACTTTAGTGGCCGGTGCATAAATTCAAATAATAGTGGTATTAACTTGTCTTTCTAGTAGACATATGGATATTATCCTATCACAGACATTATTATATTGCAAAATAGATCTTGAAATGCTCTTTTTGACAATGAATGCAAGTTAATTTCTCTTCAATTTGATGTTCCTGGCATAATAAACCCTATGTTTGTCTGATTCAAACTGGCCCATACTAGTCCATTTCAATTCACTAATGTCTAGGGTATTGATCTACTATTCCGTTTCATATTGGCAATTTCCAATTTTCCTAACTCCATACTTTATACGTTCAGTGTTCTGATTCTTAACGGATGGTTGCAGCTTTTTCTTCTCATTTTGGTTTGTGTCCCATCACCAAATGAAAGTCTCAAAAACTTTGCTCCATTTACATTATTAGGGTCAACTCTATTTGGAGGTGGCACATCTCCCCAGTCATATTTTGAGTGTCTTCCAACCTGAGAGGCGCCTCTTCTAGCATGATATCTGACAGGAATCTGCTGTCATAAGATTTCCAGTGACTAACCATTCAGAAGTATGTTTCTCCTTCTTCCTAGTCTGTCTTAGTCTGGAAGCTTCACTGAAACCTGTCCACCCTGGGTGATCCTACTGGTGTTTAAAATACTTTGGCATAGCTTCCAACATCACAGCAACACACAAGCCACCACAGTACGACAAACTGACAGGCAAGTTATGGACATATATATAAGTTATAGAACTTTCAGGTATTATTCTCCAGAGAGGATACTTCCGTCCTTTGATAGGCAGCTACATGAAGGGACCAATCATGTCAGTCTACCCAGGGAATGAACTGGGCAGAATTTGCAGTTAGAGTCAGTTGGCTCTAGTTTCAGATGTTTGAAGGGCGAGACATGCATGTGTTTATTGTATGTCCTTTCCCAAATAGGACATTCTATCCCAAATACCATCACCATCAAACTATGAGTTTCAGAACCCTTCTCAGGTATGGCCCTCCTGAGGTTTTGATTGTAAGACTGGTGGGTCCTTTGCCTTGTTGGTCTTAAAAGTTCTGTTCTTTTAGAACTTTCAGAGACTTCTAGCTTAGCTCTATAGCCTCCTCCCCATGCAAGCACATTTATCTGGCAGATGTTTTTAAACCAGTTGCTCATGAGAGCCTGTACATAGACCAAGAGGCAATCATTTAAACAGAACAAGAGGGCACTGAATGGTTTACAATTAGGGAAGGTGTGTGTCAGAGTTGTATTA
>NW_006408641.1:8954889-8986282 GCF_000296735.1 Chrysochloris asiatica
TTGTCAGAAGGGATCAGTCGCTGGAGAAGGATCTCATGTTTGGTAAGGTGGAGGGTCAGTGAAAAAGAGAAAGAACCCCAACGAGATGGACTGGCCAATTCTCAGTATCGATGGACTCAGCATGGCAACAGTAGTGAGGTTGGCCCAGAATTGGGCAGTGTTTGGTTCTGCTGTGCATAAGATCGCTATGAGTCGGTACTGACTCGATGGCACCTAACAACAACAACATGATTCTGCCAACTATGCCAAGGTGTTTTAAATATCAACAGGGTACCCATGGTGGATAGGTTTCATTGAAATTTCATCATCAAACAGATTAGGAAAGAGAAACAGACTACTTCTGAATGGTTAGCCATTGAGAACCTTACAAATAGTAACAGAACATTGTCAGATCTAGTACTAAAAGATAAGCCCCTCAGGTTGGCAGGCACTCAACATACGATTGCGGAAGCACTACCTCCTCAAATTAGAGTTAACATTAAGGATGGGAATGGAGCCAAGCATTCTAGACCCCCATTTGCTGATGTGGCTTAACTCAAAATGGGAATAGGAGCAGAAACACCTATATCAGAACATCTAATAATCAGAACATGGACTGTATGAAGTATGAGTCTAGGAAAATTGGAAGTTGTCAAAATTTAAAAGGAATGCCTAAAAATCAATATCCTAGACATTAGTGAGCTCAAAGGGACCTGGTATTGACCATTCTAAAACCAGCAGTCGTGTGGTTAACTATGCCAGGAATGTCAAATTGAAGAGGAATGGTGTTGCATTCAAAAGAACATTTCAAGATCTATGCTGAAGTACAATGCTGTCTGTTATAGGATAATGTCTATATGACTATAAGCAAAACCATCACACTCATAATGCAAGTTCAGCCTGAAACTGAAGTAAATGAAAACAAGTCCATGAAAGCCAAAATATAAACTTGAATATACCCCACATGAAGTTAGAGACCATCTCAAGGACAGATTTAGACACTAATGGGAAAAGACCAGAAGATTTGTGGGATGACATCAAGAACATTATACAGGAAGAAAGCAAAAGGTCATTAAAAAGACAAGGAAAAAAGAAAAGAGGAAAATGGATGTCAGGAAAGACTCTGAAACATGCTTTCTGGCATAGAGATGCTAAAGCAAATGAAAGAAAAATAAGGATGTAAAAGAGCTGAACAGAAAATTTCAAAGGGCAGTTTGATAAGACAAAGTAAAATAGTATAATGAAATGTGGAGTTAGAAATGTAAAAGACAAGACCATGCTTGGCATTCTCAAGCTGAAAGAATTAAAATAAAAATCAAAGCCTCAAGTTGAAATATTGAAGGATTCTTTGAGCAAAATATTAAATTATTTTGGTGCTGGAGCATCAAAAGAAGATGAATTGAATACTTAGAGTCACTGTACCAAAAGGAATTGACTGGTGCTCAACCATTTTAAGACAAAACATATGATCAGTAACTTACGTATTGAAGGAAGAAGTCAAAGCTGCACTGAATACATTAGTGGAAAACCAGGTTCTAAGAATTGATGGAATACAAATTGAAATGCTTCAACCAATTGATGCAGTGCTGGAGGCACTCAATTGTCTATGCCAAGAAATTTTGGTCAAGTGTTTATGCCCATTCCAAAAAGAGGTGATCCAATGGGATGTGAAAATCATTGAACAATATCATTAATATCACATGCAAGTAAAATTTTGATGAAAATAATTCAAAAACAGTAGCAGCAGTACATCGCCAGAGAACTGCCAGAAACTCAAGCTAAATTCAGAAGAGTACAAGAAAGTAGGGATATCATTGCTGATGCCAGATGGATCTTGGTTAAAATCAAAGAATACCAGAAAGATGTTTTTGCTTGTGTTTTATTGACTATGCAGAAACATTTGACGAACAATGGGTACTCCAGAACCCTACACTGTGCTCATGAGGAATCTGTAGATAGACCAAAGGACAGCTGTTGAAACAGAACAGGGGAATACTGAATTGTTTAAAATCAGGAAAGGTGTGTGCTAGGGTTGTATACTTTTACCATACATATTCAATTTGTATGCTGAGCAAAAAATCCAGGAAACTGAATTATATGAAGAAGAATGTAGCATCAGGATTGGAGGAAGATACATTAGCAATTTGTGGTATGCAGATGACACAGTCTTGCTTGCTGAAAGTGAAGAGGACTTAAATTATTTACTGATGAAGAGCAAAGTCTACAGCCTTCAGTATGAATTACACATCAATGTAAAAAAAATGAAAATCCTCACAACTGGATCAGTAAATAGTATTGTGATAATTGAAAAAAAAAGATTGAAGTTCTCAATGGCTTCATTATGCTTGGGCCCACAATAAACACTCATGGAATCAACAGTCAAGAGAGCAAATAATGTATGATTGCATCAGGCAGATCTGATACAAAAGACCTTTTTAAAAATGTTAAAGAACAAAGACGTCACTTTGGAGACTGACATGTGCCTTACTCAAGCCATGGTCTTTTCAGTCTACTCATATGTACATGAAAGTTGGACAGTGAATAAAGAAGACCATAGAAGAATCATTGCAGTTGAAATATGGTGTTGGAGAAGACTATGGAAAGTACTGTGGACTGTCCAAAGAACAAAGGTGTCTTGGAAGAAGTACAGCCAGAATGCTCCTTAGAAGTAAGGATGGTGACACTTTGTCTCTTGTTCTTTGGACCTGTTGTCAGAAGGGACCAGTCCCTAGAGAAGGACATCATGCTTGGTAGAGTTGAGGGTTCATGAAGAGAGGGTCAGGTCTCTAATCATATGGATTGAACCAGTTCAGTTGCAGCAGCAATAGGCTCAAACAACAACTGTGAGGATGGCCAGACCAGGCAGTGTTTTATTCTGTTGTACATAGGGCTGCTGTGAGTTGGAACCTACTTGTTGTGTTGTTAAGTACCGTGGAGTCAGTTCTGACTCATCGCGACCCTGTACAGGGTTTCCAAGGCTGCAAATCTTCTCGGGAGCAGAAAGCCTCATCTTTCTCCCGTGGAACAGCTGGTAGTTGCGAACTGCTGACCTTGTGGCTCGCAGCCCAATTTGTAATCACTACGCTATCAGAGCTCCTTTGAAACCTACTGGAGGGCACCAAATGAAAACAATGCAGGAGAAAGAGACTTTCAAATGTAAACTCTATGCAAAAAGATTGTCTGGTACTCTTGCCTGTAGTGATTCTTCTCATTGACTGAGCCATCAAGGAACTGCTCTTAAACCAAAGTTCAAACCTCATTCTAAGACAGGTCCCCAGGCTGCAGAAAAATTCCAGGGCCTCAGACAGCTTTCTTGACATGCCCCATAGCTTTATATTAATGTCCTGGTTCTCCTTTCCTTAACTGCTGTTCAGAACAAGATGAAGTATGCTGAAACTGAGTTAGGTGTCATGTTGACATTCTGGGTAACCTTTTAGCTCAGGCGCCTCTTACATATGTATTAGAGCTTAAATTCTTAGCACTTGTTTGCCCTAAATCCTTTTTGAGTCTTAAAATAAATTCAGCCTCTTTGTCTTCTTTCTGACTACTAACTAGTAAATTGAGCAAATTTTATGGCACTGTAGGATAAGTACTGGACTGCTAATCCCAAGATCAATAGTTCAAACCCACCAGCCACTGTCAAAAACCCTATACACTGTTGCTATGAGTCTGAACCGACTGAATAGCATACAGAAACAACAACAAAACAGCCTTGTACAAAGCTTTGCCCTCAGGCAGAAAGTGGACCATAGCCACTCCCCTAGTTAGCCCAGGGAGGAGCAATTGCTCCCTCAGGGATTTGCCTGGGCATGCTCTTCATGAAAACTGGGCTAGCAGTCATGAGTCATAGCAGACCTTGGTGGTTGGAGAGCCCCAGAGCCAATCCTGTGAACTTTTCTAACCTGCAATAGTGTATATATCCCAATCATGGTCCCTTTCCTGCTTCTGCAGCCCTAGGATGAATTGATCTGCTGCCTGCCATGGTTTTGTGACAATATTCGTTTGTTTTCTATTATAGAATTGGTCACACGGCTGTGAGTTCTTTGGACATCATTATGGCTTCATGCTAATGGTCTTCCTTATCCAGATGATTTGTCTTTGTCTTATCTTTGTCCTGCTTAAGACTTAATAAAGGGGGTTCTGTAAAATATATTTTAATTTGCAAGGTCACTATGATTCAGAACTGACTCCATGGCACACCACCACCACTTTACAGGACTGTGGTAAGCAGCTGTTACTATAGTTGTTTTCTGACACCTACTCCTATGGGCTTACCCAGCGCTGGTCACTGTCAGCAACATTTACTCATTCTTAATGGAGTCCTGGTGTGGCACTCTGGGTTAATGAGGTGAACCACAAAGTCAGTTTGAACCACAAGGTCGGCGGTTCAAGCTTACCAGCCCCTCCTCGGAAACCCTATACAGGGTAGCTATGGGCCGGAACAGACTCGATAATACTTAATAACAACAAGATTAACAATGGACACCGAATCTCTTCCTCTCTAAGAGCATACCCTAAAGATGAAACCTCTCTCTGTTTCCCCTGCCCCCGACCCAGGCAACAACAGCTTCAGCTTTAAGGAAGCTGGAGGCAAGGTCTGCAAGAGCTATTGAGAGTACAGGAAGGCTGAGAAGAGCCAATGGTCATTTGGAGGGGCCGGTGGGCAGGCCGCCCAGCCTCTCTCTGAATGCCGAGCGCGTTGGGGCTTCCTGGCCAGTGCCCTTGCTCTTTAAGGGCTGGGAATGGGTAGGCAGCAGGCCAGCAAAGGCCCCACCCCACTCCTGCTTCCCAGCCTGGGAGAGCAAGAATAAATTAGGCTATTCTTAGTAGGGTCTGAAAAAGAACCCCTTTTGTCTACTAAGAAAGAAAAAGTTTGGTCAGTATCTATTCCCAAACCCAAACAGTACAGTTATATGGGTCGCCCAGTTCTGTACCCTGGTGGGGCCTGCACAGCTTCCCCCAGGATACAGTAACCAAAGGGGCTTCATGGGCAGAAACAAGGTCATTTCTGCTCTGCTGGGCTGTGGAAGAAAAACACTAATCTGGGGGTGCTGGCAGAAGAAAGCCTCTGCCCTTGTCTGGCCCAGGTCTTCCCAACTGCCTCCCCACCATGCCCACCCAACCCCACACACACTTGGCTGCGTCTCTAAACCATTCAAAAGAGGGCCCAGGGCTCAGGGCTGCCAGTGGCCTCTGCATGCCTCGGAACCCATGCCTTAACCCTTCCTGGAGTTCCATTGCTTCCCAGCCAGCTTGCCCAACTCTGCAGACTCTTCACCAACCCCACCTCTCACCTCCTTTCTGGTTAAAAGTTAAGCCATACCACACACTTTCCGATTCTAGAACTTAGAAGGTGTGGCTCTTCCCGCTCCCAAGTTTCAGCTTCTCTGACCACCCATCTGCAGGAGAGCTCTCTCTCCCATCACTCAATCACATCACCCTGTTTCTTTTCCTTACACTGCTTCTCCCAACATGAAGCTATTACTCTCTTTCTTTACTGTCTACCCTCCAACTAATGTGTTCACTGCTGTATCCCATCCCCTGAAACATAGTAAGCACTAGATCCTTTAGGATGATTGAATAATCTGGGACCACTCTTGTTGCTAATAGTTGGCTGCTTGGTGAACTGAACAGCTAATGGGAGGATAATGCATTTGTTGGTATATGTGCAGGTGTTTCCTTGGATGGGGGTAGGGTAGGGCATGGGACTCCTTTAACTAAAACCCCAGTCGAAGTAGACTGTGTTTATCAGTTGCATTCTTCCTTCTTCTCTATCCATTCCTGTCTTCTCAGCTTTCTCCCTGAACAAATGCTGCCCTTTTGATCCTGTATGGTTGATGATTCTAAGGACTCTGTACCTCCTTAGGGGTTGTGTATTATTTTGCTGAAAGTTAAGCCATAGAGATGAGTTCTGTTCCAGGTCAGAAGAGTGACCAAGGGACATAGTGCTGGGTTTCACCTGTCTCTGTCAGACCAGTAAGCCTCATTTTTGTATTACTTTGAATTTGTTCCACATTTCTCTCCCCTTCTATCCAGAATCCCCTATTGTAATCCCTTTCAGAGCAGTCAGCAGTAATTGTAGGGCACCATCTAGTTCTTCTGATCTCTGCATCATATAGGCTAAGGCTCATGTGGTCCATTAGTGATTTAGGCTAATTGTTTGCATATGTCTTTGGTTTTCGTCACTCTTTGCTCTAGACGGGGAGCAACCATCTAATGGCACCTTTGGCTATTCTCAAGCTTTTAAAAAAACTCCAGTTTTTATTCACCAAAATAGGATGTAGAACATTGGTTTTTTTGGACTATGTTGTATCAATTGACCTTGATGTTCCTTACCACTGTGGTGTCAACATCCAGGCTGAGTGACTCATTCCTTCCAGGTGTTTGCTTATGGCTGAGAAGTTTGCATTCCTTTGTTCCTTGTTTGCTCTATTATAAACATGGATGCATTTAAAGCTCATACAAATACGGATATAGAAATATTATTTGCCAAGCCTGTATGTGATCACAAGTGTAGTCCCTTTCACCTGCTCATGCCTGTTCATCTTGCCTGTCTGTCTATGTATCCACATGTAGGTTAATGTTAGTTATTTCTTATATGCAGGATTGTTATATAGTAGTACTTAGCTGTTGATAATGCTTCACACCTCTCTGTGTCTGTGCCTTCCTTTTCTTTATTGATGTTGTGCTGATTACCCCCTTATTGTATGTTGCCTTTCCCTTCACCCAAATTCATACACGCTCATTATCTAGTTAATGATTTTTCCCTCCTCTCCCTGCCCCTCCAATTTCTGGTAATCATGAAAGGATTTGTTTTTCTGTGCACAAACTTTTCCTTGACTTTTTATAATAGTGAACTCATATAGTATTTGTCCTTTTGTGATTGACATTTCATTCAGCATAATGTTCTCCAGGTTCATCCACATTATGAGGTGTTCAATTGTTCCTTCATTCTTTGTTCATGCTGCATAGAATTCAATTGCATGTATATATCATAGCTGGTTTCTCCATTCATTCCATTATGGGCAATTGGGTTGTTTCGATCTCTTTACTATTGTGAATAATGCTGCTGTGAACTTGGGTGTACGTATATCTGTACGTGTCTCAGCTCTTATTTCTTTAGGTATATACCTAGTAGTGGGATTGTTGGATCAAATGGTATTTCTATTTCCAGATTTTTAAGCAAGCACTGTACCATTTTCCACAGTGATGGCATCATTTTCCAGTCTCACCAGCAGAATATGGGAGTTCCAATCTTTCCACATCCTCACCAGCATTTGATATCTTCTGTCTCATTAAACTTTGCTATTATTGCTTGAATGAGATAATATCTAATTGTTGTTTTGATTTGCAGCTCTCTAATAACTAATGTCCTGGTGTGGCATTGTAGGATAAACACTGGACTGCTAGTCGCAAGGTCAGCAATTCAAACCTATCAGCTACTCCTCAGAAACCCTATACAGGGTCACTGTGAGTCGGAACTGACTCGATGACACTTAACAACAAAACAGTGATGGCTAATGATCTCAAGTATTTCTTCATGTATTTGTTGGTCACATAAATATATTTTTTGGTAAAGTGTCTGCTCATATCTTCTGTCCATGTTTAAATTGGATTGTTTATCTTTTTGCTGTTGAGGTTTTGAAGTTTTCTATGAATTTCTTAGATTAGTCCCTTATTGGATAGTTCATTGCCAAATATTTTCCCCAACTGTAGGTTCTCTTTTTACTCTTTTGGAAAATTATTTTGATGTACATACTGTCATTGAGTCAGTTCCAACTCATAATAACCCTGTATAGAGTTTCTGAAGAACAGCTGGTAGATTTGAGCTGCCAAACTTGTGGTTCAGTCCAGCACTGATCCTACAGAAGGTTCAAGTCTTTTAGTTTATCTTCTGCTGTTTATACATTTTTGGTAATGTATGATAGGCTATTTATGCCACAAGTTGGGGTCTCTAAGTTTTCCCACATTTAATGGATTTCAGCCTTTTGTCAAAGATTAGTTGTCCATAGATATATAGATTTACTTTTGATTCTCAATCCTGTTCCAATGGTCTCTGTGTCTTTTGTTGTACCACTACCAGGCTATTTTGACTACCATGGCTGTATAGTAGATTAAAAATTTTGCAAGACCTAATTCATTCTTCCTTTCAATAGTGCTTTGCTTATCCTGAGTCACTTTCCTTTCCATATAAAGTTAGTGATTGGCTTTTCCATCTCCCTAGAGAATGTTGATGTTGAGAGAGAGGTAAATATATGAATTAAAGACTATAAAACTCTTAGACTAAAATGGGAATAAATCTTCATGACCTTAGGATAAGCAAAGCTTTCTTAGACACAATACCAAAAGCATAAGTGACAAAAGAAAAATAGATAAACTGACTTCAAAGGACACCATCAAAAAAATGAATAGGCAAACCAGATAATGGAAGAAAATATTTGCAAATAATGTATCTGTTAAGCATTTGAATCCAGAATATACAAAAAACTCTAAAAACTCAACTTTATTGAAACTCAATGGAAAAATGGACCAAGAATCTAAACAGACATTTCTCCAAAGAATCTATAAATGGCAAAGAAGTACATGAAAAGATGTTCAACATCATTAGCCAACAGCAGAATACAAATCAAAACCACTGTGAGATATCATTTCAGATCCACTAGGATGGCTACAGTCAAAAGACAGATAATAACAATTGTTGGCCAGGATACAGATAAATTAGAATCCTTCTATGTTTCTGGTTGGAATATAAAATGGTATAACTACTTTGGATAAGTGTTGGGAAGTTTCATGAAGGAGTTACCTTATTAGCCAGTAATTTCACTCCAAGGTATATACTGAAGAGAAATGAACACATTCATCTATACAAAACTTTATATACAAATGGTCATAACAGCATTATTCATAATAGTCACCACAAGGAACAACTCAAGTGTTCATCAACCCATGAGAATAAAAATTGAAAGTGTAATATATCCATACAATGGCATATTATTCAGTCATAAAAAAGAGGTGAAGTACTGAGACATGCTGGAACTTAGATGAACCTGAAGATATGTTAAGTAAAATAAATAAGTCAGTTACAAAAAAAACAAACAAACACATATTTTGATCCCATTTATATGATGGTCCAAAATAGGCAAATTTATGTAGACAGAAAGTAAAGGAATGGTTATCTAGAATTTTAAGCAGGAATTCAGGGGTACTAGGGAGCAACTAGGAGCTCTGGTAGTGTAGTGGTTGTAAATCAGACTGCTAATCTCACAGTCAGCAGTTCCTTAGGAGAAACTACCAGCTGTTCCTTAGGAGAAAGATAAGGCTTTCTGCTCCCATAAAGATTTATAGCCTCGGAAACCTATACAAGGTTGCTATGAGTCGGAACCGACTCCATGGCACATAGCAACAACAACAAGGGAACAACTGCTAATGAGTGTAGGGTTTCTATATGGATTGGTGAAAATGTTCCAAAATGATTGTGGTGATGGTTACATAACTCTGTGAATATGATAAAACTCTTTTGAGTTGTATACTTAACAAAAGAAAAAGAAGATGATTGTGGGGGGGAAAGGAATGTTGATGGAGTCTAGAATGGGATTACATTATATCTATAGATTGCTTTGGATGGTATTGACATTTTCACAATGTTGTGTTCCTATCCATGAGCATTGTGTGTTCCTCCATTTGTGTAGGTCTTTTAGTTTCTTGTAGTAATGTTTTGTAGTTTTCTTTATATAAGTCTTTTGTATCTCTGGTTAGATTTATTCTGAAGTATTTTATGGTTTTGGTAACTCTTATAAATGGCATTGTTTTCCTCACTTTCTTTTCAGACTTCTTTTTCTTACTCATTTTTTAATGTTGATCTTGAACCCTGCAACTTTGCTGAATCTTTCAGTTAGTTCTAGTAGTTTTCTTGCTCAGTTTCTGGGATTTCCTATATATAGGATTATATCACTTACTTTAATGATAGATTTACTTCTTCCTTGCCAATTTGGATGCCTTTTATTCCCCTTTCTTGCTTGATTACCCTGGCTAGGCCTTCCAATACAATATTGAATAGGAGTGATTGATAGAGGGCATCTTTGTTTAGTTCCTGTTCCCAAGTGGAATGTTTTCAGTCTTTCTTCATTAAGAATAATGCTGACTATTGGTTTTGCATATGTGCCCTAATTATATTGAGAAATCCCCCTTCTATTCCAATTTTTCTGTGTTTTATCAGGAATGGGTGTTGGATTTTATTAAATGCTTTTTCTTCTTCAGTTGCCATTATCATGTGGTTTTTTTCCTTGTAGTGGTTTACTTGGATTGTTTTTCTAATATTGAACTATTCTTGCATGCCTGATATGAATCCCATTGGTTTGGGTTCTTTCCCTATTTGGTTTTGATGTTTTATTTTATTTTTTTAAAACACTGGGTTAGATTCTGTTAATAAGGATTCTGATGAGAATTTTTATGTGTATGTTCATGAATGATACTAGTCTGTAATTTTCTTATTTAATGCCATTTTGCCTGGTTTTGTTATCAGAGTTATACATGGTAGAATTTTGCAAGATCAATGACTTATTCATTGTAAATACCATTTTTCAACAACATAAAAGGAGACATATATGTGGATCTCACCAGATGGAAAGCACATCAAATCTACTTCAACTGTGGGAAGACAGGGTATAAAAATTCAATATTATCAGTTAAAACAAGACCAGGGGTAGACTGTGGAACACACCATTATAAGAAAAGTTCAGACTGAAGCTGAATAAAATAGAAAAAAAGTCCACGAGAGTCAAAATATGACCTTGAGTATATCCCACCCAAACTTAGAGTCCATCTTAAAAACAGATTTGATGGATTAGTCATTAATGACCTAAAACCAGATAAGTTTTTGGATGATATCAAGGCCATCATCCATGAGGAGGGTAAAAAGTCTTTTTAGACAGTAAAGAAAGAAGAGAGCAAAATAGATATCAGAAGAAACTCTGAACGTTGCTCTTCAATGTAGAGAAGCTAAAGTAACTGGAAGTAATGATGGATTAAAAGAGCTGAAAATCTTAAAGGGCAGCTCTAAAAGATAAACTACTATGATGAAGTGCAAAGACCATGAGTTAGAAAAGCAACATGAAGAACTCACTCAGAATTTCTCAAGCTGAAAGAACTGAAGAAAAAATTCAAGCCTCGGGTTGCAATATTGAAGGAATCTATGGGCAAATTACTGAATGACTCAGGAAGCATCAAAAGAAGATAGAAGGAATACAAAGAATCTCTGTACCAAAAAGAATTGGTTATTGTTATGATCAAGATATGATGGTACTAAGAGAAAAGTTTTAAGCTACACTGAAACATTGATGAACAAAGCCTCCATGAATTGATGGAATACAGTTGAAAAAATTCAACAAACAAATGCAGGGGTAGAGGCACTCATTCATCTAAGTCAAGAAATTACAGACACATATACCCACCAACCAACTGGAAAAGATCCGTGTTTGTATCCATTCCAAA
Organism: Chrysochloris asiatica; assembly: GCF_000296735.1. Lineage (NCBI taxonomy): Eukaryota > Metazoa > Chordata > Mammalia > Afrosoricida > Chrysochloridae > Chrysochloris > Chrysochloris asiatica. The sequence continues at coordinate 8,966,359 of NW_006408641.1, forward strand.
GAAAGGTGACCCAACAGAATGCAGAAATCCTCAAACAATATCATTAATATCATATGCAAGTAAAATTTTTCTGAAGATAATTCAAAAATTATTGCAGCTGTTTCTCGACCAGGAGCTGCAAGAAATTCAAACCAGATTCAGACAAGGACATGAAATAATGCACATCATTGCCTTCGTCAGATGGATCTTACCTGAAAGCAGATATCAGAAAGATATTTACTTGTGCTTTATTGACCGTACAAAGACATTCTACTGTGTGAATCATAACAAACTATGGATAACATTACAAAGAATGGGAAGTCCAGAACACTTCACTGTGCTCATGAGGAACCTGTACATACATCAAGAGGTGTATGTACATAACAAGGTGTGTGCCAGGGTTGTGTCCTTTCACTATACTTATTCAATCTGTATGATGAGCAAATTGAACTATATAGAGAACAACTTGGCATCAGGATATTCTGCAATTTGCAGATGACACAATCTTGCTTGCTGACAGCAAAAAGGACTTGAAATACTTATTGATGAAGATCAAAGACATTGGATTGCACCTCAATGTAAAGAAAACCAAAATCCTCACAACTGGACCAATAAATGACATTATGATAAACAGAGAAAAGAATGAAGTTGTCACAGACTTAATTTTGTTTGGATCCACAATCAATACTCATGGAAGCAATAGTCAAGAAACCAAATAACATTGCTTGAGGCAAATCTACTGCAAAATACCTCTTTAAATCATTAAAGAGCACTTTGAGTACTAAGGTGCACCAGACCCAACTTGGGGTATTTTCAATCACTCATATGCATGGGAAAGTTGCACAATGAATAAGGAAGACCACAGAAGAATTGAATGACGCATTAGAATTGTGGTGTTGACAAAGAATATGACCACAGACTGCCAAAAGAACAGATATGTCTGCCTTGGGAGAAGTGCATCCAGAGTGCCCCTTAGAAGCAAGAATGCCAAGGCTGTCTCTCATACTTTGAACATGTCAGTAGGGACCAGTCTGTGGAGACTGACTTTATGCTTGGAAAAGTGGAGGGGAGTGCTGTGGGTTAATGCAATAGATTGCAAAGTCAGTTTGAACCACAAGGTAAGCAGTTCAAGCTCATCAGTCACTCCTCAGAAACCCTATACAGGGTTGCTATAGGTCAGAACTGACTTGATGGAACTCAACAACAAAGAAAAAGAGGAAGATGATGAGATGAGACAAGATGAGAAGAGATGGATTTATATGGTGGCAGCAACAATGGGCTCAAACATAACAACAGTTGTGAGGATGGTGCAGGACCAGGTGGTGTTTCATTCTGTTGTGCACAGGGGTCACTATGCGTTATAATTGGCTCCATGACACCTAACAACAACAGTTCTAGTACCTGTTCTTCCTCAAAGAGATTTCTTGGTTCTTTATTTATGCAACTTGTTTGCAGCCCTCTCTTGTTTGTTTATTTGATTTGAAGTTATTTGTTGTCTCCAAGACATTTTGGAGTTGTATTTATTTGTTGATATAAAAATCAGTATGTATTACACATTGTTTTTGTTTTGTTTGGTTATATCTGGGCAGGCAAGATGGACATACTACTGCTACTTTGGATGCTAATTTGGCAGTGCCTGTGTCTGGTGGGTGGAGTTACTGGTGGGTCTCTGCTTGCTGATAGTGAGGAGCTGCTGGAGGAGGGTGAACAGGTGCTGTGTACTGTCTAGGGGTGCAGTCGTGAGTAGTGACTTTTGTCTGTCGTGTACGTGGTAGGTGTGGTATATATTGTTGGAACCAAACTTAAAAATAAGAAACAAGAGAGAAAAAGATAGGGGATTTAAAAAAATGGATAAAATAAGGAAGAGGGGAAAATATGCCAATGAAGAGGAAGAAAAAAGAGAGAAACAAAAAAAAAAATCCCACCAAAGGTGTTGTACAAAGCTGCCTGTCTCTCACATGATCCTAGGGAGTGTGTGCCTGTGGTTGTGACAGGAACTTGGCATGTGGTCAGTGCACATATCCACTTCTGATGGTGCTGGCTAAAGGCACAAGTCTTGCATTCCCTGAGAGCAGGATCAGTCAATCGCATGGGGGCCATAGGAGCTGGGCTTGGTCTGTTTGGGAATTGATGCAGTGGATGGCTGCTGGAGGCAGGAGGAGGCCGAATCAAACTGGGCATGTGTAGGACACCATGGGAAGGTATGCTGTAGAAGGCAAAAGATAGTGCTTCTTCGACCCAGTTCACAGGCATGGGCCACGCAGATTTCTGGACAGGCACAGCCAATTATCCACGTCCTGTCCTGACTTGGTCAAGGATAGGGGACACTCAGAGTCTAGTGTCCCCAACTGCCAACCCACAAGCTTTCCTTTTCACATGGACCTTACAGTTCTCTCTTAGTGGATTATTTTGTTCCCTGTCTCTGGCTCCTCCTCACTCTTGTCGCTCACATTACCAGTGCAAATATTGTCACCCATTATTGCACTTGCCTCTCTCCGATCTAGCTCATCCTCTACCATGTTACACTCAGGATGTGTCCATACTGTGTCTGTCCCAACAGGGAGTCAGTGAAGCTGACTTCTTCTCACCCACATATGTTCTTTTCTGTGTCCCAAGCTGGCTAGAGTCAGCATGGAAGTCCACTCTGTCTCTCTCCTCCATCACTGTTTTTGCTCTGTCTCCCTTTCCATTTGGTGTTTAGCCCAATTCTTCATGCCCTTGTTTGATGCTCAGGATTTCAGGGTTATCGTATGTATGTGTTTCAGTCAGTTTATCTGCTCTCTGTTGTAGAGGGATTGGGCAGAGTGTGTCACCAGAATGCTTAAAGAGATCTTTTCCAACAGATTTCCTAACGCTTCCATGAGCATTGATTGCGGAGCCAAGTAAATGTCTATCTTTTCTCCATTTTTCAAGATGCTGCTTATTGGTCCAGTTGTAAGGATTTTTGTTGTCTTGATATTGAGGTGTAATGCTACAATCCATACTGAGGATTGTAGACTTTGATCTTCATCCATAAGTGCTTCAAGTTCTCTTCACACAGCAAGCAAGCTTGTGTCATCTCCATTTTGCAGGGTTGCAGTGTATCTCCAATCCTGATGCCACGTTATTATTCACATTGTTCAATTTATCAGATTATCACTCAGCATACAGATCGAATAAGTATGCTGAAAGGAAACAATCCTCACACACATCTTTTCCTGATTTTAAACCACACAGAATCCCCATGTTCTGTTTGAACAACTGACTCTTGATCTATGTACAAGTTCCTCATGAGCACAATTAAGTGTTCTAGAATACTCATTCTTTACAATTTTAGCCATAATTTGTTATGATCCACAGTCAGATGTCTTTGCATAGTCAATGAAGCCCATGTAAACATAGTTCTGATATTCTATTCTTTCAGTCAAGATGCATCTGATATCAACAATGATATCCTTGGATCCATGTCCTCTTCTGAATCTGGCTTGGATTTCTGGAAGTTCTTTGATGATGTACTGCTCTGCAACCATTTTAAAATTATCTTCAGCAAAGTTTTACTTGCATGTGACATTGTGATATTGCTTGATAGTTTCTACATTCTGCTGGGTCACCTTTCTTTAGCATGAGCATGAATATGGGTTTCTTCCAGTTGGTTGACCAAGTAGCTGTTTTCCAAATAAATTTCCTGAATCTATTCAGGGTATAGATTGCTTTAAAATGGCTTCCTTAGAGCCACAAATCTGCTAATTTATTTGAATATTATGTTTCTCTCAGAAATGACCAACTCAAACATCAGAAAATAAGAATAGATCAGTACACTGAATTTAAAAAAAATTTTTTTTTAATTTTTATTTTACTGGGCCAGAGAAAACTTTTTCCCTTCTCTTCATATAAAGAATGGTACAAATCTTATTGTAGGATTGTTTTTATGTTAATAGTTCATTTAGTTATATACTTGTAATGATGTGATTTTTTTACACATGATCTATTTCACATATAACTTAGCATTTTAAAAAATGATGGTAAGATACATATATTCATCATTTTAATTACGATGTGGCCTCATATTTTAAAAAGCTAAGTATTGCATTTTGAATTTGTTTCATTTTTTCCTTCACTTCACACATATGTGTGGAATGTTCCAGGGGATACAGCAGTGAATAAGACAGCCGTGGTACCCTGGTCAAGCCTACACCCTACTTGGAGACAACAAGCTAAGGAAGTCATCATTGCCATAAAGGAAACCAAGAGTGAGGTGAAGGAGAAAGAAGAGGAGGAAGAGCTCTACTGTAGCCAGGTGGTGAGGGAGACCCCTCTGAGCAACTGAGGAGAGACGAAGGGCAGAATTGATGAAGGCTTGCATATGGATCTCAGACTCACACCTCTCAGCCTACATCACAGGTAGACACATGACCTATAGTGCTTCCCCCAGCCCCCACCTTCCTCGTAAGGACCTCCTCTTTTATTTTTAAAATGTATTTTACCATCTCTGAGGAGTTTTTAATGGGGGGAAAAGGGCCTAGGAATGGGGTTATTTGAGGACAAGGAAATGAGCCACTTGCTGTGATGAATGTTCTTGAAAAGCAATTTATTTTTTCTAGGGTAACTCGCTGGGCTTGGGAACAAAAGCATGTTGGCTGCCTATCAAATATTAACAGAGGCTAACTGTTTTTTCAGCATTTCACCCCACCCCCAAAGTTCTCAGCTCCTACACATGCTTGCCCGTACCTTTGCCTCTGCATGATGCAAATAACATCAGGTTCAAGGGCTTCCCTGAGGCCCCTCCCAAGATAAAGTCTTAAGTGCTTTCACAAGCTTTAGGGCCACCTCCCTAGTGTCCCACCCTCTTTCTTCTCCACTATATCCAACAGCAGCCAATGACATTCTCCTACTCTAGGAGATCAGAGATTCAGGTGAAGATACCACCAGTCCAACTGTGGCCTCCCCACAGTTCAGCAAGAGGGGAAAGGACCTTTGCCATAGTCTCCTACCTACTTAGGTAACCAAATTCCCCACCCAAGCAACCATAATTACTTGGGGAGGAAGCTTTCTCAGGATATTCACATTTTACACATGCCCTTTACCCATACTCAGACATTGGGGTGGCTCTGTAGGCAAGACTACTCAAGTGGTAATGACAGAGGGGCCATTGACTGTCAGCTCTGCTCTTGCCAAACCGTGTCATGACTGACTGTCCAATGGCTAAAGCAAAACACAGGATTAAGTTTCCATCTGGGCTGTCACACTGTTGGTGAAAAATTACAGTGTCTGAAGCAAAAGTCCAAGATGAGCAGCAATTCCAGGAAGCCAGACGTCTGCTACCACAGTCTTGCAAGTCCAGACCAAGCTCACTGACTCTCCCTCTCTTTCTCTCCTACCCACTTTTAATCTCAATACTGATTTCAGATTTTCCAAAGAAGGAAGTTGTCTGAAACAAGAGGCCAGCTGAGGATGATTCTCAATGTGGACAAGGAAGCAGATGACCCCAATTACATTAGAGGTATGTGTTTGGCAGTGTGATTTGCCTTCCTCAGCAGCAGTTGAAGACAAGGATTTGGGGTTGCTGTCCTAAAGCAGAAGTGATATTTCTAATCTCTGTGATCATGGAATAAACAATAACCTGTTGCCATCACATCAAATCCGACGCACGGCAACCCCACATATGCCAGAGCAGAATGGTGCTCCTTAGGGTTTTGTGTACGCAGATCACTAGGCTTCTCTTCCAATGATGGGATAGAAGCCTTTATCTCTCATAAAAATCATTTTAGACATTAAGTACAGGGAATGAAGTCCTACTGAGGCTTCAGGCCCACTCTGCCAGCCTCAGCTCTGAAACTGAGATTTAGCTCCTCAAATCTAGCTTCTGACCATGGCTGTAGGCATACAAGTGGTGGGTGCTCTTTTCCTTCCTTCTGGGGTGGTGGTGACCAAGCGGGACCAACCTTTGTCACTAATTGTATCAAGGAGGCAGATATCATCCTTCTTTGATACTAAATGTGTGATGGATAATCTCACTCTAGACACCTATAGAAACCTCAGCTTCTCTACCCTGGTCAGTTCAGATCCCACGTGCTCTACATAGCCTATTCTTTCTCATCCCATTTCACACAGGACCTGGTCAATAGGTACTGGCCCCTTCTCTGTTTCTTAGGTCAGATAATTAGCAAAGAGTTATCTTTAATCTAGCAGGAAAAAGGATACAACATTTAGGGTAAAGTCCTGGAGGAATCTAGGCAGATCTCCAGTGGACTTGTTTACCTTCCCAAGAGCAGATGTTCACCCTTTTCACCCAGCAAATTCCACTGATCCTCTGTCTTCTAAGGCCTTTTGGTGGCCTCAATATATGGCCATCATGGAGTCCTGGTGGGTCTGTGAGATAAGCACTGGACTGCTAACTACAAGGTCAGATCAAATCCACTAGCCACTCCCTAGGAGAAAGATGAGTTTTTTGCACCTGTGAAGATTCACAGTGTAGGAAACCCTATACAGGGCTGCTAAGATCAGAATCAAACATATCCGTGGCATACAACCACCACCACCACCACCATGAATTGAGAACAACTCTATGGCACCTAACAACAACAACCATATGGTCATGAGAGATTGCATTAGGCCTCTTGAGACTTCATCACCATTAGTCTACACAGTGAGGCCAGAGGAAGAAAATGGGCTGCCCAGCTGTCCCATGTACCGTCTTGATAACTCTGGTTCAGCTGCTGTCTAACTGTAAGTCCACAGAGACACCAAGTGAGAACTGCCAAACTCTTAACCAACTAACCCATTAAAGAAAATAATGAACTGGTATTTTAAGTGCAACAAGAGAAAATGAGAACAGAGATCTTGGCCTGGAGAAACAAATGGTTTGCAAGGAGTCCACAGTCTACCAGGCAAAAGTTTAGGTCAGTGGTTTTCAAACTTGCTCAGCTAAGGAGATTGCTGTCCAATGGAAATCATATCTATAACCAGTGTTGGTTATACAAATAAGCAAGGTAAGCACAGGCGTACTTGTGCTTACCTACTAATCTGTAGTGATCAATTTCACATTTTTTCACCACAGTAAAGGTTTTCTAGGTGTGACTGACAAGTCTCTCTTTCAACCACATAGCCCCTTCGTCAAACAGAAACAAAGCTTCCTTTCAAATGTACAATCCCTGACAGGGACAGAGGACCCAGTGAACTAGGTAAGCCCATGTGACAACCCAATTGACCTTGCTTTTTGGGCAGCCCATCCCTGTGTAGAACCTGATCTATACAAACAAAAGCAGTGGTTCTGTGTTTGAAATGTGAGACATGCAGAACAATCTCTCCTTTTGCCACACGCCCCTTCATCAGACCATGGGAGAAGAATGACATTTTCAGTCAATCGATCAGGACTCTCAAGCTCTTTGTTTTTGTTCAGAAAAATGCACAATAGGCTTTCTTCATCTTCACTCTCCTCAGTCAAGGTACTAGCTCTGTTGGGATCCCCGTGTATATCCAAAAGTTAAAGCCACACTCTGGGGACTTTCTTTTTTAACAGGTAAGATGGGTCCTGGGCAATCCCAGCACATACCTCCTCTGTCCTTACTCCTGGGCAACACCCTGACTTCCTTGAAAAACGAACACCCAGAGGTCCCATTCTAGCCTGTCCTGCAATGTTAGAACATCTCTTCTGACCACAGACATTGTTTTTAGCTTTTTATTGTAAATTGAGTGAAGATTTACAAACAAAATCATCAGCTTTACATTCAACAAATCATACACTTTGGTTCATCCCAATGGTTACAATTTCCTCCTTGTAACAACAAACAGTTATCCTGCTTCCCACTCTGGTTTCTATTTGCACTCCACCAACTTTGCCATCCCTTCCCAACTTTGTCCTTAGGAAAATGTTGCCCTTTTGATTTTGACCATTCCATGGTGAGCATATCTTACTAGTGTTGCTATCTCTCCCTATAAACCTGTCTACTGCTTGGCTGAAAAAAACATACATTGATAGAGAACTTCCAGAGGTTTATGCTGGATTCAGCAGAGGACGTGGAATGAGCGATATCGTTGCTGACATCAGTTGGAGCTTGACTAAAAGCAGAGAATACCAGAAAGATGTTTACCTGTGCTTTATTGACTATGCAAGGGCTTTCAATTGTATGGATTATGACAAACTATGGACAACATTGCAAAGTATGAGTATTCCAGAACACTTAATTGTGCTCATGAGAAACCTGTACATAGACCAAAAGGCAAGTGTTCGAAAAAAAACAAGGGAATACTGAGAAGTTTAGAATTAGGAAAGTTGGGCACCAGGGTTGTATTCTTTCACCATACTTATTCAATTATTTGCTGAGCAAATAATCTGAGAAGCTGGATTACATGAAGAAAACCATGGCATCAGGATTGGAGAAAGACTCATTAACAACCTGAAATGTGCAGATGATACAACCTTGCTTGCTGAAAGTGAATAGGACTTAAAATAATTACTGATGAACATCAAAGACCGCAGCCTTTGATATGGCTTTCATCTCACTGCAAAGAATAGAAAAATCTTCACCGCTGGACCAATAAACAATATCCATATTAATGGAGACAAGATTGAAGTTGTCAAAGACTTCATTTTGCTTGAGTCAATCATCAACACTCATGGAAGCAGCAGTCAAGAAATCAAGTGATGTATCGCATTAGACAAATCTGCTGCACAAGACCTCTTTAAAATGTAGAGTGAAGATGCCAGTTTGAGGACTAAGGTGTGCCTGACCCAAGCCATGGTATTTTCAATAACCCCATATGCATGCAAACGTTGGACAGTGAATAAGGAAGACTAATGAAGAATTGATGCATTTGAGTTATGGTGTTAGATAAGCAAAGCATTGCTTAAGAAGAATAATATATAGCCCATTCTTCCTCCCTTGCCTATTCAGCCTATGTCTCAATCCATGTATCCACACTCAGAACACTGTGGATCCAAGGTTGTGTAAATATCACTATATACCTCTACCCCCTTTAGCCCTTGCATACCTCTCTGTGTCTACACATAGCTTCATCATTCTACCAACTTCCCTCTTCTTGTATAGTACTCTCCTGCTTCTTGTATATTCTCTCACCATCATTTAAGGTAATATGTGTCTACCCTCTAGCCAGTGAATTACTCTTCCCCCTTCCCATCATTTCTGATAACATTCAAAGAATATCTCTTTTAGTATAAAAACCTTTTCTTAAGATTTTAAAATAATGGTTTCATAAAATATTTCTCTTCTTGTGATTGACTAATTTCACTCAACATAATGACCTCCAGTTTGATCCAGGGTATAAGGTGTTTCATAGATTCATTGTTAGTCTTCAATGTTGCATAGCAGTCCATTGTATGTATGTACCAAAGTTTGTTTAGCCATTCTTCCATTGATGGGCACTTAGTCTGTCTTCATCTTTTTGCTATTGTGAATACTACTGTGATAAACAGTGGTGTGCATCTATCTACTCATGTCCTGATTCATATTTCTTGTGGCTATATACTAAGTAGAGGGATTTCTGTTTCCAACTTTCTGAGAAACTCCATACTATTTTCCAGCATGGTTGAACCATTTTACAGTCCCACCAGCAATGTAGGAGGGTCCCGTCTTTTCACAGACTCACCAGCATTTGCCATTTTGTGTTTTTTTGAACTTCAGCTGTGAATGCCTGGCTGAGATGAGATCTCCTTGTTTTGATTTACATCTCTCTAATGACTAATGATCATGAACATTTCTTCATATGTTTGTTGGCTGCCTGAATGTCTTCCTTGGTGAAGTCATGTGCCCATTTTTTTGTTGGGTCATTTATCTTCTTCTTGTAGAGATATTGTAGTTTTAATTTTAGAGATGATCCATTGTTTGATATGTTGTTGCAAAACAAACAAAATTCCCAGTCTGTGGGTTCTTTTTTGGAGAAATCTTTTGATGCACATAAGTTTCTAATTTTTAGGAAGTCCCAGTCATATATTTTCTCTTCTGCTATTTGTGTGTTTTTTGTAATGTTTAATAGTGTATGCATGCCATGTGTTAGAGTCCTTAAGTTTGTCACCATTTTCTCATTGATGATCTTTATAGTTTAAGGTTTTACATTTAGGTCTTTAATCCATGTTGAGTTTGTTTTTGTATATGGTGTGAGATATTGGTCATGTTTCATATTTCAGCAAATTGATTTCCAGTTTTGCCAGCACCATTTGTTGAAGAGACTATCTTTTCTCCATTTAATGTGTTTTGGCTCTTTGTCAAAGATTAGCAGACAGTACGTGAATGGATTTACTTCTGGATTTCCAATTCTGTTTCATTGATCTATATATCTCTCATTGTACCAGTACCAGGATGTTTTGACCTCTCTGGTTATGTAGTAAATTTTGAGATCAGGGAATGAGAGGACTTCATTCTTCTTCTTAAGCAATTCTTTGTTTATCTGTGATCTCTTCCCTTTCCATATAAAATTAGTGATCATTTTTTCCATCTCTTTAAAGAATGATGTTGGAATCTGGATTGGTATTGAATTATATCTATAGATTGCTTTGGGTAGTAGTGACATTTTTACAATGGTAAGTCTTCATATCCATGGCCATGGTATAATCTCTTTTGATTTCTTATAGTAGTGTTTTGTGGTTTGTTTTGGGTTCAATTTATTCCTAAGTATGTAATGTTTTGGTTAGCTATTGCAAATAGTATTGTTTTCTTAATTTCCTTTTCAGAGCTGTCTTTATTAGTGTAGAGGAATCCAACTGATTTTTATAATTGATCATGTATCCTGGCACTTTGCTGAATCTTTCAATGTGTTCCAATAATTTTCTCGCTGAATTTTAGGATTTCTATGTATAGAATCATATCATCTAAAAATAGAGAGCGTTGTACTTCTTTGCTAATTTGGATGCCTTTCATTTCCTTTTCTTGCCTTATTATAGCTCTGGCCAAGACTTTTTACAATATTGAATTGCTGTTGTTTAGTGCTGTTGAGTCAGTTCTGGTCCATAGCAACCCTGTACAGGGTTTCTGAGGAGCTGCTGGTGGGTTTGAGTCATCGACCTTGAGGTTCAAACTTTGCAGTCCAGCGCATTATCCTGCAGCACCACATCAGGACTCCTGTTGATAAAGAGCATCCTTGCCTGGTTATTGTTCGCAAAGGGAATGTTTTCAGTTTCCCTTCATTGATTGTAAAGTTGGCTGTTGGATTTGTATAAATGCTTTTAGTTATGCTGAGGGATTTCCCTTAAAGTCCTGCTTTTTTGAGTACTTTCCTCAAGGAAGGGTGTTGAATTTTGCCAGATGCCTTTTCTGCATCAGTTGATATGATCATGTGGTTCTTTCCAATTTTTTGTTTATATGATGGACTTCATTGATAGTTTTTCTAATATTGAAACTATATTTGCATCCATGGTATGAATCCCACTTGGTCATGGTGTATTATTTTTTTGATATGTTGTTGATTTCTATCATGTAGGATTTTGTTGAGAATTTTTACATCTATATTCATGAGGGGTGTTGGTCTGTAGTTTATTTTCTTTAGTAATGTCATTGCCTGGTTTAGTACAACAATTATGCTCACTTCATAAAATGTATTTGGGAATTTTCCATCCTTTTCTATGTTCTGGAATAGTTTGTGTAAAATTGATGTTAACTCTTCTCTGAATGTTTGGTAAAATTCACCAGTAAAGCTATTTGGACCTGTACTTTTTGTTGTTGTTGGGAGGGTTTTAGTGACCTGATAAGTTTCTTTTGTTTGTTATAGGTCTGTTTAAGTTTTCTACTTCATTCTGTGTTGGCTTAACTAGTTTCTTTGTGTGCTTTTTTCTAAAAATTTACCCATTTATTCTAGATATTCAAATTTACTTGAATACAACTCTTCACAGTATTCTGTTATCCTTTTTATTTCCATTGGTTCTGTTGTGATATCACCCATTTAGTTTCTTATGCATGTTATTGGCATCTTCTCCTCTTTTCCTTTGTAAGATTTGCCAATGGTTTGTTAATTTTATTAATCCTTTTAAAGAACCAACTTCTTGTCTTCTTGATTCTTTCTATTATTTCTGTCTTGGGATTCATTTATTCCTGCTCCAATCTTTATTATTTCTTTTCTTCTGGTGACTGTAGGCTTTCTTTGCTGTTTTTTTTTTCCAATTGTTGGAGATGTTGTGTTAACGTATTGATTTTGATTATTTCTTCTCTTTTGATGTAAGTATGCATTTATTGCTATAAATTGTACTGTAAACACTGCTTTTGCTGTGTTCCAAATGCCTTGGTATGTTGTGTTTTTGTTCTCCTTTGCTTCAAGGAATTTTTTAAAAATATATTTTATTGTTAATTATGTGATAGTTTACATGGGAGAACATTAGCTTTATATTCATTCTATCGTATATCCCCTCCATGCATCATCAACCGACCAAAGTGTATACCGGCAAGCCTACCTCTCCCTTCCCCCCACCTCCCGGTTGTCAGCACACATCCCCTCTCCTTCTCTGGGTCTAGAGTCCCCAGCCACTCCATCTCTCCATGTCATCATCTCTTCCTCCATCACCGGTATCACTGCTTCTCTGGGTAGCGTCCCACACTCTGCTTTTCTCCCTTGATGGTCCCAGAGACCTCCGCTCCTGTACTGCAAAGTCAATCACTCCCCTCCTTTTGCTATACAACATCTACCTTTACATTTCTAACCCTCACAGTCAGTCCTGATAGCAATTGTTCACTTTTGTACCATAAGAGACCTATCCCCATCTCCTTTCATCAGTCCCTCCCAAACAGATTGGATACTTACTATTCAGTGGATAGTCTACTTTCCTCTGAGCCCTCTGGATCTAGGCTCCCTCTTGAAAGCTTGTAAGCCAGTCACTTCTTGCCTTTGTATCCCTCCTCCCCATTTTGGGTAGCCAATATCCAACTTGCCCATCCCTGTCAACCCTGTGTAGTGAGGGAGTGTCAAGGGATTTTTAAATTTGTTCTATTACCCAGTAACTTTTAAACAGGGTGTTTTCAGTTTCCAAGTATTTTAATTTGTTTCCTTGATATGCCTATTTGTTGATTTCTAATTGGAGTCCTGGTGTGGTTCTTTTGGTTAGTAAGCTAGACTGCAAAGTCAGTCTGAACCACAAAGTTGGCAATTCAAACTCACCAGTTATTCTTTGGAAACCCTATGCAGGCTCGCTATGGGTTGGAACTGACTCGACAGCACTTGACAACAACAAAATTTTATAGCATTGTGATCTGAGAAGACAGTTTGTAGTATTTTTATGTTTTAAATTTTATTGAGGCTTGCTTTGTGACCAAACATATGGTCTATTCTGGAGAATGTTTCATGTGCACTGGAAAAGAATGTGTACTGTGATGTTGTTGGGTTCAGTGCTCTGTATAAATCTATGAAGTCAAGTTGGTTGACTGTGTTGTTCAGTTCTTCTGTGTTGTTGTTGAGTTTTTTCTGGTTGTTCTGTTCTTTTTTGAAAGTGATGTATTAAAATCTCCTGCTATAATGATAGAATTGTCTATTTCTTTCTTCAATTCCATTAGAGTTCGTTGGGTTTTTTTTTGTGGTTATATCCTCCTGTTCAATTGAGCCTTTAATCAGGAGATAATGTCCTTCTTTGTCTCTTATGCTGCTTTTTTCCTTGAAGTCTATTTTATCAGAAATTAATATTGCCACTACTGCTCATCTTTGATTGCCATTAGGTTGGTATGTGTTTTACCATCCTTAAAATTTTAATTTATGTTTGTCTTTCTGCATAAGGTGTGTCTTGTATAGATAGCATATTGAAGGATCCTGTTTTCTTATCCATTCTCCTTGACTGATGCATTTAATTTATTGACATTCGGTGTAATTGTTGATGTTGTTGTTGTTAAATGCCGTCGAGTTGATTCCAACCCATAGCAACTCTGTATAGGGTTTCCAAGGTGAGCTTGAACCACTGACCTTGCAGTTCAAACTACTTTGCAGTCTGATGCATTAGCCCACAGTGCCACACCAAGACTCTGTAATTCATTTGGTTATGTGCTGTTTTGTGGTTCTGATTGTTTCTTTGTTCTGCATGCTTTCCTGAGCTGAGTTCCTTTGGTGCTTTTTCCTGTCAATTTCTTCAGTTTTAATGTTTACTTAATCTGCATGGATTTTCCTTTACTTGATTTAGTATGAACCACACATTTCTTTGAGGTTACCCTGTAATTTATTAACTTCTTCCACATATTAAAACAATCTGTTTTATCTTGAAATCTATTTGACTTCTTTGCCATCTGGAATTCTGTAACTATATTTTTTTCCCTTTATTTGCTTGTAGTTGTCACCATTATAGATTGATATCTCTGAGTCCCTATTTTTAGTCTTGTAGTATTACTTGATTCTGAATATTTCTATATCTGGAATGAATTCTGGGTGTTGCCATGTAAGTCAATCTCCAATTGTTGTCTGCTGTTGTTGGTTCTTAGTCTAAAGGAATCCCTTTGGTATTTTTTATAAAGTCGGTTTTGTTTTTACAAATTCCTTTCATTTCAGTTATCTGGAAATGTCCTAATCTCACCATTGTGTTTGAGGGACAGCTTTTCTGGGTATATGATTCATGGTTGGCAGTTTTTTTCTTTCAGAGTTTTGCAAATGTCATTCTATCTATTACCTTCTTACTTGCAGGATTTTGCTGAGGAATCGGTGCTTATTCATATTGGTTTGTTTTTGTAAGTAGCATTTCATTTTTCCCAAGCTGCTTTCAGGTTTCTTTCCTTGTCTTTGATTTTGGAGACTTTGATTATGATACATCCTGGTGACTTTCTTTTGGGGTCTATCCTGATTGGGGTTCATTCAGCTTCTTGAATACTTTTCTTGTCTTTCCTGATATTAGGGAAACTTTCTTTCTGCTGCTCTTGGACTATCTTTTCTGTGGTTTTCTTTTTTAAATTCCTGTTCTAAAATTCTGATCACCCATTAGTTATTCCTCTTCATGTTGTCCCACATGAATCATAGGCTTTGTTCATATTTTCTCATTCTTTTTTTATGAATGTTATTCTAGGTGACTAGTATTGAGAGATTCATCTTCAAGCTTGCTAATTCTGGCTTCCATTGAGTCAGATCCACTTCGTTGCCCTTTCAGTATATTGCCCATTCCTTATATCTTAGTATGAATCTTATGGATTTCTGTTTGCATGTCTTGTAGTGTTCACAATTACT
This sequence comes from Chrysochloris asiatica, assembly GCF_000296735.1. Taxonomy (NCBI): domain Eukaryota; kingdom Metazoa; phylum Chordata; class Mammalia; order Afrosoricida; family Chrysochloridae; genus Chrysochloris; species Chrysochloris asiatica. The sequence continues at coordinate 8,981,449 of NW_006408641.1, forward strand.
TATCTATTTTGTTTGATTGTTCCTACAATGCTTTTCTGAATTATTCTTCCTTTTTTCCTTGACCTTTCTGTTCATCATTTGGAAGAATCTAAATATCAGTCTCCTGAATTATTTTCTAGGTAGTTCCAGTATCTCTTTTCTCTAAAACATTTTCTAGCTCTGGCCCTTGGTCGTTTGTTTGAGCTACTCTGTCTTCTTTCTTCATTTGAACAGAAATCGTTTGTTGCTTTTGAGGCATTGTGGTATTTTTGTATAATGTTGATGAGTGTATTTCAGTGCCTTTTTAGGCACTCACTAACCGCCTTTTGGTGGATGAGCTCAGGAGATGAACGTGTGTGCCATTGTCTATTTGCTGTTTGTGAAGTTCCATTCAGGATGCATTTAGCTGACACTGGTTGTTGTTGATGCAGTGTATAGCAACTGGTGTTGACGCTAGCCCAATTGGTGGGGTTGTAGAAGTTACATCTGTGGCTTGGCTTTTTGGCCATAGTTCCTGCCTCACTCAACAGTGAGGTAAGTAGAGAAAACACACCCACAAGAAAGAAGAAAAACAAACAAACCAGAAATCAACAGTAAAAAAGATAAAACAGTCATGAAGAAAAAAATTTTAAGTGGCTACTGCTTTCTTTAAGGAGCTCTGGTAGTACAGTGATTGCAAATCAGGCTGCGAACCTCAAGGTCAGTAGTTCAAAACTACCAGCTGTTCTGTAGGAGAAAGATGAAGCTTTCTGCTCCCATAAAGATTTATAGCCTCAGAAACCCTATTCAGGATTGCTATGAGTCGGAACTGACTCCACGACACATCACCACCACCACTGCTTTCTCTGCACCAATAAGTGGTATGCCTCTGCTCCACCAACTGGCCTGTTGCCTTCACAGCTGCCCGACAAAGTTCAAGATGGTCCTGCTACGCCTATTCAGCCCACACAGATAACCAGTCTATCTGTTCTCTATTTTTTTCCCCCCTCTTCTCTACCTCATTCCATTCAGCCACTTCTAGTGAGAGCAGATGTGGAGCAGGGCCCACCAGAGCACAATTATTGCAGATGGCTCCTCTCCTCTTCAATCAATGGGGCTTACAACCTCACATCCACCTCTGAGTGGCTTGGACCACCTAGAAAGCAGTAGTTTCCCTGGGGGTGTATGCTGGTGGAGGTTGGCCTCACCTCTGGTCACCAAGGGAATATTGAGAGCTAGATAGGAAAAAAAAATCACACTTTTGCCTCTTCAAGCCACAGGTAGGTTTCTGCAACATGAATCTTCTCTTGTCTCTGAAACCACTCACAAATGCTCAAATGGCTACAGCAGGTCCTTTCTGCTGCCACCCACCACAGCTCAGCAGTCTCCTCCTATCTTGCCATATCCCGTCAACTCTGTCTCCCAACAAGCACTTGATCACTTCTCTATCCCTTCATCTGAAGCTAAGAATTTCAGGACCATCCTCTGCCTCTGTCTTGTCCAGTTTTCCATATCCTTGCTACAAAGGGTCTACACAGCCTTTCTGTCTAGTCTGCCATCTCACCCTACCTCCCAGTCTCCCCCACAGGCTTTGTTATCAGGAGACATTGTTATCAGCCTCTGTTTCTATCTCACCTTTTAGGTACAGAAGAGGCAAGTAAATATGAGCCCCATTGTTCTAACAGAACTGAGGCCCAAGATGTTCAGTTCTCAGTAAAGCAAGAGTGAAATTTTCTCCAGCCCCGATCAGAGCATTTCTTCATCAGTGGCATTAGCTGCTCCACTGCAAGTGCAAATGAAGATGGTGGCCATAAGCCTGAGGGGAAAGTACACCTCCCTCTTCCGAAGCCAAACCAAGCAAAACCCCTACTCTTCTCCCAGACCTCACTAGGGCAGAGTGGCTCGTACTGCCCCCTCCCAACCTAGGTTATCCTAGGTGATGCTGGAGAGTAACAATTCCTCCAGGAGCAGGCGATGACCCAACAATGTGGCTCTCCCTGTGGAGACAGTATGTACTGCATAGATCTTGTTCCTTTTTCATCCTTCCTGCCAAATCCCCCCCAAACTCTGTTTTGCTCTTGTTAATTCATTTGGAGGGAGAGCAGGGACTTGCATAATAAACATTTGACTTGTCTCCAAAGCCAAGGTTTGTTCCAATGGGTTTGACTTTCAACCTCCCTACGCCTCCTTGAAAGGATGAACCATGCTTTTGTACCCCAGGACATGCCAGGAATAGCTCACAGAGAGTGCTTTCAGAGAGGGGTGGATCAGGAGGAAGAGGCCACAGACATCGAAATGGTACTATTAAGATGATGGACACCTTTTTCCATGGAGCCTTGGGCAAGCCGTTCAACTTCATTACTCATCTCTTCCAACAGAGGTTACGATGTGTGAGGGAGTGTCCTATGTTCCTTTGGCTGGGACACAGCTTTCGGGCCTCATTTACATCCCTGAGTCTAGAAGATACGGGAACACAGCCTCGGAATGCTTGAACTGGGGATAATCAATGGTTCAGTGCAGCCCTAGAAATTCAGGCAAAATGGATAAAGGGGCCTTCCAGGCCACGGCAGTGATATCACACATTACTCCTGCCCCACCATCACCTCTCCCCCATGATGGCAGATTCTCCAACAGGTTGTTCAAGGGAACAACCCTCAAGGCAAGGTCAGGTTTCTGAGCAATTTAAAATAACTGAACATACTACATGAACAATAACAGTTATCCAGTTATTCTAATGGACCAAGCACTGAATCAAGTGCTTAACCTGCACAGTTGTTGTTAAGTGCCATCAAGTTGGTTCCGACCCATAGCTATCCTGTATAGGGTTTCCAAGAAGCAGCTGGTGAGGTTGAACTACCAACCTTGCAGTTCAAACTGACATTTCAGTCCAGCTCATTAACCCACAGTGCCACACCAGGACTCCAACCTGCACAGAACTGTAAGCTATGTGCTGTGTACAATCTTCAAGAAGTTAAGAAACTTGCTCTTGATATATAAATGCATAGCTTAAGTTAGAAACTATACCTGTAAGATTCCAAAGCTCACTGTGCCTTTTTACTGCCTGTGTGATTCAGAAGATCAGAGTTGCTACCACATATACAAGATCTAAGGAGCTCTGGTAGCATAGTGGTTACAAATCAGGCTGTGAGCCTTAAGGTCAGCAGTTCAAAACTACCAGCTGCTCCATAGGAGAAAGATGAGGCTTTCTGCTCCTGTAAAGATTTACAGCCTCAGAAACCCTGTACAGGGTAGCTGTGGGTTGGAATCGACTCGATGGCACTTAACAAAAACAACAATACAAGAGCTGGATTTAAGGCCTGTGAGGAAGTGGCTTAAGCCAGATCAAAAATAGGGTTCACATCTATGCCTCTCAGCCAACTTCCCTTTCTGGCCTCCAGGTCAAAGGCAGAGTCCAGGCAGGACCAGTAGCTCATCTTTTGATGGTAGAGGATGTTAAGGTTGGTTCCTCGAAGACCATCCGGTGTCCCCCTTTAATGGCCAACAGGGAAAGGGAGTTAGGAGGTGAGGACCTAATATGTGTTTCCACAGGGTCTTGGAAATCCTTTGAGAAAGCCCATGAGGTGGGCATTGTCATTGTCCTTTTCACAGATAAACATTGGAAGCTCAGCTCTGGCCCAAGGACTCAAAAAACAATGTGCTCAAGTTCACTCCTGTTAGATTCAAGGGTGTGCTTGTGCCACTGTTGCCCCAGACTGAGCCTCCAGGGAGATCCCAGAGGGCTGGTGTGTGGGTCCCAACCTGCTATAATTCTCTCTGGGTATTTGTCTCTTGGAACACTGACAAAACAAGACCATAGTATATCTGTCTCTTCTCTAAATCACTTGTAGGATCCTATGTGATTGTATCTGTGTAATTATTATGAAAAAGGACAACTGAGAATTCTCTCATTGTCCTGAAATTGGTCCTTCTATCATGCTTGAAAAATTTGTTTACCCTCCTTTGGTAGGTTACGCTTCCTCTCCTGAAATACTGTAATCATCCTTGCTTATATTATTGACTTGGTTTTAAGGTCTTTCTGTGTAAATAAAGCAAAGATAAATTCCAGCCAAATTCCCACCTGAATTATTCCAAACCTGAAATGCTCAGGGGTCAGTGTGAATGGGCTTTGACTGTACCCTGAGCTGGCAAGAGGAGGAATATATTACCCCTGACCTTTCCAAGAATTCAATTCTCCAGACATCTCTGCTGGGAAACAATCTGATAGCACAAGACTGCCCACATCTGGACAAAGCTGGCCTCCACATATGCCACCCAGTTCTCAGACACCACTGCCTCCTTCCAGACATAGAAAACGAACAAGGTGTTCTGAAAAAAAAATACAGGATACAGGGCATGTGGAAAAATGTGTGCCTTGGATCTGTGCTGGATATCTAGTTTGCCACCCCTGGGCCATACTTTGTCCATTCTGCTCTCATCTCCAGAATGTGGACTTGTCTGGCCTGAACCAACAAGGGTCCCTGGCCTCTGGCCATGGGAGGTCCAAGCAGGAGAAGGCAGTGAGGTATTTGTTTCTCTGAGGCTGTCTGGGTCCCCTGGGCTAGCAAGCCTCTTCACATAGATCTGGCCTCCCAATTTGGCAGAAATAATGACAACACACACACAACCCCATAATAGCAGAAGGTATATTCAATAAAAAATTTAATGGGTAAGAACAGATCTATGAATACATTATAAAATTTTGTTATAGAAATTAAACAGAAGCTATCAGAGAAATGCAAGTCAAAGTTACAATGAAATACCATTTAACTCCCACTAAGGAGCTCTGGTAGCATAGTGGCTAAGAATCGGGCTGCGAACCTTAAGGTCGGTGGTTCGAAACTACCAGCTGCTCCGCGGGAGAAAGATGAGGCTTTCT
>NW_006408641.1:8986717-9010069 GCF_000296735.1 Chrysochloris asiatica
AACAACAACAACAACAGGATGCTCTAGTAGCGTGGTGGTTACGAATCGGGCTGCTAATATCATGGTCAGCAGTTCAAAACTACCAGCTGTTCAGTGGGAGAAAGATGAGGCTTTCTGCTTCCATAAAGATTTACAGCCTCAGAAACCCTGTGAAGGGTCGCTGTGAGTTGGAACCGACTCCATGGCACATAACAACAACAGGATGCCCTAGTGGCACAGTAGGGTAAATGCTGGGCTGCTAACTGCAAGACAGGTGGTTCTAACCCACCAGCCACTCTGTGGGAGCAAAATGAGACTGTCTGCTCCTGTAAAGACTTACAATCTCAAATACCCTATAAGGCAGTTTCACTTTATCCTACAGGGTCACTATTGAGTCAGAATCAACTCAATGGAAGTTTTTTTTTTTTTTTTTTTTAATGACCAACACTATAAATAACCAAAAAAACAAGCGTTGGAAAGTATGTGGAGAAATTGGAAATCTGGCCGATTGCTGGTGAAAACGTAAAATGATACTGCCTTTGAGGAAAACAGTCTGGAGTTCCTAAAAAAAAAACTAGAGGTATTTCTGCAGAGCCTTTGCATTCCATATGACCATAGGTGGAATCCGTATCCTCATACAGAATTTTCTGAGGTAGGAAATTTCCACTTGACAAGACAAGCAGACCAGCCTGGAGCTGCTAGAAGAACAGAAGATACTTCTTGAAAGAAAGACCAACAGGAAAAATAAAAAACAGTAACGACAGTCCGATTGACTACTACAAGCAAGTTGTTCACAGGGGAGTCATCAAAGCAAGTGGTTGGGTCCCCCAGGGAAAACCCCCTTCCAAGACTGAGACTCAAAAGGAATACACGAGCAGGCGTATGGTCTTTCTGGTGAACACATTGGTTTACCAATAAGGGGAAGTGAGGGAAAAACAGCAATGAAGTTGTGATGTAAGTCCAACCACATTCAACAAACTCCGGTCCACCTGGATTGAGACCTGGTTAGCCAGCGGCATGGCCAGACTTGGGGACTCCTGGACCCAGGGACAGGGACATGGCCACAGAGGACTAGAGTGGAGAGTGAAGTGTCCAGCAGATATGAAGTGAGGGGAGATGCACAAGAACACCCATACTTGCAGATAACACCCATTTGACCTGGCTTCAATGACTGGATGATAGAACTTGACTAGCGAAAGAAAGAAGAGAGAAAAAAGAGTAATCTGCTACAATTTGATGAAATTGACCTATACTTATGGATGTAGTAACTCAAGAGAGGGAACTAATCTTTACAGTGAGGATCATTCCCATCCCCTCAGTACACAGGGTTGACAGGGATGGGCAACTTAGACATTGGCTATCCAAAATGGGGGAATACAAAGGCACGAAGCAACTGGCTTACAAGCTTTCAAGAAGGAGCCTAGTTTCAGAGAATGCAGGAGAAGGTAGAATCTCCACTGAGTGATTTCCAACCTGTCTGGATGGGGCTGATGAAAGGCGATAGGGATAAGACTTCGTGGTTCAGTAGCAAATAATTGCTATCAGGACTGATTGTCAGTGTTGCAAATGTAAAGGTAGACATTTTGTAACAAAAGGAGGGGAGTGGTTGATCTTGCAGTCCAGGAGCGGAGGACCCTGGGACCATCAAGGGAGAAAAGCAGAGTGTGGAACCCTATTCAGAGAAGCAACGACACCAGAGATGGAGGCAGAGACGATGATATGGAGAGATGGAGCAACTGGGAACCCTAGACTCAGGGAAGGAAAGGGACTGTGTGCTGACGGTTGGGAGATGGGCTTGCAGGTTGTGCCCTTTGGCTATTTGAATGGTTATATATTCCTGGAAGCAAATGCTATTTAATGAAGATGCATGGAGGGGATTGTAATCATTGGCCAATCCATCTCATTGGGGGTCTTCATTATTTTCTCTGACCCTCCACCTTACCAAACATGATAGCCTTCTCCAGCGACTGGTCCCTCCTGACAATATGTCCAAAGTACCTCTAGCAACATTTTATTTACATGTGATATTAATGATATTATTTGCTGTTTTCTCATCCCATTGGGTCATCTTCCTTTGGAATGGGTACACATATGGATCTCTTCTGGTCAGTTGGCCAAGTAGCTTCCAAATTTCTTGGCAGAGACAAGTGAGTGCCTCCAGCACGGCATCTATTTGTCAAAATGTTTTAATTTGTACTCTGTCAATTCCCAGAGCCTTGTTTTTCACCAATGCCTTTAGTGCAGCTTGGACTTCTTCCTTCCAAACCATCTGTTCTTGATTATATGCTACCTCTTGAAATGGTTGAACATCAACCAATTCTTTTGGTACAGTGACTTTGTATATTTTCTCAATCTTCTTTTGATGCCGCCTGCATCATTCAATATTTAATATTAATATGATACATTGAAACCTGGAGTTAAATGGTCATGACATTAGTTTGAAAAATAGTTTCTCAAAGAAATTATATCACTGTAATCATGATACTATTAAAAAGTAAATATTCAATTGTTTTTAGGGTAAAAAGTTTCTCAGTGTCAAAGTTGCAGAGACAAGATGTCAGGATGAGGAAAGAACAGTCAGACACCCCCTACACTCTGTAGACTATGTAAGCCTTCCTAGCACCCAACTGACTTCCTGCTCTCCATTGTGTCCCCTCCCAGCCTCTTCTCATCCTTGGCCTCCTGATACAACATGACTTGCAGAGCAAGGACCTGTCCTGTCTTCTGTGATTATGATCAGAATTCTACCTTGCCACCTCCCCAGACCCAGACAAGCCCCAGTGACCCTGAAGTGTGGTTACCCCAGCAAGCATGGTTTTCACCAACGTTACCTTGGCCAAGCAAAAAAGGCCTGGCCACTCATCACCATCCCTAAAATCCTCATGCATACAAAATCTTCATACAAACCAGATTTCCAGGGGGCCTGTCCTGGACACCAGAGCTCTGAGCTGAGAGCAGACAGACTAATTGGGAACATGAACAACAACAAAAATAAAACAGCTAACTGTCTTATCTCCTATACGTCAACCATTAAGTGCATTACTTCTAACCCTCACATCAGTCCTCAGGGCTGATGTGAATTCCATAAGGAGAGACAACTGGACTCAGAAAGTTTTGGACATCTTGTCCAAAGTCATACAGAGTCCTAATGGAAGTCCATTATGACGTGAAGTCCTTTGTGATCCATTCTCCAGCAATGGCACACTCCTAACAACTAAGAAAGCTAGAGAAATTGAAAATAAAAATCTGTGAAGACTTCTAAGAGCTCCCAAGCAGTGAGGAATTGGGGTGTTGAGATCTGTGTAGGGACACAAACGTAATGCTCCAAAATGGTCATGCCAAGGTCATTTTAAAACCACATCTTCTATGCCACTATCTAAGAAGCTAACTAAGGAACAGATGGCCCTTCCCCCAGCTAGGTATACCCAAGCTTCGTATTCTCCTACTTTAGTTATGCATATGCTAGGAAGGAGCTGACAGGCCCCTTCTCCCATTCGGAAACTCTGTTCTCTCGGAGGGGACAGACAGCCCAGCGCATTGGGATTTCACTACCTTCCCTGATTCTGCATACAACCCCTACCTGCCCTAATGCTTGTGAAGCTTGTATACTCCACAATATGAGAAGACCCTAGCCCATGCCCTTGTGCAACAAAACTTTACTATCCAGGCGGCCATTGCTAGAACCAGCTGCATTACACCCTTTGTAGGAACATTTCTTATTTGCAAGCCATCTCTTTTATTCTCATTTCTGTAATAAACTGATGTCTCTCAGAATGAGTCCTGTTCATTTTTTTTCGGTCTCTCAGCACCTATGTACTCAGAGGGCTTTTCCCTTCTAGGCCTGAACCCCAACAGTCTGGTAGTGGTGCCCAGAGTAGAGATCTCAGCCCAAATCCCCTCTCCCCAGGAGCTCCCAGGGAACCAAGAGCACAGAGAAGAGGCTGAGTCAAGCTGCTGGCAGATTCACAGGAATCTAAGAACAATACTGGCATTCAGGATACACCAAGGATAGCCTGCGAAACAGCTGAGAACCAAGGAGCAAGACCCTAAGTGTACGAGTGAACCAGCTACTGTATTTTCACATATAATGCCCTCATGTAAACAAAGCACACACATAGAATGTGCATAGCAGGCAGAGGAAGCTAGCACATGAGATTTTGCAGTTTGGAAAAAAAAAATTTTTGCATACATTATTTGCATAAAATCTAGTATATATATATATATATATATTTTTTTTTTTTTGCAGAGTCTGCAGCCCAATATTTGATTAAATTAAGGTGATCTGGCCCCTAGCCAGAACCAAACATAAATCTTTCCTTTAAAAATATGACATCATCCGGAGTCTAAAAATTAAAGCTATAATTTTTCAAACAAAATGCCTGTCATACAATAAAAAAATTAAGTAACAAGACATTTAAAAAGGCCAGATGGCATAGCCAAACACCAAGACAAATAACCAACAATAGAAGCAAGAGAGCACAGGGGATCCAGACAATGGAATTATGGGACACTGACATACAAGGATGGATTTAGCAGAAGTTCATGAGTAGAAGTTCTTCTTGTGATTTGTGATCATGGTTAAGAGATTTGGATTCATGGGTCAGATTGATTCTGATCTTTTATATTATTATCAAGCTACTTAAGGAGCTCTGGTAGGGTAGTGGTTACGAATTGAGCTGTGAACCACAAGGTCAGCAGTTCGAAACTACCAACTGTTCCATGGGAGAAAGATGAGGCTATCTGCTCCTGTAAAGATTCACAGCCTCGGAAACCCTGTACAGGGTCGCTATGAGTTGGAACCGACTCCACGGCTCATAACAACAACAACATCAAGCTACTTGGCATCTCGGATCCGAAAAACTTACAAGTGGTCTCTAAGATACAGTATATGGTTTCATTCCAACTAGAGGAACAACAAAGCAAAGATGCTAAAGAACCAACAAAACTCACATGTTTCACATAATGGTACCCCAAAGGTGATACTCATGAGACCCAAAGAAACCTAGACTAGTGCAATGCTTGTTGTTGTTGTGAAGTGCTGTTGAGTTGGTTCTGACCCATAGCGACCTTGTGTAGGGTTTCTGAAGAGCAACTGGTGAGCTTGAATCACCAACCTTGCAGTTCAAACTGACCTTGCAGTCCAGCTCATTAGCCCACAGCGCCATACCAGGACTCCCGGTGCAATGCTTTGTGAGCAAAAATTTTCATTGAATCATGGTCAGTGGTGGAAAGATGTCAAAGAGAAAAATGAATAGCAGAAATCTTATTTTGATTTTTATGTTTTCTTGCACAGGAAACCTAATCGTCACTGTAAGGAAATTTCTGACTTGAAATTAATCCTACCAGCAGTTTCTTCTCTCATCCAAAGTTGCTAATCTTTTCTTTCTTATTCCAAGCAAGCCAGGCTTACTAAATTTGAATTTCAGAAGATATGTCTGGGTGGAGAGCCAGAGACTATCTTGTAACCTGATGTCAATGTTAAGATAAGCCAGTGGTTGATCTTCTATGTATCTCCCTCGTTTTCTCTTGCCATAGAGCAACATCACAGAGTCCACTTAAAGTAAAAGCAAAGAGGCTTATTAAGGGGTAGAGATGGTTGGGACTGGGAAGACATCCAAATTCACAGAGTGAAGATGGCCTCTCTACCAGACAATGAGGAAGAAAAGAGTTTTGTACAGCTGGAGCAAGAACTAAAAGTCACAAGTTCATAATTGGTTGAAAGACAATTGGTGGAATGACAAAGCAAGAATTTAGCAAGGACAGTTCTCATTCCAAATTCTAATCGAGTGCCAGCTTCCATGTCTTCCTCACTGACTAAAGGCCCTCTGGTTCCTTGACCACTGCTCTACCACTTGGCCTCTGACCTTCACAGCCACTTCCCTTTGCTTTGACATAAATTCCATTTGACCCTTGACCCTTGATAGCACCACCTTTTTGGCCCATCCCCTCCCGTGTGGCCTGCTGGGAAGGGTAGACAGAAGCAGCAGATGGGGACAGGTTAACTGGGAGGACAATGTATATCTGGGATTACATGGTTGATGGTGGTTGTTGTTAAGTGCTGTTAAGTCATTTCCAACTCATAGCTACTTGCTTTAGGGTTTCCAACTGACCTTGAAGTTAGCAGTCCAGTGCTTATCCTACAGCACCGCAGTAGGACTCCACGTGATTGGCTAAGCACACATAATTCCAAGTGGTCATGCTCTTCAGTTTACTACACGGTGGTCACAGGCAATGATAGGCTAGGTCATGCTATAAAACCTGCTTTCTCTATCATGCCTGTTTCTGGGGATCCATTGTAGAACTTTATGGATAATGTTGTGCATTACAATCCTTCAGGTACAAGTGATCACACATTGCATCTGTTTGAACTTAGAGAAAAAACCTCTGAGAAGAGATTGTGATACCCTGCACCTGCCTGACCTCCTTCAGGGTGGGTGGTCTGGGCAGCACTAGGTCAGAGGAACTAATGTGAGTGAGGAAAAGCATTTTTTAAGTTCAGCATGGATTCTAGATTCTTGTCCCACCTACAATCTCATCATGACATGGGCATGTCTTGGTCTCTCTGGTGCCTCCTATCCATAGGTTTATTTTTAAACTTTCTTTAATTTCAGCCTGTGCTGTCCTTCTGCTTCTGAAGGAAAAACCTACCCACTTCTTTTGAGTCAATTCTGTTTCAGGGCAACCTCATGTTTCACAGAGTGGAACTGAACTCCATAGGGTCTTCTTGGCTGTCACCTTTATGGAAGCACATGGTCAGGTCTTTTAGAGTCGTGAGCTCCAAAGCATGTCATTTACTCTATCAAGTAAGGCTTTGTTAGTTATAAGCATCTTTCCCCAATTGTTAGCTTTTAAAATAATTATGGTTCACAGATTAACCACATGACACATGAACAAAACAGGAGACAACATTTGCTGGTGGCTTCTGAGAACTCTGGGAATGGTGATCCATCTTCCCCTGGACAGGGTGGTGTGAGGCCAAGCTGCCATTTTGTGAGCATAAAAGAGTAAGGAGACTTGGGAGAAAGCTGCCATCATTGACACCGAAGTGTTCTTCAATAAGAAGGGAACTGAGTCCAGAAGGAAGAGAGATGATGAAATACAGAAATAAACTAGTAAGGGAGTTGGTAAGTCTAAATAAGCACTTACTGTTAAAAAATAAAAAAGACATCTTAATTACTAATTATGGGGGAGGTAAGTATCAGCTGGGTGTGAAATACTAAACAATAACATGAAAGCTTTTAAAAGGTGATGGGAGTTAAGTAATGTAAAGCCCATATACGATTTGACTGAACACTAGAGACAGTGGTCAGCCTTAGGCTAGGTGACTTAGTTATTGATGCACATTAAAGCTCAGTGTACTCTTAAGTGTGCCTCTGATCAGACGTTTCCATGATTTCTAGACCTCAGAATGCCCGTCCTTCCAGAGATGAGCTCTCATCATTTCAGTCTGGCTTCAGGATGCAGGTCTCCTGGCCTCTCACTATGTTGTAAACAGACTGCCTTCTGATCCCAAGCCCTGCTGCTTCTGATATGCAAGACCTTGGGCGAGTCATTCAACTTCTCCATTTCCTCCTCTGCAAAATCTGGATAGCAATGCTCACCACCCACTGTCCTGGGGAGGAACTATTCTGGAACTCTTCTAAATGAAAGAGTGTCCAGCCATGGTGTCTGACTTCCTTGTCTCCAGTCTTGATTAAAGACCCTCAGTTTCCTTGACAACTGATCTACCCCTGGAATACCCAGGCTTTGGCCTCTGGTCCTTCACAGCCACTCCTCTTGGCCTTGATAACATTTCCCATTTGACTCTTGACCCTTGATACCACCACTCCATTGGCACATCCGTTCCTGTGACTCCTTCTGCTTGAACTCCGTGCCAGGGTGTGGCCTGCTGGGATGGGTGGGGAGAAGCAGCAGATGGAGACAGGTAACTGGGAGGAGGTGCAGGAGGTCATACTGTCTCTCTCTGGTACTTCATGCTTTTCATCTTGAAGGGACATCTGTGGCTTCCACATTGTCACAAAACAAACAGAACTGAGTCTCGTGTTTCACAATCGGTGCAGCAAATTTCATGGATCTTTGACAGTTCTTTCATGTTTCTGACAGTGGCAAACATTTTTCCCCTGGGAAGTTAGGGGGTGTGTGCTCTACCCACACCCCCACCCCAGCCCTGATGACGTTATCCTGACACTCCCAGACTGATGATGTCTTTCAAGTGTGAGCAGATGTTGTTCTGTGTAAGTTTCCAGGTGACAGAGCCCTGTCCCTGACCACCTCCCCCCAGGTTCTGCTGCCCACAGAGCAATACGCCCACATTAAGAAAAGGGTCAGGCCAGGCCAGTTAGGGAGGCAAGGGCTAGCTCCTGCTCTTTCTGAATCATAGCTCACACTTTCAAGGCCTGCACTGAGGTCCCTGGGACGATCCCTTGATTTGGGGAATTATTCATTCTTCTAACGCTCTGCCTAGCCTCGGAAACCCTATACACGGTCGCTATGAGTCGGAACACACTTGACAGCACTTAACAACAAACAACAATACTCATTTAAAGCCCCCTGGTGATGCAGCAAGTGCTGAGTTGCTAACTAAAAGGTGGGTGATTCAAACCCACTAGCTGCTCCACAGAAGAAAGGTGTGGCAGTCTTCTTCCATAAAAATGTCCAGCCCTGAAAACTGTATGGGAAGTTCTACTCTGTCCTATTAGGTCTCTATGAGTTGGAATCAATGCAAACTGGGTTTTGGCAAATGGGTTTGAATAATCATTTCTCCATGATCTTTCCATATTCTTGACTCTTTCAGGTACCCCTTCCTGTCACAGCCCCTATGTCAAGCTGAGGTTTATTAGCTACATGGCAGAGTCCTCGCTTCCCTTTCCCTGCTGTTATCAGAGTGGGACCTGCTTCAGTCCCCAGAATGCGTGCTGGATTCACACAACTGGACCCCTCCTGTTCCCTAGCCTGAGGCCCACTGCACTTCCACCCTTCATGGCTGTAAAGTGGAAAGGAGCTAGCAGTAGTATTGAAAGGTAGAAAAAGTCACTTCTAATACCACTGTGGACTGTGGCTGGAAACTCTACCATAGCTATTCCAAATGCCAGCAGGTGGTGGTGTAGTACGGCACTCATAGATGTTCTAGGAATGCACAGGGAGGGCAGGGGGCTCACAAGTGCTCTGGGGACGCACAGAGAAACTGTCACCTGGAGCTGAAGAACCCATGCAGAAGGTGTCTGTTGTTTCCTTCTTTATCTCAGGAACAGTTTCCTTTTTGAACTTCTGGGCTGATTCAGTGGATTCTTACTGGAGGCCTCCTTGACAGATTGATTTGTCTGTTTCACTAACTTGGCCTTCGGCTCCATACCCTGGTCACTGGGAGCCTTCCAGGCTGAGGGGAAGCTCTTGGCCTTCTCTCTGCTCCTTGCTAGGAATGAAGAAAACCATAGAAACTATTAGAAGAAAACATAGGGGAGACTCTTTTGACCTCAGATTTGGCTATGGATTCTTAGATATGATTCCAAAAGCACAAACAGCAAAAGAAAAACACTGACATTGAACTTTATCAAAATTTAAAACTTTGGTGTGTTAGAGGACAACCCACAGAATGGGAGAAAAAAATTGTAAATTATATGTCTAATAAGAAATTTATTAGCTATACAAGGAGCCCTGGTGGCACAATGGCTAAGTGCTCAGCAGCTAACTGAAAAGTCAGTGGTGGGAATCCACAACCACTCAGCAGGAGAATGATCTAGTGATATGCTTCCATAAAGGGTTCAGTCTAGGGAATCCTATGGAATGGTGCTACTCAGTCCTCCTCAGTAACACACAACAATGGTAATCTGAATACCTAAAGGACCTTTATACATCAATAATAAAAAGATAAATGGCCAAAGAATCACAACAGACATTTCTCCAAAGGAAATATGGAAATGATCATCAAGCTCCTGAAAAGATGTTCAACATCATTCGTCACCAAGGAAATGCAAATCAAAATCATAATGAGATACCACTTTTTGTTGTTGTTGTCGAGTTGGCACCGACTCATAGCGACCCTATGCATAACAGAATGAAACTCTGCCCGATCCTGGGCCAACCTCACAATTGTTGCCATGCTTGAGTCCATTGATGCTGCCACTTGGTTAATCTATCTTGCTGGGGCTCGAATCAAAAAGTCAGAAAATAAGTGTTGGTAAGGATGTGGATAAAGTAAAGCCCTTATCCATTCCATTGTTGGTGGGATTGTAAAATGGTGCAGCTACTGTGCAAAGATGAATATAGACTTGTCACATGACACAATCCCACTCCTAGGTACTTTTATCCAACAGACTTAGAAGCAGGGGCACAGAGACTTGTACACCAATGTTCATTTCAGGACTATTCTTAGTAGTCAAATGGTAGAAGCACTCCAACTGTCCATCAAATGGATGCATGAATAAACAAAATGTGAGGCGGTCTCACAATGGAATATTCTGTAGCCATCAAAAGGAATGGAGGGCCATCACATGGATAAACGTGGAAAGTCTCATGCTAAGTGAAAGAAACAGTCATGAAGGATCACGTGTTATATAATCACATTCATAGGAAATGCCCAAGAATATGGAGATTCATCAAGGCCGAAAGTAGATTAGGAGCTGGGTAGGAACAGCAGAATGGAAGGGTGATGGCTAAAAGGTCCAGGGTTTCAAGGTGACGAAAATGTTCTCAAATGGACTGCGATCGTGGTTACCCATGTCTATGAATACATGAAAACTCAGTAACTTGTATATTTTAAATAAGTGAATTGTATGGCATGTAGGAAGTCCTGGTGTGGTGTTGTGGATTCATGCACTGGACTGCAAAGTCGTTTGAACTGCAAGGTGGGTGGTTCAAGCTCACCAGCTGCTCCTTGGAAACCCTATACCAGGTTGCTATGGGTCAGAACTGACTTGACAACACATAACAATAACAACAATGGCATTAGATTTTATCTCAATCTTTTTAAAAAATAAATAATAATTAGGAAAGCAAAACAAAACAACCAAACTTCCAGTAATAATGCCCCAGGCATCCCAGCTTCATTGTGAAATCTACTAAAGCAGACTGTGCTTTAAAAATTCAAAGTCAATGACCACAAAGTCAGATGGGCCCCACCCACTGCTGTTTCTCCCTGGATGTGGACAATGGGGTGAGGCCCCACCTCTGTCCTCTCACCTCCTCCTTGCCCTTCCTCCACACACACCCTGGCTCTGCTCAGAGGAGCTGGGAAACGCTCCCAGCCTGGAGTAGAGGCTTTGCAGGTGGGAAGGGTGTGGGTGGCATTTCAGACAAAGGCTCTGAGAGGTGATGTTCAGTGTGGTGTTCAGGCCAAGATGAGGTAGAGAGGACAGAGAGGTGTTGGACAGGCAGGAGAACGGCCTCTGGAACTTTTTCATCCCTTTCATCACCACCCCACCCCTCCCCCAATACTCTGCTCTCCCTCTCCACCCAGGTTCTCAGACCTCTTAACACGGACCCCTTAACACAGACTGACCGGTGTCACTTCCTGGCAATGGCTCCATGAAGTTATTATCAGCTGAAGGTTTTCAATTATCAACAACCCCATTGAAATCTGGTGTGTCCAAGGACTAAGTAAACCAACCCGGAAGGACTCTGACGGACACCTGGGTGGGACAGTGATGTGGTGGGGATATTGTAAGTCTTGTTCAATATAGAGCTTACAAATTAAATCATACAAGCTTTTAAACTTAAACAAATTATATTAAAGCAAAGGTAATAAGGAACTCGGAACTCAGCACTCTGGTTACCTTACTGCATGCTACTGTTATCCACACCACTGAGGTTATTGCACCTGTCAAATCTTCACAATGGCAATACAACATAATACTGCGCTCTTGCTCCTTTATCTCCAACCTCAAGGTCAGTGATGGCGCAGTGGGGGTCTGAACCAGCAACTCCCCACCAGCACAGGAGTTAGACAGCACAGACTGTTAGACATTTGCCCAGGGGTCCCAGAAGCCAAAGTCTGCTGAGAAACAGAGGTCTGCAATTGTGTCTCATCAACCCTAGGCAGGCACCAGCTAGCTCATCCTCACAACCACCCTATGTATGAGGTGGAAGGTCCAGTTTCTGAGGGGGAAGAATGTACCAAGAACTCACAAGTAGGTCAGGATTCTAACCCAGTTCTATTGGACTCCAAAGTCAGTGCTCTCCCAAACAAACCACATTGGCTTTGAGCCACTGGAACAGTATTGGGGGTGGGGGTGCAGATATAACTGAAGGGAACCACATTTTCCAGGCCTCGTAGGGTGTGGCTGAGAAATCTCAGCTATTTGTTCCTGAAGTTCCACCATTAGTAATTCATTCCTCTAGATATACAGTGTCTTTTTCTTTGAGTCCTCTTCTGATGCATGTGTCCCTGAGAAGATGAAATCACTGAAGCTTCTCTGGGAGAAGTTGGCAGCAAGGAGAAACTTAGGTGGGAAGGAGCATTACAGAAAACGGGGAAAACAAGCAGGGAAAGAGTCTTTTCAGAGTGTCCTGAGGACTAGCGAGTACTTGCCTGGGGCATCTCCCTCTCTGTCAGTCCCTTTGCTGGGAAACACAAGGGGTGGAGTGGGGATGGCAGCAGCATGTGCCTGGTCCAGACTGAACAGGTGGTGGGCATGGTGAGGGGCAGGGCTGGGCCATGCTGGGAGGACTCAGCCTGAAGCGTGCCTCAAAGGTGTAACGAGAAAGCTACAGAATGGGCACACTCTCCGCTGCTCTGGACACCTTCTGGAAAATGTCCCACAACAACTGGCAAACCTCTCTTACCACTTGTAGAAATGACCACACTCCAGGAAGTGGGACTGGAGCAGCCTCGGGACCTCAGACTTCAAGCTACTGTCTTTGCAACCTCGCATCTGATGGGTGTCAAATCTGTGTTGGGAAGACCTGTCAATTCAGAGACCCAGCCTACTGAGAGAGAGCAGAAATCCTCTCCAAGAAAGGACAGGGTAGGTTCCTTATGCAGCCTACCAGAGTCCAAGGCCCAAGCTGAGACCTAGCTTCGAGTGGTGGTTATAATCCAATATCAAAGGCTGTCGTCTTCTGTGTTCATCAGCAAGACCAATTCTTTTTGGTACGGTGACTGTGTATTCCATCCATTGCTCATATTATAGGAGGCTAGTTGTCCAAATCTAGTTTGCCAGTTCTGTGGAAGACTTTCTTCTCTCTGCCAGCTCTGGTGGAAGATTTTCATCTCCCTCATCTGTGGGCTCTATGTTCCTTGAATATCTACGTGTGTCTTTTTTTTTTTTTAACCTTTTAATTTTGAGTTAAGTGAGGATTTACAGACAAGATAATCAGTTTTACATTCACGAAACCATACATTTTGTTTCAATTACAATCCCTTCCATATAACAACAGTTAGCCGGCTTCCTCTCTGTAGTTCCTATTACATTCCTATTTACTTTCCCCTCCCATCTCAACTTTGTCCTTACTGTAAATGATACCCTTTTGATTTTGAATAATTGACTATTCCAAGGTGAATAATCAGTACTAGTATTGTTGTTACCCTTATATACCTGTCTGTAGCTTGGCTGAAAGTTGGGCCATGAGAGTAAGTTTCTTTCCAGACAGAAAAATGGTTGAGAGCCATAGACTGGTTCCTCCAGTCTCTTTCTAACCCATCAGCCCAATTTTATTATAATTTTTTTTAAATTTTGAGTTTTGTTCCACATTTTCTCCCACTCTATCCAGGACCTTCTAATGTGATCCCCTGTTCAGAGCAGTTGGTAGTAGTAACCAGCACAGTCTAGTTCTTCTCATTCTATATGTGACTGCACCAATCTTCCCCTGGGTCTAGGAGGTTCTCAGTGCAAGAACTATGGGTCCAAAAGACATACTCTGATTGTGGTTCTCCTGTCTTTGTGGTAGTAGGTTTTCTGATCTCTGCTTGCTTATTTAATCTCTTTTATATCTCAAAAAAGAGTAACTCAAGATACAACCTAATGCTGTAGGTAGTAACATGCTTTATTAACATCACAGAAGTTTGACTTTACCACATATGGGATGATTACATGAAATCACAAAACAGAAGCTAATTATGTCAAATCACAAAGTGGAGAATAATTACATAAGCCTGAGAATCATGGTCTAGACAAGTTGACACATATTTTCGAGGGACACAATTCAACCCATAACACACCAGGGCTGCTGAGAAATAGTTAATTAACTAGCTGCTCAAGAGAAGCATACCCATCCCTGAGAGTAACAAGAGGAAGGATTGCTCTTATAGGGCCTCACAAAACTCTCCTCTGTGAAGCAGGAACTACATCCCTAGCTGCACAGTGAGCTCAGCACCATCATCTGAGCATCAGCAGATGGCATCTCAGAATACACACACGCCATCCGGATGGAGAATCTCTCTCCATCAATGACAGCATCTACACTGAGACCTCTACATCATCCCATTCCATCTCCAAACACCTGATGCATTAAAGCTCTTAAGAAATGCAGAGACTGGGCTCAGGGAGAGTCAGTATCTTGCTCAGAGTTCCCCAACTAAGAAAAGTAAGGTCAGAGTTCAAATTCCAGTGTCAATTCCATCCCACACTCTTTCCTGGCACACACACTGTGGGTCCCTGCCACCCACCCCATCCCACACCACCAGCTTTTGTCACACTGGACATGTAGAGCAGTAGGAACTTTGTCTTATGGTAATATTTCATAAGCATCCAGCCCACAAAGCCTACAGCAAGGGCCTGTTCTCTGGAAGGGTGGTCTTCTGGCCCCAGGGTCAGACCACCTGGGTTATAGTTAGGTTCTTCTCCAGATAAGCAGGATTATGCTAACTTAAAGCTCAGGGGTTCAAATCTACCCAGGGTAATGTAATAGAAAAGATCTGGCAATCTATCTCCATCGCAATCACAGCCACAAATCCCCCCTCAGAAGCAGTTCTATTCTATTCCACCATGAATTGGAATCTACTTGGTGACAATGAATAGTAACAACAACAGAAACAAAGTGTGGGTTTCTTCCTTACCATGAACTGGGTGGAACAGAGAAAGCCGGCAGTACAACCCCAAATCCAACAAGTCCCTGGCATGGGGAGCTGGCTGAAGTACCCAGGAGCGGGTCTTCAGCAGGGCCTGCGATGCTACCCCAAACTCTGAGAGAGCAACACCCAATAGATTCAGGCAGAAGAACCTTAGAAATAGATGTGCCCGTGGCAGACACGGCAGTGATATGATCCATGGTGCCAATAAATCTGGGCAGAGCACTTGCCCACTGTCTGCTGAGTGCTTAGGCCATGCTGGGATGGACTAAGGGTTTTACATGCATCATGTCATTCTAAACTATCCTAATTTATTCAAGGCTTGACCTGCCTATGTGCAAAGTGACCTCCAGATGAGGTTGTAAGAGCAACATACAGCTGCAACAGCCGAACATTGCACACACCTGCATATGCCCCCCATGGGGTGGAATGTGGCACCTCCACGTTCAATGGGGCATTAAGAAAGGGTGAGGGCACACGCCACATGGGCAGGAGGCATCACCAAGATTTCCCACTCAGTGAAAAGAATCCACATGCAGCCCACTGGGGAGGCTGTGGAGGCTAAGGCGTAGATGAGCTTTCTTGTTTCTGCCTAACTGCTCCAGAAGGGTACTGAGGAAATTCTTCCTTCTGGGAAACAGCCTGGAAGAAGGAGGAGGGAAATTTCACCTTAGAGCAGCTTTGTACTTCACATCATCTGGATTTTAACCCCTGTAAAGTTATTATTTTTTTATTATTATTAAAAGAATACTATACACACTGGACTGTTAACTGGCTAACCACAAAGTCGGCAGTTCAAATCCACCAGCTGCTCTCAAAAACCCTATACAAGGTCACTATGAGTAATAAGCTCGAGGGCACACAGCAGTAGCTACATCAAAGTCAATACACACGTGAAAAAAATTCTCAAGAGCCGTTAGTCATTGTTGTTAAGCACTGTCCAGTTGGTTTTAACTCATGGCCATCTGATGTCATGTTTCCCAGGAGCAGCTGGTGGGTTTGAATCACCAACCTTTTGGTTAGCAGCCCAGTGCTTACCCTACAGTGCCAAACCAGGACTCCATTAGTCATTGTTGTCGTTGTTGAGTGCTGTGGAGTCGGTTCTTACCCACAGCAATCCTGTATAGGATTTCCGAGGAGCGGCTGGTGAACTTGAAATGCTGGCTTGTGGATCAAACTGACTATGCAGTCCAGCACATTAACCCACAGCACCACACCAGGACTCCATGTGGTTGTGGATGGTGTTTATGTGCCGTGGAGTCGTTTCCGACTCATAGCGACCCTGTACAATGTTTCCGAGACTGTCAATCTTTACGGGAGCAGAAAGCCTCATCTTTCTCTCATGAAACAGCTGGTAGTTTCTAACTGCTGACCTTGCGGTTCACAGACTGATTCGTAATCACTACGCTACCAGAGGACTCCATATAAGCCAGCAATTCTACTCCCAGGTGTATACAGGTTTCCCCCAGTCTCCAAAGGTAAATGAAAATGGTGTCAACTGAAGAAGCAATTACCACTCATTTATATGGGGAAATTTTTAAGCGTTCCCAAACCCCAAAAAGAACCTACCAAGTCATATCAAATAATATACAAAACGTAAAATCATACTGCCATATGGTGTTCATAGACAGTTCAGAGCTATAGTGCTGGGTGCTGAGGTACTGAGTGTGGTTCCCCAGGAAGGAGCTTGGCCAGGTCCCTGTCACTGCTCAGAGACACTGCCTCTACCAGCTAGCTGCTAAGTGAACTCTGAATACTAGTTTCACTTTTCACCTTTCTTCCCCCATAAAAGTAAAAGCCTTCAGATTTCTTCCAGTGAGCAAAAGCAGGTACTGATACAGTTCTTTCATAAAGGCAAAGTGGCAATAAACAAACTTTTGAAACATGGGGGATACCTGTATTCAAGAAACTTGAAAACAAGGAGTCAAACAGAGACCTGTACACTTATGTTCACACCATTATTCCCAATAGCCGAAAGGTGGAATGACCCGTGTTGTTAATACATGAATGGATAAATAAAATGGCATACCATGGAATATCATTAAACTGTAAGAAAAATGAAGTTTATATGGGTGTGTGGTTTCTAAACAGTAAATGTTGTTGTTGTTAAGTGACATCGAGTCGGTTCTGACCCATAGCTACCCTATGTAGGGTTTCTGAAGAGTAGCTGGTGAGTTTGAACGGCTGACCTTGCAATTTAAACCGACTTTGCAGTACAGCACATTAACAGTCCCCACACCAGGACTTACAAACAGTAGATAGGTTTTACAAATGTTTTTTAAATTCGTTTTTTTATTGTTGCTGTTGAGAATATACACAGCAAAACATACATCAATTCAGTGGTTCTTCATGTACAATTCAATGACATTGATGACATTCTTCACATTTTGCAATCATTCTTACCCACCTTTTCTGAGTTGTTCCTCCCCTATTACCATAAACCCACCAGCCCTTCAGGTTCCTATCTAAACTTTCGAGTTGCTGTGGTCATTTTTCTTCCGTATACATAGTTCAGAAAACAGCATAATGCTCAAAGCAGACATTTTTACTAGCTAGCTCTGGTAGCATAGTGGTTATGCATCAGGCTGTGAACTGCAAGGTCAGCAGTTTGAAACTACCAGCTGTTCTGCAGGAGAAAGATGAGGCTTTCTGCTCCCGTAAAGACTGACAGCCTCAGAAATCCTGTACGGGTCGCTATGAGTCACAACTGACTCCACGGCACATAACCACCACCACCAATGGGTTTTAGGGAGACTTCTGGGGATAGTTTTAGCTTGCTTTAAAGATTTTTTGGGGGAAATATAATTTCAGGGGTTCATCCAGCCTCCATGACTCCATGAGAATTTGAAAATCTGTTGTGCATTTTCCCCTCTTTAATCAGGATTCTTCTATAAAATATTTGATCAAAATATTCAGTAATGGTAACTGGGCACCATCTAGTTCTTCTGGTTTGATGGCAAAGGGGGCAATTGTTCATGGTGGCAACTAGCCACACAGAGAAAAATAGCTGTCCTAGGCTGGGTTCTCTAGAGAAACAAGATCAGTGAAGCTTATATATGTGTGTGTGTACAAATATATATATATATAGAGAGAGATATTGTCCTGGTGTGGCACTGTGGGTTAATGCGCCAGACTGAAAAGCTGTTTGAACTGCAAGGTCAGCAGTTCAAGTTCACCAGCTGCTCCTCGGAAACCCTATACAGGGTCGCTATGGGCGGAACCGACTCGACAGCACTTCACAACAACATATATATATTTATAAAGAGAAGCTTATATCAAGGAAATGGCTCACAACTGTAGAGTCCCAAGTCCCCAGTGGAAAAGAGTAAGCTTTTTCTGCTTGTCCGTTATATTGGGAGCAGACCACACCCCTAAGAAAACATCCTTTCAATTGATTGGCTGCTCATAGCCAATCATCATAGAGCTAACTATGCCTGTATTAAATCTCACCATGGCGATAACCACATCTCATCTGCCAAACCACTGGGAATCCTGGCTCAGTCAAGGTGACATGAAACCTTAACTATCACAGCAGCTTTGACATATGTTTGAGCCTTGAAACCCAGATGAACCTTGAAAATTGAATGAAATAAATCACACACAAAAGGACAAATATTGTGTAGTCCCACTTACATGAAATATCTAGAATAGGCAAATGCATAGACAAAAGTAGATTGGGGTTTTATCAGGGGCTGGGAATTATTGCTGATGGGATTGCTGCTGTCCTCAGTTTCAACATAAAGCGTTCCTCTATAGTGACTCTGTATAGGGCTTCGGAGGAGTGGCTGGTGAGTATGAATTTCTGACCTTGTGATTAGCAGTTCAGTGCTTATCCTACAGTGCCACACCAGGACTCTGTGGTTCTATTTTGATGATGCAATATTTTTGGAAATAAATAGCTGTGATGGTAGAATTGCATCAGAAATGTAATTAACAATGTCAGTGAATTGTACATTTAAATTGGTTAAAATGGCAAACTTTTTGTTCTATATATTGTTGTTGTTGTTGTTGTTGTTAACTGCCGTTGAGTCAATCCCAACCCACAGTGACCCTGTGTAGGGTTTCCAAGGAGCAGCTGGTAAGCTTGAACTGCTGACCTTGCAGTTCAACTGACTTTGCAGTCTTAAAGCATTAGCCCACAGTGCCATATATTTTACCACAATAATTAAAAACGAATATTTCACATGTACAGGCATCGAACTGAGGTTCAGATTTTTTTCTGACTTGAAACAGACATTTGGACATGTATGTCATGTGTTAGCAAATGCATCCAGTAGAGCCCAGGTAAAACCTCCGTTATTCCTAGTGAAACTTTAGACACTGCACTACAGCAGGAAAAATAAGAATGACGGGCAGTCTCACATCAATTCAGGTCACGTTTTATTGTCAAATTTATTAACTACCTCCTGGAATTGAAAGCTTGATTGTAGTTTGGAATTATAGATAAGGGATCATAGGTTTGTGTATGGAGAAGAAATAAGGACCCTGGGTCTCTGATGACTCAGTTTATGTGAAATGGGATTGAGTCATCTTGTTTTTCTTTTCTTCATATACATGTGAATATGACTTCTACTGAGACATCATCTGAGTTCATATTATCTTCATCTCCATTTTATAGATGGGAAACTCAGCAACAAGAAGTAACATGCCCCAGGGTAACAGCTGAGATGATTTGTACAAACTGTAGATTCCTTGAAAGTAGGGACTACCTGTATACAGGTGCATAGAAATGAGGGCGTGTATAAGTGTGCGTGTGCTCGTATCTGCATGTGTTTCATAGCTCTAGCTGCTGACAAGGCCTAGAGGCAATAGTACCCCAGTAACAATGAGGTACAAGGGTTCCTGGTGACACAGTGGTTAAGGACTTGGCTGCTAACAAGAGAAAGATGGGGAAGTTTGCTTCCGTGAAGATTTCAGTCTTTCTGTGTTTCTGTCACTGGGATTGGCACTCAGGTGCAGATGGGCAAGCGGAGCCAAGCATGCCTGTAGCCCAGAGCTGGGTTTGT
Source organism: Chrysochloris asiatica (assembly GCF_000296735.1). NCBI lineage: Eukaryota > Metazoa > Chordata > Mammalia > Afrosoricida > Chrysochloridae > Chrysochloris > Chrysochloris asiatica. The sequence goes on from NW_006408641.1 coordinate 9,006,707, forward strand.
TGGAAAACCTATGTGACCCCACACAGACTCTTTGAGAAGTCTCATCTCCACCAAGAGTTGAAGCTGACTGGCAAGTATGGGTTCCAGAATAAACGTCAGGTCTGGAGGGTCAAGCTTTAGCTGCTCGGGAGCTGCTGACCCTGGTCGAGCATTTGAAGGGGCAACTATTTGAAGGCAGCTGGTCCACATCGGGGTGCTGAATGAGCCAAGGTGAAGCCGCCTCCTGGGCTTGATGATGGAGGATTCTTGGGGAGAGGCCTGCAGACCCAGGTCTTCAAACTGGGCATGGCCAAGTCCACCCAGCAAACCTGGGTGCTGATCCGCCAGCGCCACACCAGGGTAAGAAAGCGGGTAGTGACCAGTCAGTCTTTCGTTGTCCACCTGGACTCACAGAAACACATTGACTTCTCCCTCTGGTATCCAGGGAGGGCGCTGAGGCCGCATGAAGAGGAACAACGCTGGAGAGGATGATGAGGATTAAAACCACACGTTTCATTTTGGAACTGGAACGCTCTAATTTTCCAAGCAGACAATAAAAACGATCAATAATTTGGAGGTGGTATTTAAAATGAAGAAAACAAAAGAAAAGATTTTAGTCTTGGATATCAGCTGGGGCAGTTCTCTCTCCTACAGGGTTGCTGAGTCAAAATCAATTTGATGGCAGTAAGTTTGGCTTAGTTTTACCAATGAGTATTACTAGTGCCCAGATCTTGATTTCTAGATGCCATTATCAATAGAAGGAACCAGGGATGGGTCAAGGAAAGTACAAGATGATCCTGCCATGTCTTGGGGTGCCAGAAAGAAAGGAAGTGTGCGTAAAACAAGGAACCATCAAAAGGGTGTAGAAGCCAATGTGAAGGAGGTCTTCAGATGGTTGAATGTGGGATAATAGGAACAAAAAAATAAATAAAAATAGTAATTGGTTAAAACCCATACAATGAAATCAGAATCCATGAGTCTACATTAATTATATCAGTAAATCAATAAATATGTCACTGGGAAAGAAAAGACAGCTCTTCATCACAATAGAATTTCAAATATTAAATACAGAAGGAATGATGGACTTAGAAAAATCACTATTCAGCAAACTCCTCTGTAATTATCCTAGGCACAAATCATCAATTAATACTAAAACTAGTAGGCAAACATATGAAAAGCAAGACATTCAAATAATCTCAAAGTATCTCTACACAGATACTCATTAATAGCAAAAGGAAAAATAGTCATTTTGCAGAGGTGAAATCAACTATCATGTGCCCTAGAAATTATACATTCAGAACATGCAGGTCTCCTGTGAGCCTTGCTAAAAAATGCATAATACAAATTTCATCAAGAGGAAACATCAGACAAACCCAAATTGAGGAGCAGTCTTCGTCTCTCATACTTCAGACATATTGTCAGAGGGACCAGTCGCTGGAGAAGGATATTATGTTTGGTAAGGTGAAGGGTCAGAGAAAAAGCGGAAGACTCCCAACGAGATGGATTGGCCAAGTGGCAGCATCGATGGACTCAAGAGTGGCAACAGTAGTGAGGTTGGCCCAGGATCAGGCAGTGTTTCGTTCTGCGGTGCATAAGGTCACTATGAGTCAGTACCGACTTGATGGCACCTGACAACAACACTCTTCAAACACAAGAGAAAAAGACTGGGGAATGGCTCCAGATTAAAGGAGACAATTGTCAATGTTTAAATAAGATCTGTAGATTAGATAATAGTAGTGTATGCATGTTAATTTTCGGATTTTGATAAGTGTACTATGGTTATGTAAGATGTCAATGTTTGAAGAATCTGGGTGAAGAGCATAATGGGAATTGTCTGTACTAATTTTGTAACTTTGCTCTAAGTCTGAAATCATTTCATAATGAAAAGTTGAAAAAGAAAAATGAGAGATGTAGGATATGTCTCATGCCAGGTGACTCTTATTTGGACCCTAATCCAAGCAAACAAACTGAAAAAATAACTATGCCCATAGAAATCTAAGCCTGGATGTTATTGTTATTGCTAACACCAGGAGCCTGGATATCTGGATTTTAAGGAATTATTCGTCATTTTCAGGTAAAAAAAAAAGTGGCCATGCCATTTTTTTTATAGATGTGTGCCGAGGTATTTTCGTTTGAAAAAGCATCTGAGATTTGCTTCCAAATAATTGTTCCACAAAGTGCTGGAAGGTGAGCCGCCTAGGCTGGAAACCACTCAACATGCACAATGACTGCAACAATGGGCTTGAATGTAAGGCGATTGTGAGGAACAGAGTGGTTCATGATGCTGTACCTGGGACACCATGGATCAGAGCTGGCAACCAACAATACTAAGTATAGGAAACGAGGGTGTAGATGGGGCGGTACTGGCCCGGGGTTAAAGGTTAACAGGGTAGAGCGATGGGCACAGGGTTCATTTTACTCTTCTGCCTGTTTTTGTGCCTGTTCAACAATCCAAATCCAAAGTAATGAATTTTGTGAACAATACCCAGAGGCAGTTCTCTGCTCGGACAGGTGAGAAAGGAGGAAGCTTCAGGGTGAGCCTTCCAGTGTTTCCTCCTGCTCTGCTCCTCACAACGTCCCTTCAGGGTCGGCCTTCCCCAGGCCCAGCCTGTGTTCACATCCTAACTTCCAAGGTACGCATGCTCTCAGCTAAGCACCCTCACTCACACTGTGCTCTAGAATCCGAGGTTTCCTCTCAACCCCTCAAGGACACCTCCAGATAATGATGATGGACCATAGATGACCAAAGATGCACGTGAGTGGACCTTAAAAAGAGGTGCCTAGGGCAGTGCCTCTGTGTGGCGCTATAGAATAAGCACTCGACCAGAAAGGTTGGTTTGAACCACAAGGTCGGCGGTTCAAATTCACTAGCTGCTCCTCAGAGACACTATACAGGGTCGCTATGATTCGGCGCTGACTCGACAACAATTAATAACAACAACAAAGCAATGACTAAGATGGACTTTCGGATGAAAGGGTAGCAGGAACCTGAGTGCACAAGCATACAGCCTCCAGGCTGGGATGGTTCCACCCTGAGTGCCCGCCCACAGAGGGACCCAGCGTAGCCACAGGGTTATTCTTGTGCTCTGGCATAGCTCAAAATCAGTAGTCATACGGGATGCTGTTGATGCTTATTCATGGCAACTCAATTTGTTACAGAGTAGGACTGCTCTGTTGTATTTTCTTGGTTGTCATCTTTATGGTCTTTCTCTCTCTCATGGGACCATGGTTAGTGGCTGACCACAAGACACTTGCACCACCCAGGTACCTATTGCATGGCACAGAAGCAAGTGTGATATTGTTGCCCGCCACAGGGTACCATAGAGTCTACAGCAAGAGCTCAGGACCTGAAGGGTCTGTGTGGACAGAGTGAGGATGCCACCT
>NW_006408641.1:9014024-9022002 GCF_000296735.1 Chrysochloris asiatica
GGGACCATCCCCTGAACCTGCTTGGTTGGGTATTCTGTGTTGTTGGCGGAGCTCTCTGCTATACGTCCACCCGATCTGCCATCTTGTTTGTTCTCTGTGGTATTACTTCTTGTTGTTGAGTCCATTCCGAGGGGCAGCTGGTAGGTTTGAACCACCAACCTTGCAGTACACAGTCCAGTACTTATCCTACAGTGCCACACCTCAAGCCCCCCTAAACCTAGAGTCTACGCCAGTCATGGTGGGAACCCACAAATGGCTGGAGGCCAGTTCCCTCGTGGAACAAACACAGGACATAGAAAGTAAGCAGAGCTTTGGAAAAGCAAGGATGCAGCCTGGCTTGCATACCTGAGTTTGTGCTTCATGGAAGATTCGAAATCAGGAGATGGCAGCGTATCCTAAGAATTCTGTGGTCTCAGCCCAGAGCCGAAGAAGCCAGACAACCAGGTGGCCAGGAAATGCAGGCTGTTCACGAGACCCTGTCCGCATCATCCTTCAGTTATCTGGGACACACAATGCAGTAAGTCAGTGTATTCTTCAGTTAGGCTTTTGTGGGTTGATGTATGTAAACACAGATTGAAAGGGGGTAAAAGTATGTTACTTACACCTTTTCACCTTTTATATCATGCTATTACTGTTATTTAATATGTTTAGGGCAGTGATTGGTGATTGTGTGCCACCGACTCAGTTCTGACCCATAGTGACCCTGGAGAGAGTTTCCGTGACTAAATATTTATGGAAGCGGAAAATCTCATCTTTCTCCTGTGGAGCGATTGGTCGATTAGAACTTCCAACTCGTTAGCAACCCAACTCGTAATCCACTACGCTGCTAGGACAATACTGATATATTGAATGTGTTGAATAATGGATATCTGGGAACATACTGAAGTTTTAAAATGAATTCTTAAAGAAATAACTCCCCTTTTTAAGTCTTATGCTAATAAGTTGCAATTTCCTGGAAGGTAACTGAGACATAGAACATTGCAGGTAGACCACCTGTACTTATTTCTGGTGCTGAGCTGGGCTTATCCTGGCCCAATCCTCAAACACCTGCGTCCTTGGATAAGGGCTGGGTCAGTCCCACAAAACCCAGTGGGCTCCTGTTTTCATATTGTGGCATCATGATGCCACCTGGTGGACAATATGCATACTGCTCCCAAAGACTCCATCTGCCTCTGTATGTGTGTGTGTCCTTAGAAGATTTTGTTTAATGGTTATATGTAGCACATTGTTGTTGTTGTTGTTATGTGCCATCGAGTTGGTTCCGACCCATAGCGACCCTGTATAGGGTTTCCGAGGGTGTAAATCTTTACGGGAGTAGAAAACCTCATCATTCTCCCACGGAGCAGCTGGTAGTTTCGAACCGCTGATGTAGCACATAGGTTGTTGTTAAGTACTATCAGTTGGTTCCAACTTACAGCGATGCTATGAGCAACAGAATGAAATACTGCTCGGTCCTGCATCATCTTTACCGTCATTTCTATGCTTGAGCCCATTGTTGCAATTCCTGTTTATCAATGCCCTTCTACTTTACCAAACACAATATCCTTCTCCAGGGACTGGTCCTCCTGATAACATATCCAAAGTACACAAGATGATGTTTTGTCACCCTCATTCCTAAAGAATATTCCAGCTGTACTTCTCCCAAGACAGATTTGGACATTCTTCTGACAATTCATGGTACTTTCATCAATAGTTTTCACCAACACCATAATTCAAATGCATCAATCCTTCTTCAGTCTTCCTTATTCATGGCCCAACTTTCACATGCATATGAGGCAAGTGAAAATACCATGGCTTGGATCAAGTGCACCTTAGTCTTCAATATGACATCTGTACTTTCTAACGCTTTAGTTGAAGCATTATTTACCAACACAATATGTCCTTTGATTTCCCGACTGCTACTTCAATTAGCATTGATTGTGGAGCCAAGTAAACTGAAACCCTTGACAGTTTCAGACTTTCTCCACTTATCATGATGTTACTTATTGGCCCAATTGTGAGGATTTTTGTTTTCTCTGTTTGAGATGTCATCCAGCTTCAACACTAAATGGCTCAAGTCCTCTTCACTGTAAGTAAGCAAGGTTGTGTCATCTGAATATTGCAAGTTATTAATGAATTGTTCTCTGATCCTGATGCTGTGTTCTTTTTCATAGAATTCAGCCTGTTGTATTATTTGATCAGCATATAGACTGAATAAGTATGATGAAAAGATACAAATCTTTCCTTATATTAAATCATGCAGTTTCCCTTTGTACTGTTTGAATGACTGCCTCTTCCTCTATGAACAGGCTCTGCATGAGCACAATTAAGTATTTCTGGAATTCCCATTTTATTTCTCAGTATTTCCATAATTTGTTTGATTCACACAGTCAAATGCCTTTGCATTAGTTGATGAAACCCAGATAAACACTTTCTGGCATTTTCTGCTTGCGTCCAAGATCCATCTGACATCAGCAGTGATATCCTCGTTCAACTTCCCCTTCTGAATGTGGCAGCTCCCTGTTGATAAACTGATAAAACCATTTTTAAATTATCTTCAGCAAAACTTCATTTGTGTACGATATGAATGATATTGCTCAACAATTTTTGCCTTCTGTTGGATCATCTTTCGTTGGCATGGGCAATGAAATATGGATCTCTTCCTGTTGTTTGGCCAGATAGCTGTCTTTCAAATCTGTTGGCGGAGAAATTGAGTGCCTCCAGGGCTGCATCCTGGACCATGGTTTTTGCTGATGCTTTCAGTACAGCTTGGACCTTCTTTCTTCAATACCATCAGTTCTGGATCACATGCTACTTTCTGAAGTGGTGGAACAATGACCAAATCTTTTTGGTATAGTGACTCTGTATTCATTCCATTTTCTTGTGACGTTTCTTGTGCCACTCAATGTTTTGTCCATAAAATTCTACAACATTACAACTTAGGCTTGCATTCGTTCTTAAGTTCTTTCAACTTGAAAAGTGTGGAACATATTCTTCCCTTTTGATTTTCTAACTCCACGTCTTCACACATTTCATTATAATACTTTATATCCTCAAACCACTCTTTGGAATGTTATATTCAGCTCTTTTACTTCATTGTTTCTTCCTTTATGTTAGCATCTCTGTTTTAGAGAAAATTTCAAAGTCTGTCCTGACATTATTTCTTCTCTTTTTTAATGACCTTTTGGTTTCTCCTATATGTTGGACTGCTGACATTTCCACAGTTCATAAGATGAAGTCTCACCATCCTCGTTCAAGGTCAGCAGTTCAAACTCACCAGAGTCTCCTTGGGAGAAAGATGGGGCTGTCTGCTCCTGTAAAGTTTTATAGTCTTGGAAACACTGTGGAGCAGTTTTACCCTGACTCATAGGATTGCTATGAGCTGCCATCAGCTTGGCAGCAGTGGATTGGATTTGGCTAGGTTGGTTTCATGCATGATGTCCTTGATGTCAGTCAACAACTTGTCTAATCTTCAGTCATTTGTGTTCAAGTCATCAAATCTTGTCTTGAAATGATCTCTAAATTCAGGTGCGATATACTCTGGGTCACATTTTGGCTCTCATGGACTTGTTTTAATTTTCTTCAGCTACAGCCTGAATTTGCATATGAGTGATCAATGGTCTATTCCATAGATAATTTCTAGCATTTGGAATGCAAATGTTGGTAACAGAAGGCTCACTAGTTGGAAAATATGACCTCAGTGATAGAAACAAAGCTATTGAGCTCATGATAGAATTTTGCTAGGTGACCAATTTATTTACTGCAAAATCTTTTTTCAAGACCATTCAATGGCAACTATAACATGAACCTCATCAGCTGGAATACACAGAAATCAAATGAAAGATGATGGAGAACTCAATATCACCAGTCAGCTCATAGGTGGGGCCCAGAAACTGAAGCCATCATTGACTCTTCTGCCCTGGCCAATGCTGATATTTTCCCACAAGGAAACTGGCTCTTTCATTGGACTGTAATTCCTGGGGCAAAGAGTGCATGATGAAATTCTCTATTTCCCTCCCCCTTCCTGCTGGTAACTTGTCTGCCACAACCACCACAACATTCACCACAGCAGGAGAATGAGCCAAGTACAGCTGTGGCTTCTGGGCTTGCTCCAGTGATTTTTTTTGTTTCATACTTTAACTGAGGACTGCTGTCTCCCTTTGGAGGTAGCTCTATCAAACAGCATTAATGGAGGCTCCCCAGGACCAGGGCAGGACCAGCCCATGATGAGGTCAGAGTACTTCAGCAGGACCTGGAGAGTGATCTTTGGGGATGTTCTGGGCCTCTGCAGATGCATAGAACAACGGGGGAAAGGCGAGTAGTCTCTGGAACCAGGCCTGGACGGGCAGCAGATAGAAAAGCTCAATATCATCAGTTGGCATATAGGATGGGACCAGAAGCTGAAGCTATCACTGCTGCTCGCTGAGGGCTGCTCTGTAGCTAACCACAAGGGGTACAACCAGGAGAAATGGGCCCCAACTGCAAAACCAAATGTGGAGCCTCTTGGTTTAAGCTTCAAGCCCTCTTTCCCTGTCACAACTGAGTCTCAGTAAAAATGGGTAGAAGTCTTTGCATGGTATACAAACCCCAAAGGCTAGAGGGTAAAGCCAATCTAGAGACACCTCTGAAGACCTGATGGCCTGCTTCCAAAAACTAAACCATTGAAAACTACGCTTTTCAATACACATGGGGTCAAACAAAAAGCCAATTTTTTGGCAAACCAAAGCCAACTCTATGGCAATTGATTTTGTTTTTAATGTATGAGGTTCATTTTAGAGGAGGAAAGTGCTTGCTATGTTGAGTTGCAGGGAGAGTCTTCCCTTTGAAAGTGGAAGTGAACTTACTTACCAAAGTGGAGCATAGGGAATCTCATTAGCAGTCAGGAATGCAAATCAAAACCCGCAATGAGGTATCATTTATGTCACCCTGTGGGCTAAGCACCAGACTAAAAAGTCATTTGAATCACAATGTCGGTGGTTCAAGCTCACCAGTCACTCTTTGGAAACCCTATACAGGGTCACTATGGGTCGGAATCAACTAGACAACACTTAACAACAACAGCAACAGAGTGACTAAGATACAATAACAGAACAGAAAATAACAAGTGCATAAGAGAAATTGATGTCAAAGATGTCTCAGGCAAAGACGTCAGCTTGAGGACTAAGGTGCACCTGACCCAAGCCGTGGTATTTTCAATAACCTCATATGCATGTGAAAGCTGAACAGTGAATAAGGAAGACCATAGAAGAATTGATGCTTTTGAGTTATGGTGTTGGAGGAGAATATTGAAAGAATATCCCCAGAGAGATGAATTGACAAAGTGGCAGCATCAATGGACCCAAGTGTGGCAACAATTGTGAGATTGGCCCAGGATTGGGCAGTGTTTTGTTCTGTTGTGCATAGGGTTGCTATGAGTTAGTACCAACTCCATGGTACCTAACAACAACAACAAAAGAGAAATTGGAAACCTCATCCATTGCTGGTGGGAATGCAAAATGGTATCACCATTGTGGAAAGCAGTCTGAAGGTTCATCAGAATCCTAGAGGGAAAACTGTCATGTGAGACAGCAATTCTACTCCTAGGTATCTAGGCTAGAGATCTACTCCTAGATCTCTGTGTATCTACAGATATGTGCACTCCTGTGCTCACTGCAACACTAGTTACAATAGCACATAGGACAAGAATGGAAATAACTAAAGTGCCCATCAGCAGATGAAATGTTGTTTTAAAGTGCTGTCAAGTCAGTTCCATAGCGACCCTGTATAGGGTTTCCAAGAAATGGCTGGTGAGCTTGAACCGCTGACCTTGCAGTGTAGCGCATTAACCCGCAGTGCCATGCTAAGAATGTTGCTGTTGTTGTTAAGTGCTGACCCGTCCATTCTAACCTATAGTAACCTTGTATACAGTTTCCAAGGAGCAGCTGGTGAGCTTGAACCGCCAACCTTGTGGCTAAAACTGACTCTGCAGTCTGATGCATTAGCCCACAGAGCCACACTAGGACTCCTACACTAGGAATAGATGAGCAAAATATGGCACATACATACAGTGGAATATTATTAAATGATAAAGAAAAATGCATTCCTCAACTATCTTGCAACAAGGATGAACCTGGAGGACATTCTGTTGAGCGAAATAAGTCATTCATACACACACACACGAATAAAAACAACAAATATTTTATGCTCTCATTTTTATGAAATGACAACAACAGGTAATACAGAAACTAATGGTCATTAGTGGTTGCCACAGGTAGGGAGTGGGGAGAGGTGTTCCCTAGGTAGTAGTAATCTTTTGTTCATACTAATGGGAATGGTATCACCAAATGTGGGTGAAGTCTATACAGCATGACTGATAGGCATAGAGAAAAGGGACGGATGGGTAAATGTTAGGTTGTGTATGGTTTTGCAACAATAATAACAACTTTAAAAAGAGGAGGGGAGGAGTTGTGGCTACAGATGCTGATAGTAATTAGACATACCCTCCTAGGACTAGTTCTCTTGGTTTGGGGGCTTTTGGCCATGGTCTTATGGGAAAATCAGTCAATTGACATATGACAGTTCTTAAATTTTATGTTCTACCTTCCAGTAGGATGAGTAGTGTATGGGGATCTTAAAAGCGTACAATCAGTCATCTAAAATACAATTAATGGTCTTTATTTATCTGGAACAAAAGAAGAAAAGGAAACCCCAACAGTCAGAGAGGGAACTGTACTATAGGACCAATTTTCTATATGAACCACTGCCTCTTACAACTTGAGACCAAAACTATATGATGCACAGTGAAATAAGTCAATTTGATCAGGAACGCAATGCATGAATCTTGATCTAAAAGGGAAAAAAAAGTAGAACTTCAAATTATGAAATATTCCAGACTTCCTGGCTAACATAGGCTGCAGGAGTCTCGGAGACTATGGATCCGAGTTGGGTTTCAAACCTTCCATTGAAACTACCCCCTAAGACTGTATTGAAAATGCATATACACACACACACACAGAGATGCACACAAGGTATGTCAAAAAGTCTTACTATAGCGGGGGTTGGGGAGCAATACACAAGAAGTGTGAGGGGGAATGGCAGAACAAGACTGATGGGAGATCAGTTAGGCAGGTTCGCATGGGCTAAGTGAGACAACAGGGCTCTGGGATCAGGAATTGAGGCATGGTTTGAAGGAGTTAAAGAGGAATATGTTAAGATGCTTGGCTGTTTTTTGAATCTTGGCTTCCTTTGGCTACCATTGTAAAATAGACACTTGATGGGTGAAGAAAGGTATAGCCAGAATCATCACTACAGAAAGCTTTTAAGTCCATCTTCAACCTATACCTGATTGGAATACCTTAAAGGGGGCTAGAAGTTGCCCAGTGAAAGAGGCTTCCTGTGGAGCCTTTACATTGCACAAGACCATAGGTGGAATCCAGAACCCCATCCCGAAATGACTGAGGTAGGACATTTCCACTGGAAAGGATGAGTAGACCAGCCTGGAGTGGCTATAAGAACAGAAGATACTTCATGAAAGAAAGAGCGGCAGAAAAAATAACAGCAGTCTGATAGATTACTACAAGAACAAGTAAGCTGTTCGTCTGGGAGCCATCAAGGCAAGTGGTTGGGACCCCTCAGAGGAAACCCCCTTCCAAGACTGAGACTTAAGGGGAATACATGGGCAGGCATGTGGTCTGGCTGGTGATCATGTTGGTCATCAATAAGAGGAAGAGGGGGAAAAAACAGCAATGAAGTTGCAAGCTAAGCCCGACCACATTCAATAGACCCCTGTGAATCCAGGTGGAGACCTGGATGGCCAGCAGTATGGCAAGACGTGGGGACTCCTGGGCCCAGAGGCAATGACATGGCCACAGAGGACTAGAGTGGATAGTAAAGCATCCAGCTGATATGAAGTGAGGGGAGATGCACAAGAACATTCATACTTGCACATAGTACCCACTTGACCTGGCTTTGATGGCTGGATAATCAGAACTCGACTAGAAGAAGAAAGAAGGGGAGGGGG